>NW_026695344.1:6191-340653 GCF_029851405.1 Lichtheimia ornata
TACATAAGATACGTGCGGTGAAGAGGGCTCTTGAAATCAATTTGCCAATAACGAGAACCATCAGAGGATCAAGTAAATGTTGTTGACACTAAAGATGTGGGCTCTGTTGCTCATTGGCGTTTTTTCTGTAGCTGATATGATCCACCGATAAATAGGCATGCGTAGCAGGATATCCAGTGAAAGGGTTGTTTCAACAACTAGACCACAATAACACGATAAAACTTGGCGAGAACTTGTTGCCTTGCCGCTGCAGATGCTTATAAAGGAAATGTGCAATAGGTGGTACAGTAATGAAAATCATCGAACGATGTAATAAGGCAAGCTGACACTGAAGGATGCTGTAGACGTTGCTCTTTGGCCCTGGTATGATTCGCCTATAAACGATGCACGGTAAACACTTTCCCGAACACATAGAAAGATCCTTAGCAATGATACCTGCATCCATGAATATTCCAAAGGACCAAAATACAAGTAGTTTGCTGAATAGCACACATACTATAATAAAAGAGGGGGTTGGTTGGGTTGGAGCCAAAAAACGGGTCATCCACTATTTACCAATGAAAGCCATATGAATAAAACCTTGTCGACATCCAATGATAGCTTCATCCATCAAGAATCCAAAGGGAACAAGACAAGTAGCTCGCTGAATAACCCAGCTACGAGGGTGTTAGTAGGCATTGAAAGAAAGAATGGATCGTTATTTACCAATGCCAGCTTCATGTATGAAAATCCCAAAGGACCAAACGACAAGTAGCTTGATGAAATGCCCACATACTAAGATAAAGGCGGAGGTTGGCAGGCGTTGTAGAACGAATGGATCAGCAGTACCAATGATAGCCATACGCACGAAACATGTCGACATCCAATGACAGCTGCATCCATGATAACCCAAAGAACCAGAAGACAAGTGGCTTGCTGAATAGACCACATACTATAATAAAGAGGAAGGTCGGTAGGCGTTGTATAGAATGGATCATAACTATACCAA
This sequence comes from Lichtheimia ornata, assembly GCF_029851405.1. Lineage (NCBI taxonomy): Eukaryota > Fungi > Mucoromycota > Mucoromycetes > Mucorales > Lichtheimiaceae > Lichtheimia > Lichtheimia ornata. Next base: position 7,180 of record NW_026695344.1, read on the forward strand.
TGATAGCCATATGTACGAAATCCTGCTGATATCCAAATCAATCCGATCTTTGCAATCGTCCGCTTGCTGATAAGACCCGCTACGTTGGCACTCGGGTTGTAAGTGATGGAATGATACTTGATGGGAACACAGTGAGAAGGTTGGAGTAATATTAATACCACCAAAGAGAGCATACTTAGCGATGATGCCGAAGAGCCCTTACAAAAGAGAGCCAACGAGACAACTTGCTGCCCAAGACCACATGCAAATCGAGAAAGCATTGTGCATCGAAAAGCCCAAACCAGATCCTGCGGAGTGACGTACATATGGCTAAAGAGCGAATGGCAATCGTTTTTCATTGGAAATCGAATGCAGCTTGACGAATTTATACCGCTTCGAGGAGATGCATAAATGACCTTGGTAACACCAAAGATGTCAACGCGGACTCTCATTGCTTGTTGATGACATTATCCATCCATAAGACACGTATAGTTGTAGAGATCCATCAAAGGAATCGCCAATAACCAGAACCACCAAGAGATAGAAAGCTTGCTGATACCAAAGATATACAAGTTGTTCGTTGCTGCTGATGTGACCAATCGATAAGAGACCTTCATTTCAGGATGCCCACCGAATTGCCGATAACGATAAGAACCAGATGATGGGATAAAGCTTGATATGGAACCAACGATATGTATGCTGTTGTTTGTTGCTGATACAATCCACTCATAAAAGACGTTCATTGGCTGACATTCTCCAGAGAAATCGCCCGTTGCTTCGTAACCAACCACCCGAGACGCAATAAAGGTTGACACCACCAAAGACATAAACATTTCCCCCATGGCTGACATGATTCGCCTATAAAAGATGCACCATAAAAAATTGTCAACATTACTTAGCAATCATAGCTGTGATCTTGTAAACCCCAAAGCACCAAAAGACAAGCGGCTCTCTGCAATGGTCCCTCTAAATAATGGTAGGCGTTTCACCAAAGGTCTCCAAAAAGCATGAGAGTCCTACATACCTGAATCACGCAATCATCACCCACAGACCTGGGAAACAGATAGGCCATCAGGATGTAAAGTAATAATAAAAGCGCACAGCCAAAGAAACGTCATAGTACCGGTACTCTCCTGTGGATCGACGCGATGAAGTGCATCAATAGAGATACCATCTTCTCTCTAAAGGCAAGGAGATCAATAGCCGTAAAACGATGGAGCCGTGCGAACAGAGGATGCATTTTTAAATCCCTAAGGCCGCAACATGAGTCGCACTGTCCCCGGGCACAACATGTAGAGCTCCACAGGAAAGTACAGTACAATGACATCCTTGACGTGCAGCCGTGATAGTAATAGTATTGCCGAAAGAGGCTCTGCCACTGTATGGCGTTTGGTAAGTCCACTTGAATCCAACCAATCCCATCATAATGAACACTCTACCTTGTGGTATTTCTCATAATAGCGTCTTTGCCTTCAAATTAAACCGTATGTCCATGCCATCCAGTAGATGCTGCTGCTGTTTCATTGTAAGGCTCGTTATTTAACAGGCTTTGCTTTGTACATCCAATTCCATCCATGCATACCATTGAGCCAACGTACGGCGTTCTTGCTTTGATATCAATGTCTTGTTGCTGCCAGAGGTACCATCATCCAACATGTTCAAGCTACAGTAAATGTAATGTAAGGTAACAAGTAAAACCAACCCACACGCTTTTGTTGTCAGCATACCCAAAAGAGGCAATGTGAAGACGTCTTGAGAACTCTCATTGTGGACAACTCGGTAAGGAAGACACACGACGTCGTGAACCATCGCGATCACAAGGAATTGCAACCAAATACACCATCCGAAGGCAATACAATAATCAACCTGCAGCGCCAAGGTATGCCACCATATGTACCATTGGATCCTGAAATTGGCATCATAAGAGATATCCACCTTCTCTCTGTAGGCAAGGAAATCAATAGCCGTACTTGGATGGAGGCCGTGCGCACAGCGGATGCATTTTTAAATCCCTGAGGCCGCATCTTGAGTCACACTGTTTCCGGGCCAAAATTCCCCAGGAGAGCACAGTACTATACAATGACATCCTTGACGTGCAGCCGTGATAATAATAGTATCGCTGAAAGAGGCTCTGCCACTGTATGGCGTTTGGTAAGTCCACTTGAATCCAACCAATCCCACAATGAACCTCTTACCTTGTGGTATTCCTCAATAGCATCATTGCATCAAATAAAACCGTATCTCCATGTCATCCACATTGTCTTGCTGCTGTTTCACTGTAAGTCTCGTTAATTCACAGGTTTTGCTTTGTAGATCGAATACCACGCATACCATTGAGCCAACCATACAGCATTCTTGCTTTGAGATCCGTATCCTGTTGCTGCCAGAGGTACCATCATCCAACATGTTCAACCTACCATAAACGCAATGTGAGATAAGAAGCAAACCCAATCCACACGCTTTCGTTGTCAGCATACCCAAAAGAGGCGATGTAAAGGCGTCTTGAGAACTCTCATTGTGGACAACTCGGTAAGGAATGCACACGACGCCACATTGGGTCTTGTATAGACGAGACAATACCAACCTAGACGCGTACTTTAGTACCACAATGTTCGATTTGAACAATAAAAGGAATTGCAGCGATTGAACTTACATGTTTATTGGAATGGAAGCTTGTGTCATGGGTAGATCGCGCACGTGCTTGTTGTAACTGAATGTGTCGCCATTGACCACCTGTTCATCCATTGACGGTGTGCATTGTTGGCAATGCCAGAAGTTAGTGGTGTGGAGAGTGTAAATGGAGTTGGTCTTACCTTGCATCGTTGTGAAGCGGGAGTGGGAGAAGGGCGCTCTTTATCTTGTTCCCTGTTGCTGTATGCCCTGAATTCTTGAAGAACCGACCGGAAAATATTTAACCGGGGTGAAAAGTGATTTCGGATTTAACAAAGCGATGTAGCCTTCATGTGTATGATCATAAGATAAAAAAAAGCACCATGTCAACCTATCAAGTCAATGCAATACAGTATTCAGCAAGTAGTATTCACCAGCAGCCAAGTCAATGATTTCGGTAGCTTGTAAATCATTGTATTCGACATCTGCTTTAGCAGGTATTTGGAGGTGTCTATCATTACCTTGCCATGGAGTGTCCCTAGGATGCGCATCCCATTTTTATCCTCTGTAAACGAGGACAAATTGCATACATCAGCGGACCTTAACTTTCATGCCACTCCTCGCGTGTACTTGAGTGCGAACGCTGGCCTATTTCATTGTTTCATTGCTCTTTCCCCTTTCCACAATCGACCATTGCTTTCTCTCCCTACTTCTGCAACATGTCCTCTTCCTGTGGATGTTATAGTGCCCTTTTTATTGTTGTCAAAGTCCAGCAGAGTACGTTTGAAAAGTATTGACGTGTGTTTACGGCCTGATCCTCATCCCTCTTCTTGCTAATTCACAGCAGTCGATCGGCTTCCGCATTCTTATACACAAGCGAGCCTCGATCCATCTTGAATGGCCAACAGCAAGTTTCCTTCTCTTCACTCTTCAAGGTATGTCGTGCCAAAGCATCCAACCAAACCCATGATTATGAATATTGATGACAATGCTTACTATTCTTTCAGATGGCTTGCTTTCTCTTTATGGCTATCACTTGTTGTTCGCGTTTGTGTGATATGAAGGTAAGCAAAGAACAAATCCCCCTTTCATGATGGTGACCAATGTTGCATTACTTAGTATTGCCTGAAGCAAGATCCAATCCTGTGGGTCCAACGTGTCATCATGCGGTGTTTTCGCTCCTTCATTTTGTTCCGCAGCACACAAGCGAGTTCCCATCCTTGAATGACCTGCAGCAAGTTTCCTTCTCTTCCCTCTTCAAGTTGTGCAATGTTAAATGTGTCAGAAGGTATTTGTACAAATGCATTATTATAAACATTGATGATGGCACTCACTCATGCTCATAGTGTCTTCAAATTATCAGCTTGCTTTGAAGGATATCCCGTTATTATATGGTGACAAGGTAAGTACAGAGCACCTCCCTTTTCAACTTATCTTTCAAGATGATAAACAATGTTTCATCCCTTATTAGTGGCTACAGCAAGATCTCATCTGGTGTCATCATCCTTTACGTTGATCCGCAGCCGTCATTTGGCCTAGTCTTTCTTACACACAAGCCAGCTCCCATCCGCTTTGAATAACCAGCTACAAGTTTTTCCATCTTCCATTCCATTCCAAGATATGCCAATCTCGCACCAAAAGGTATTCAATCAAACACATGGTCAAACGTATTGGTGACAATGCTAACGTATTCAGATGCCTGGTCTATTCTTCAAGGATATCATTGTTCACGACGACGAGTGATCTTAAGATAAGTAAAGAATACAATCGCCTTGTACATCCTTCCTTGTTGCTAACTAATATCAAATCCAGCAAGAATACCTATCCCATGAGTTTTACCGTAGGTGGCCATCTATGATTGCTCGATTGTCAAAGAGCTTTCTTTACCTCTCCTTTGGCTGGAGGATCACCACTCTGGTTTGGGGAATGCCGGCTGGGGCGAGTTCCGAGGACCACACTTGTTTGTATTTGGGGAGGTGGTGAAGGCCAAGGATCCAGTGCAGGCAACTGTGTAGGGGCTAAATCAGTGGATGACCATCCTACGGGAAAGTGTCTCTGCGATCAAGAGCCAGGTATGTGTATTACCGTGGTTGATGACTGAATGAATCTGGTTGGCTGACATTGTTCTCATTGTGAATTTCCTGGGTGCGTAACTGCAAGTCCTGTTGCTGATCCCACTTTGTGCACTCCATCCCACCCCGCCTGCTACAGTCATTGATGTGCACATGTACCTCCAAAATGAATTATACACTTGGGTCAACTATAGCAACCACTACTCAAGATTTCAATTGAGCATAGTCCTTGTAATTAAAAGCTATTCATGGTCTTACTGTGGGCAGGATTGGTATCAATTAGGTCCGTGCACTCTTATGCAAGTTGACTCCTGGATCTGAAAAGCCAATGTGTGACCCTACTCCAAATATGGATCATGCTGCTCCAAATGTGGTATCTGCGTGTAAATTCATTGTCATTGTCATGATGGATAGTTTCTTTATCATGGCAATCGTCATCCATTTGTGCAACAACCTGTCATTTCATGTCATACGTGACCAAGTCGCCACACACACTAATGTATTCTAAAGAAGCTTCTTTTCACACAAAAATGAATCGCAGCGTTTCAGGGTCATGAGCGAGATTGGGTTGGATCATCAAATATCGTAAACACCAAGCATAACGTTTGTTGTATGATATGTGATGTTATAAAACGCCCATCCGAATCAGGTGTACGTTAGTATAGTTACACAAATAGCGCTTTTGAAACATATTTAAGCACATGCTGATGAGACACGCTTGATTCATCCCATCTTTAAACCTTGTAATATAATGACATGCAAACAAAGTGATGCTGATGTGGAGAATAGAACGATCGAAGAAACGACTTTTGTTGACGACGAAATCTCAATAAATGAAAAGTGGAAGGACGCACCCGATGGTGGTTGGAAAGCTTGGTTTGCTGTAGCTGGTGGATTCTTGGTAAATATACGAATACTGGCAGCAAAAGAAAGTAGGGTCATCTCGCTTAAATCGAATTGTACAGGGGCTTTTTGCCACGTGAGTAAGACCTGAACGTTTGATGCCCAAGGACTAAGTAGTAATAAACCATCATCACAACGTTGTACGTAGGCAAGGATTTTCATTGGCGTAAGTATCAACGGCTACATTTACAAGTCATTCATCTATGTGCAGTGTATTGATTATAGCGTGAAATGGTACAATAGCTGGGGAGTTCTCTTCAACTATTACAACACACAAGTATATCCTGGCAACAATATGGTTGCTCTTAGTTGGGTCGGCTCACTGTGGTTCTTCATGTGCGGAATCACAAACCCATTCTATCAATGGATGAGCAGCAAGTTCAATGATCGATATTTGATTTTTATCGCTTGCATTCTCGCAGGGTTGTCTATGATGCTAGCAAGTATCGCCAGCGAGGTAATTACATACATGGTGTCATTGCTTTCCATTAAGACACGAAATTTTCAGATATGGCAGCTACATCTCACTATCGGAGTCATGTCGGGAGTTGCAGGATCACTTGTCTGGTCTCCTTCTATACAGCGTGGATTAGAATGGTTTTCAAAAAATCGAGCTTTAGCGGTCGGCATAATTACATCAGGTGGTGGAATTGGAGGTTTAGTATACTCCAACATCTTCACAGCATGTTTCCAAACGGTGGGATATGCCTGGGGGTTGCGTATTGTAGGCTTTACGCAATTGCTACTTATGGGAATTTCGGTCGTTGCTTGTGCTCGCCTCAATCCTCCTGCTAAAACAAAGAACGTGCCCATTCTTGAATTACGCGTTTTCAAGAACAAAAAGTACCTTATTGTTTTTTGCCTTCACCTTCTCGGTAACTTTGCCTTGCGTGTAAGTTAATAAGAGTATATCAAGGAATGCTATGAGATGCACAATGGATAACAACGTCGTTCTTTAAAGGTCCCATTTGCGTATGTATCATCATATTCAGAACAACTTGGCTTAAATCCATGGGTTACCGGCAACATCAACGCCATTGCATCGGCATGCCTGGCAGTAGGAAAGGTCTTAATGGGGTATTTGGCTGATTGGAGCGGTCGACTAAATATTGGAATACTCTCTGCGTTAATTGCAGCCATTGCCCATTTTGCCATTTGGCTCACTGCAACGACTGAAGCAAGCATGTGGGCATTTGCAGTACTTCAAGGCATCGCACAAGGCGGCTATATGGCAATTATCTATGCTCTCATCAACGACTACGTACCCCTAGATCATGTTGATGCTGCTATCGGATGGGCTCTTTTTGCATGGGCACCTGGTGGTTTGTTGAGCCAACCTATTACTTCCTACATAATCGATCGTGGTGATGGAGTTGAACCTGACTATCGAGGTGCCATCATATTTTCCGGCATGATATTTTTTGTATCAGCATGTTTAGTCTTCATGCTCCGTATCATGAAAGGAGGATTTCGACTCTTTCAAAAGATCTAGCCGACATAAAGTAGGACATTTGGTTAGCAGATCAATATAGCGAATAAGGATTTAGACATTGCAAGCTTTCCTTTTGAGTCTCAGTGATAAAAGATTGATGGTTACCTTACAATTGCTAGTGAGGCTGACAGCCACCTGCGCTCTTTTACGTGATACACCTACAAAAAGCCTTCTCATTTGTGAGTGCTTACTTACTTTGATAATAACTCGTTAGCAAATGATGGGCTAGCCTCATTCGCCATTGCATAAACAACGCTTGGGAATGGTAACACGATCGATGGCTCATATGGCCAAAACGCCACAGGATAGAGCTTAAGATGGTATACGCACCAGGTACACATGATACACTTTAGGCCGTGATACAAGCCTTCTTGAATCACGATCACAATTGAATGGCGTTTTCTTGGATTAGGATCTAGTTTCATCCTTCTTTGATTCTCTCTTGATTTCCATGAGCTTACGAGAAAACGATACCAGTGTTGACGAGAAAGCAATCGAAGATGGATTTCCGAGTATAGATGTCACATCCGACATCGAAGTAAAGGAACCCCCAGATGGTGGCTGGGTAGCTTGGCTCATTGTCTTTGGGTGCTTTTGTGTATGTATGCTTGATACCACCACCAGCAGTGGGTCCGAAATTGTGGCATGCATACTAAATCAACCGCAATGATTTCAAATGATAATAGGGCATCTTTGCAACGTAAGCTATTTATGATATCTAAGTGATGTATGTAGATCGCTAATCATTGAGATTGGGATACGGATATCTAGCCAGGGATTTTACATGTCGTACGTGCCTCTTATTGCTTAACGATTTTATGCGTCTCGTTTACCATTATAGTGACGTTGTTATTATCATATAGATGGGGCGTATTGTTCAGCTATTACAATGAGGAATATCCCAACCAGCTGGTTGCATTGAGCTGGATTGGCTCATTATTGGGAGGCGTATCTCCTATTGTTGGCCCCTTTTATGCATGGCTCAGTTCTAGAATGGATGATCGATACATAGTCAGCGTTGCCTGTGTATTGAGCACATCATCACTAATGCTTGCTAGCATCTCACATGAGGTATGTAAATACAACACATAGTCGTATCATTGTTCTCTTTAACAAAGACGCATATAGATTTGGCAATTGTATATCTGCATTGGAGTGTTGACAGGGTTTGGAACCTCGTTAATGTGGTATCCTTGTATGCAACGGCCCTTAGAATGGTTTTCAAAACGTCGCTCATTAGCAACGGGAGTTGTTATTGGATCTCTTGGAGTAGGTGGCTTGACTTTTTCCAACGTGATGACAGCATGCCTGGAAACAATTGGGTATGCGTGGTGTTTACGCGTTCTTGGCTTTCTTCAATTGGCGCTTGGTGGTATCGCTGCTATATTATGCAAGCCGCTAAATCGACCAACAAAGGGTGTTGCTATTGTTGACTTTGCCCTCCTTCGCAATAAGAGATACGTTTTGTTGCTAGGGGTTCATTTCATTGGTGCATTTGCTTTCGGCGTGAGTGGATGGATCATTGTTGGTGTTGGTATACTCACTATTATCGTTATAGATTCCAGGGGGATTTCTACCACAGTATGCACAATCTCTTGGTGTTGATACTTGGTCTGCCACAAACATGAATGGCGTGCTGAGCGCATGCATGTCCGTTGGATCCATTGTAGTTGGTTACCTTGGTGATCATGTCGGACTTTTCAACATGACAGCTTTATCTGGTTGCCTTGTTTGCCTATTTCAGTTGACCATTTGGTTGACCGCTACTAATTCGGCAAGCCTATGGGCTTTTGCCGTGGCTATGGGCATCGCTCAAGGTGGTATTAATACCCTTGTGGTGGCTATAATACCTGATTGCGTCAACGATCCTAGCAAAAGACCAGCTGGCACGGGATGGGCTTTATTCATGTGGACCTTTGGCTTGTTGCTAGGCCAACCTCTTGCTTCCGCCATCGTCAGTCGTACTGACATACCTGATTATCGAGGGGCCATCATATTCTCAGCTATGCTTGTTTTCACCATGACATGTTTAGTTGTCGCTATTCGAGTGCTACATAGTGGATGGCATCTTTTTAAAAGAGTATAGGCTTTATAATAGCGTCGTCCAATGATGTTACTAGGAATACCTACACTATATTATTATATACGTTCTTTCGTTCTATGACGATCGCTCTTATAAATGTAAATGCATACGGCTTATTTGTATTAGTCAAGTTGTCAGCAAACAACTCCTATTCTTTGTGCTATATAGTAACCTTTGATGGTGGCGATCAATAAGCAGAATGTGTGTAAGGGGTTTCAAGGTGAATGGCTACCGGCTTTGGCCGATGCAGATGATCCAAGATAGATACACAATGGAATTCGTTTTTGGGTCACGCGTTGCTTCACTTCTTTGTACTATATTTTGTACTATATCTATACGCGCGCATGGCCAAGAAGTGCTCTTACTACGTCACTGCAGCTCCCAATCTTTATCAAGATACAATGCATACATGCAAGAAACATGAAATCAATGATGTCCCATGGAGACTATATACGCCGGTTGTTGGGATTATGAAGATGTCAACTATCGAATAGAGGATATACATGAAGATGAGCATAAACACTTACACGATTTGAAATCTCACGCATGATCTCGCCGCGGTAAAGGTCACCGCGTGACACAAACGATTATAGCTTTTTGAAAGGTACCAACCGGGTACCTGACTCTGTGCACGGTTTCTCTTTGATCTAAGTACTGCATATGATGCCCCCTGAAACGTAGCGATCCAAAGCGGCAGGTCGAGAACGCCAACGAATTGGATCTTGAAATGATAGCCAACAAGATGCACCTTCTAATGGAGGATGGATGGCTTGGATGGATGGCTTGGTTTATAGTACTTGATGCATTTTGTGTAAGCGACGTGAAAACAATTGGATCCCGTAACGCTAGTCCTTTTGTTAGGGTACTTTTGCTACCTAAGCTTCTCTTTCAAATTTTTTCTTTACAGCAATAAGCTAACCTTTGTAATGGTCAACTGGGATCGAAACCAACGCAAAGGTAGGGATATAGGTCTTCGTGAGTAAATATAATCCAATCCAGAGGTCATGAGGATATGAAAGTGATTGTAAAGGATGATGATCAAGTATCCATTATCATTTTTTTCCCAAGATGCCTGTAAGAGGAGCTGAAGCTGTACTACATGCCACAGCATTGATATACTTCTTCATTGTGTTTTAAGGTCATGCTTCAATTTGATATGATATACTATACTCCAGTGTCAGAAAACCGAGACGTCATGCACAAGAACGGGTTACGCAATGGTGAATTCCGCTCAACCCAAAATGGAAAATTAGTGTAAGCAAAAATGATAGAAAACCAAAAGCAGGAAACTTGAATGACAGCCTTTGGTTCACATTGATCTAATTAAGCTGTGTCTATGTTGCCACCCTATTTCTCCGGCGTGATCTATTCTGGATCCGCATGTGTTAATGCTCATTCTCCTCCGTTTTTACGGAGGTTATCAATTTTTGAAACATAATACCACTCTATTTCATTACTCACGCTATGTAATTGAATACACATTCCTAATTTGAACCACGTCTTTGAGACTAAGATATCCTTAAACGAACGTTGGCTTCATAGCGTCATCAAAAGATATACTATAGATTACATACATGAAGCTTACTGGTTACCTTGATCTTGATCCCACGGTACACGATCCGGTTTAAGGCCCATTTTTTAAATCGGAGACAAACCACATGCAGTGTATTCTGTCATATCTGTTATCTCGTTTTAAAGATTTGTGTTATCTGTATACGCAAACAAAGACTACACCATGTCCTCCTCCTACCACCACAATGTACCATAATTATAGAGATGCAACGATAGGATTGATTGTTTAGGTTACAGAGAGATCTTAAACATCCGAAAAGGATACCCTCATTGAACATCTAATCTTACCACGCATTATGTAAAATCACACACACGATCCACTGGCTCTGAAATCCATGTGCGACACAAGCGGCTATTATCCTTTTAAAGGATCGAGATAGTACCTGACTCTGTATACTTTCTTTCTTTTACTCTACCACAAATCATGTCTATGAAACCTAGTAATGAGAGCGATGATGATGTTCAAAAGGTTGCAAAAGTCATCGATTCAAGTCCTGAGCCCGTAAAAGAGCAAGATTATGAGCCGCCTGATGGAGGATGGATGGCTTGGTTCGTTGTATTTGGTGCATTCTGCGTAAGTATTGTAAACTTGTGAATGAGTGGCGTGATGAAAACAACTCGATACTAAAGCTCAACTTTTGTTTCCTTACAGGGTGCTTTTGCTGTGTAAGCTATTGTCTTAAAGATGCTGGGAGTATAGATCATCGCAAACTAACCTATGTAATGGTATCTTGGGATCGAAAACAACGTATAGTCAAGGTTATGGATTTTCGTGAGTATAATGCTGTCAATGGTTTCAGACCTTGATATATGAAAATAGGCGGTCATATGCGATTGTTTACTCATGTGACAATCTTCTTCTTCTTCTTGGCAGGTGGGGAATCTTCTTCAACTACTACAACACGGAGCTATACCCTGGGAATATGACAGCATTGAGTTGGATTGGTTCATTGTGGAGTGCGTTATCCAATATTACTGGTCCTATGTATGTATGGATAAACTCCAAGATGGATGATCGATACACAATCGCTGTGGGTGGCTTCATGTGTGTATTGGGTTTGATGTTAGCCAGCATCACCAATGAGGTACGTATCATTGCTATTTTATTGGAACATTTTCATTCACCAATAATGTAGGTCTATCAACTATACTTAACTCAGGGCGTGATCTTCGGCTTGGGAGCCTCGTTATTGTGGTATCCATGTATGCGACGACCCATGGAATGGTTTAAAAAGAAGCGAGGAATGGCAGTAGGTATCACATTGTCTGGTATTGGCATTGGTGGATTGATTCTATCCAACATTGCATCAGCAGCTATTGCTTCGGTGGGATATCAATGGACTTTAAGAATCTTTGGTTTTATCGAACTTGTGCTATGTGGAATTGCTGGCATTTCATCGAAGCAACTCCCCCCTCGCCCAAAGTCGGCACCCATAGTTGACGTGGCAGTATTCAAGAACAGATGGTTTCTCGTGCTATTTGCAGTACATTTCATTGTGGCGTTTGCTTTCTTTGTAAGTCATCAAATGATTGTAAGTATCATCATCATCATCTCACCATGTGTTTTAGATTCCCACCAACTACATCCCTCTCTATGCGGAATACATTGGACTCGATACAATTACAGGCACCAACCTTAACGGATTGATGAGTGGTTGCTTATCAGTGGGACAACTCTTCTTTGGCAATCTTGGTGATTACATCGGTCTCTTCAACATGTCCGTGATTTGTGGGTTCCTTTGTGTCGTCTTCCATTTGGCATTGTGGTTGCCAGCAAGTTCCGCTCCACTTTTATGGGCATTTGCAGCACTTCAAGGTGTTACACAAGGAGCCTTTAATGCCATGATTGTTGCTGTCATTGTTGATTGTGCGGGTGACAAAGAAGCAGATTCTGGAACCGGATGGGCTTTCTTTGGATGGATCGTTGGTGCATTGCTTGGTCCTCCCCTCGCTTCAGCAATCATGAATCATTCCGAAGTCCCGGATTATCCTGCAGCCATTGGTTTTGCTGCTGCACTATTCTTTGTTGCAACATGTTTGATGCTTGTATTAAGAGTCAAGTTTGGTGGCTGGAAGCTCTTGAAAATTGTATAATAGTTATATAGTAGTATTACATACTTGTATAAATAGATCGAATAGTTTTCAACCGACTTAGATGCATTTAATCCCTTAATTTCATTTTCTACATATAAATTGGTGGTTGTCCTTTGGCTTGCATGCACATAAAAGCATCATGGATGTATTACGTGTGTCATCAGTCCATTCCACTTTGAAGAAACACCCGCTCTTTCCACTTTAAAGTGACATCCGCTCTTTCCCAGTCGTCCCAAATCGCGCTTTCCCATGTCCCAAAACGCCATTGCTGCAACCATCTGCACAACTTGCAGTATCCATCGGCTCACGATAGAACAACAAAAGCAAAACGTACGTTTATTCCTTTTATTGTGAACGGCATGACACGCATCAGCTTGCCATCGTGCTCATTACTTGGTTCTAGACGCAGTAAACTCTATTCTGTTCTTTGTCTATGTGCTTTATCACTTGGATACAACAACAAGATCTATGATGCTCATCGCGTCGTTGCAGCGCTTAACGTGTTGGATGGATCGCAAGATACGCCCATGATATGGTATTGTCGTGGTGTCCTTTACGCCATGGAAGGTCTTGAACACGAAGCTCTCAGCTCTTTTCAACAAGGTCTCAAATCATGCAGGAGCAACTCTGTGGACCACCGCTTAATCAGCACAGCATTATCCAATATACAAAAACAACAACGGGTCGACTTTGTATCAGTAATGCCAAACGAGTTGGTATGCCGCATTTTTCTCATGGTCAAAGACGAGGATCCTATTCAGCTCGTTCATTGCATGAAGGTGTCCAAGTTATGGTGTCATCGTCTTTCTCAGTGTTGTGATCTATGGCAAGAAATCAAGTTCCAAGGACGCGTATGCGTGGATCAACAAGCTCGATTGCTGCCCCTTATTGCCGCTCACCAGACCAGCATTGTCATATCACGCCTGTCAGAGCAAGAAGTTACTACGTTTACGTATTGGATGTTGAAAAGCAAGTTGAAAAGATTGTCAGGGCTGTGTATACGTGGTAAGATTGAGATGATCCAAGGTTGATGGATCTTCATTAATCGAATCATTTGCTATTAGGTTGTGCGTTCAATTCCCAATTTACAACGCTCTTACAGCATGTCAGCCATACATTGACTGAACTTTCATTGGACATTCCTGAGAGCAGCACTATATCATTGACAGAGATCCTTGCATTGTGTCCACATCTCAAATACCTGGATTATCAAGACTTTTACAAGCCATTGGATGAGTCATTCCATTTTGTACCGAACAAGCCTTTGGAATTGGAGACGCTGCGTTTGCTTTGTTGGGGTGGGATGTCATTTTCTGGGACACAGCACATTTTACAATGGTCTCCAGCGTTACGACAATTGGCGATCTCTGGTTGTTGCAGCATTCAAGTACTAGATATCGTGACCAGTGGATGCCCTCAAATGCAGCGTTTATGGATCAATCATGCAGCATTGGATACTCGTATTCTTCGGCAACACCATGTGGAAGATGTTTTTAAGGAGACGTTGGGTGTGCGAACACTTCTTCTCGGGTATTCGGATGAACTACAGCCGCATCACGTATTACCATTACTGGCAACTTCCAACAATACGTTACAGGATTTATCCTTGTTGGTGCCACACAACGCTGGAAGATTTATTCAACAATGGCAGGCTTTGGCATACGTAGCACCACGACAACTCACACGCTTGACATGCCAATTCAACGTCCATCTTCAAACAGCCTTTGCTGCATTGATACGTGCAAACCCTTTGCTGGAGTCAATTCACTTTCAAATGAGCGACTTATCATCCGATGAGATCATTGATGCTATCCTCCAACTCAATGCAATACGAGAGCTCTCCATCCATTCACCTTTGAGACTCAATAGCGTGGGATTGGCGAGGGTATTCTCGAAACAGATTCATTTGGGAAAGCAAACGACATTGGCACACGTGCACATGCGAAATATCCAAGCTGAAGGATTGGATCTATCGATCATCGCACTTGGCCTTATGAAAGAGCTCGAGACGATCACGCTTGCGCAATGTACGGGTGCCACGAGCGATGGATTCTACTTATTTTTCGAAAGGCTTGTGATGACGAGTGGGGAATCGATGCTCAGACGTCTCAACGTGGAGAAGATACAACATGTTTCGAATGAGATGATCCAGCTCTTACAACAGGGGCACTTTTCGCAGCATTGCATGATTCATCTCGTTGGGTTGCCGAACATCTCGAATGAAGCAGTGAAAGAACTTGTAGCAACCCATCCACCCTTTTCGCTTTATGCATCTGCATGTAGCAACGACCATCTTCATCCGCCGATCCGCCATTGTGCATACAACAGCAACAATAGAAATGATTTTGGATATCGAGATAGAAGGATTGTACCACATTAAAGATTGGATATCATTTGAGACAAGCGTTGTAGTACAAAAACATCAGCTTTTTTCGAATTCAGAATGAGAATCTATAGAACGCATGTGCGAGTTCTTCTCCTTAAAAACCTACGGGTTGCCTGGTTGATCGTAATTTTTCATCCCCTTTTGATGTAGCTATAGGCTAAGTTTAACCGATGACAAAGAAAAGAGCGTCAATGGTATATGCAAGTGGTCGATCTGTTGTACATCTTGGCACGCGTTGTTAATGAAGAAAACGCATGCGTGTATAGTGCTTCATTTCTCCTGAGTTTTCCTGTTTTCAATGCGACAAGGATAGTAAATAGGACGTGCGTAATGACGCGGCTTTCGGTCCGAAGCGATTTGGTTACGGCTATTATTTACTGTCATGCCCCTATTTGATCGAGAAGAACGAAGAGCCTACTATAATAATAATCTTGCTGACCAGTATATCCAGCAGGCGTATGAATGGGTACGTATATGCGAGATAAGGTACCACCGCGTTGGTTCTTGAAATTGTTTTCTCCTTGTCGCCGTACTCTTATCAAGACACATGCTTTCGAGAATAACGAGAAGGCTCAGAAAGGGAGATCGACAATGAAGATAGACTTGGCTGCTGATGTCCCATATGAAACACCGACAGCCAAAGCGGACCGTGCTTTACATCGGGCGTGGCGTCAAAGCAGCAGCTATGTCCGGTGACCTTCAAACATGTGTAGTAATAGGTTACTCAAAAGCCAATGATGGCTGCAATCATTTATTTATAATCTAACAAATAAAATGCATTTCCTTCATGCCCTTGTCTCTTGTAAAACCTTGGTGTCATTTCAAGAATACAAACTTTGATGTTATCAACATTATGCTTTTGAAAAGGGGTTGCTCCTGAACCAGCAGGAAGGTAAAGTGCCATAATAGTTATGGTTCTGGATTATACGTATCGAGAAGAATGGGATTAGATCTTGATCGGTGTCAAGGACAAAAAGGCAGATCCCTATAAGCCAATGTCGACAGGTTGCTGAGAGGGGTACACGGGCAAGCAAGCATCATGGTTGTTCAATGGTGGGACAAGATTCCTTTAAGTAACCCACCAAAATACAAGCGTTTTTTTCATTTTCTTTTCGTTCCTTATACACCTTTCTTCTCTTTCTCGCTCTTGCCCTCTTTCTCTCTTTCGATATCATCTTGGATCGACAACAATAGCAGCAGCAACAATAATGGAAGCGTCAGCACCACAACCGGATGGCAGCGAGTTGGCATCAAAGCTCGTTTCCTTGCTATCTATATCAGTCATGAGCATCTTATTTGGCATCAAGACATTCAATGTGCAGTTCAAGTACCTGACTTATTCACGTTGGCTGGTTTTGACGTTATACATCATCTCATGGGGATTCACGTGCGCTGCGACGTTATTTGTGTCGACCAACAACCAAAACCTTTTATCATGCTTTCTCTCTGAAATGGCTTGCGACATTTTTTATTCAGCAACCAAGATCATTATCTATGGATGGTACGTTATTCCGAACATACATGCATGAATGTATAAAGCACAGCGTCACACACACACGCACATGGTAGACTAACCTGGATGTATACATATAGGCTCATTGAAAAGGTGTGGGTGGTGTCATCCGTTCGCAAATCTCGATGGAAGACCAAGAGCTATAGAATTCACATGATGCTCCTTGCCCCTTATAGTGGCATTGCTGCTATCATGGTAAGTCGTTTGCCAATGCAATTCGCCAGCATCACTGTATCACCCATGCACTGATATTGAATAACGTGTTATTAGATTGTATTCCATATTGCAGAAATTGAAGAAAGTGGTATATGCATCATTGGTCTTAAACCCGTAGCAAGCATACCCTTACTAGTAAGGATCATCCACCTGTTTATGCAATTTCAAAAAGCTCATTTTGTCTTCTGATAGGTTTATGATTTTGTAAGCATGATGATGATGATATCATTCACTCTCCGTTGCCGGCCATCCAACGTATACTAACTTGCATTATTATGTACCTAGATTTTCAACCTTTATTTCACCATCCTCTTTGTGCTGCCATTGATACGTATTGGCAGGAGTGTGCAAACTGATTGGAAGAGTTCACGTTTGCATGAAGTGGCTCTACGCACCTTGGCAGCATCCACGGTGTGTCTTTTTGTATCGTTTGCCAACATTTTGGCCTTGGTGATCTTAAACGGTCGAGAGCGTGGTGTCTTGTGTCTTACATGTTGTACGGTTGATGTCACTATCAACGTTATCACCATTCACTGGGTAATCAAGGAGATGTCGATCATGACACGTGCATGTATGATTAACGCCAATGATGATTAGGTGACTTCCAATCCAGCAGGCAAAACAAGCAAGGATCACGTATACAGCATGGATAATAAGGAAACATCTACACCTGATCGACGCACAGCAACTACGGATGAGCAGACTCAAATGCATCAACGTCTTGCACAAAAAGACTTGTACAATGTCGGCATTGACGAGTATATTGCAAGCAACACGACACCAGCTCCGCCAGGTGAACATGCTGGTGGCACACTCGGCTACATGGGTGATGAAAGCCGTGTGGCGAATGAAAAAGGTGGTGCAGCAGCAGGTCGTAACGAATTACCTGGATACCTCGATTCAAATGATCTCATGGGCACAACCACAGGTGTCGTGCCTATGGGGAGGGAAACGCAATATCGATACGTCAATGGTCGTTTTATGATGATTACATCAGAGAAAGGGGATGATGACGATGACTCGTCGTCGATACAAGAATCCCAAAGTAGCCGCAAATCGCTCACAAAGCCTTACAACAGCTAAGCTATGCCATTAACAACACAACATCCTTCATACGTCGTATATTCCATAGTACTTTTTCATCCATTTTCCCTTTTAAATCCATATAAGCATCTTTGTTACCCCATTTCAACATTCATACCATCAAAGTCACATATATCCATCCACCCATCTTCCACTTTACCGAAGCATATGATATATAAGTCAACAAGTATTTATGCTCGGAGACGTTATCAAAAGATCAACAACGTGTGTATTCATTTCTTCCTCGATTAAGTAGTACGCTAGTAGTAGTTACGCAAGAATAAAAAAAGGGTTTACAAAAGAAGATGTTCGATAATGATGATGCAATGCCTGTTTTACAAGTAGTAGGCTTTTTGCTGTTGGGCGTTTTGATGAGGAGACATGTACATGGAACTGACACGTTTCATGTTGGCAGGTTCGTAGTATTGCTGTTGCTGCGTGTTGTATTGATAAAAATCCGCACAATGTTTTGGGAAGACGCCTTTCTTATTGCCACGTGACAAGTTGATGCCTTGGCACCATCCGTCGTCGTATTCGATCAAGATCTCCACACGATCACCTGGTTGGATATCCAGTTCATCACTCAAGGTGGGTGTATAGGTTGAAATAACTGTAAAGACGCCAATGGCATGGGGTGTTGTGCCTTCTTGTGCGGGAAAAGAATTATAGGAGTAAGAAGGAGCATCATTACCAGCAGCACCATTACCAACAACAGGAGGATGTGGATGAGGAGGAGGGAGACCATTGCTGGCATTGGCTGAAGCCCCAATAGGAGGCATTTGGATCATGGGTGAAGGTGCTGCACCATGAGAAGAAGCTGATGCTGTCATATTGTAAGCTGTATGTGGTGGTGGATCATGGCTTCCAAAGCCCATTGTAAATGGATCAGGTTGCTGCTGCGCTTGAGCTTGTCCTCGAAGCATGGTACGTCGCTTCTTTTTACGCATTACCACCCACATAACCAAACCAGCTAATCCAATCAATCCAACGATAACAATAGCTGTCACTGCACCACCTGAAAGACCTTCATTCTTTTGCTGGCTTGATGGAAGCATCGTGTTAGAAGAGGTAGGTGTTGATGATGATGATGAGGAGCTGGTATTGCTGGTGCTGGATGTAGTTGTAGATTTACTACCAAGGGTGGTAACAGGACTGGCGGCATTCAAGGAATGATGATGTTGATGTTGTTGATGGCTTGTGGTTGAAGTCGATGGTGAAGAGGGTTTGATGTTACTTTGATGGTGATTGTTGGCTGAAGGTGAGGATGATGCTTGATGATGTTGTTGTGCTGAAGTAGGTGTAACAGGTGCAGCGCTTGGTTTGTGTGCCGATAGATCTGGTTTATCAACATGATGGGATGGGAAAGTATGGATACTGTTGTGAGCGATTGTAGTGGTAGGCTCGGCTTTAGAGCTTGTTACTGCTGCTGGTGTCGACTTGGGATCACTACTATGATGGTTTGGTTGAGAAGGCGCTGGGGTAGCTGCTAATGTAGTAATGAACATTATGGTTAAGAATGAAGCTCTTGGAATGTGTGTATCATGATCATACCATCACTTGCAGATTCGAGATGGACGAATTGTGCACTGGCCACGGATGCCATCGTAAGCGCAATAAGTATATGATGATTGGAATGTTTGATCATAGGGAATGGGTTGGGGTCCTCTTTTTGCTGGACGGCAATGGATAAGAGTGAAAGAACAAGAAGAAATAGAAATAGCACAAAGGAACCCGATAAAAAAGATTAGGAAATCCAACAGAATGAAAGAAGGGAGAGTAAAGGGGAGATATGGAGGGAAGGAGGTTGGCTGATGGATAAAGAAAAAGGGAGGGAAAATAGATGACCTTTTGCGGTGTCGTACAAATCCACCTTATGTCGCTGTTATTCCCTTTACTTGCAATCAATTACTACCGTATTCATTGTTCCTCGCCGTCGATCTCATGATTCAATATATGCATACTATGCCCATCGCGTACTCCACGTGTTTGACGTGTCAATTTCCATGCTTTATCTTGTTTGTGTGATATATATAACTATTCTAACAGCACAACATATCATCTTTTACCATTGTTGTACAACCCATGCATCATACTTGGCATCCAGTCCCTTGATCATATTAATGAACGTCTCGGTTGCCTTGGTAACAGTGGGAATGCATCCATTCTGGTATTGAATCACAGCCGAGCTGTTATCGAAAAAGACGCTGGCTGATTGCACACAATCAATGTTGGATAACGCGTTCTTGATCCGGTTGGCACAAGCAATGCACGCCAATCCATCCAATTGGAGAACCACTGAGGATGTCGTAGCAACATGATCATCGGCAATCCCATGAATGTGTGGGTGAATGTTGATCCACTGCACAACTTCGGGTGATATCATAATCAAAAGGGAAATCGCCGTTTGTTTCCACGTTCGTCGCCACCCGTTTCGCACCACGTTGGTTGTCAACAGTAACATGGTCAATCCAGTGAGCAAAGGTCGATAGGGAGTGAAAACAGCAAATCCAGCGCATGACATTGAAAACAAGTTGAGCACCAATTGTATGAGACAGCACGATGAGGATAATAGCGCCGTGGTGATGGTCAATAGCTGGTTCCCAATCTTGCTGATTGTGGGCATTGTTGAAGAAGGTATGCGTGAGTGGGGTCAACACGAGTTGCTGAACGATATTTAAGCTTGGAAGAGAAACATGGTAAAAGGACAAGTGACAAACCAATCCATGACACGTATCGCGTTCACCTTCCACTCAGTCAGCTTTTTGCCGTACAGAGGCATTATACGAATTCCTTCCTCTTTTGGACATCCAAGAAGTATGATAGCACTTGATCCAGTAGAACCCCCAATGCCTAATAGAAGATTAATGACGCCGTACCGAATAAATCATCATCCTATAATGGATTGATATCCTACTACTTGATACACAATCTCTTTGAGTTATTGGGATAAACGTTTGTATTAATGCAATCAGGAGAGGGATGCTTAAGTAGAGCTGCTACGCGATATATCTTATTTAGGTGGGACGCAGTTGATACCGCTAAGGTCACTATTCTCAATATGGGCACAAGTATAATAGCCCTCCTGGGAAGGATCAGAGGTTTTGATATCAACATCCTTGAATACAAAGTTATCGCAGGGAGCTTCAGCAGAGCATTTGATGCTTGCCACTTCAAGACCAGCTTTGCTGTTGGCATTTCCTGTGACATTCTGGAAAAGCACGTTTTTGATTTGGATCAACGAGGGATCATTACTGCACTCAGGTTCCTTGATATTGAAATAGCACTGGTCGATGGCAATAGGATGATCTATTACGGTGGCAAATGTTACAAGTCATTCGTCAAACCCCTCCCCTCCCCCCATGGTCTTGTTTACGTACCTGAATTGGTCACTCTAAAGTCGATATACGACACGTTCTCAACACGCCCAAGCGCACCTCGTGCCCACTAGAATACCATCCTTTAGTTTCATCCTCTTGTATTCTTCCTTCAAGCATTATAGTATTGCATACCGTTTTGATACGAGCACCATTCTGGCAATTTTCACATGTCACATTTTTGACGTACAAGTTTTCAACGTAATCAGGAAGCTCGGGGATGTTACCAAGAGATCCCTAGTAGGACAATTGGAATCAGCACTTAACGAGACATGTATCATGTAGCTGGGACATACCACTGAAATACCATGGGAGCCATTGCAATACAAGTTTTCGATATGGATATCGGATGAATTGGTCTTGATGGCAACACAATCATCACCGTTGTTGATATACGAGTTCTTGATGGTGATACCATGCGTCTCGCTCATACCCCAACCATCGGTGTTATGCGGCTGTGCCCATTGAATGTGAGCAACATCATAAGAAATAGGATCATTGTTGCTTACCTTTTCACCATATAATTGATCAACATCATTGATATAGATGTCCTCGAATAGGGCATTCTTGGTTTCATGGATATAAAAGTTCCAGTTGGGAGCATTGATCAAGCGCACACCACGCACATCCAAGTTTTCAACCATGAATGCCATCATAGATGGCCGGTTGCTAGGCAACGGATCCAATGACCACCAATGTTCGCCGTTACCATAAATCTCACCGCCATCACCAGTCACCTTGACATCCTTGCCTTTAATTAAAAAGAAGCTGCTCATATCTTGTACAGCACCAGGTACAGGAGGCGTGGTGTCATTGTATTTCCTAAAATAGATTGCGAATGAATGAACCATCCAATAAACAATGTTCCCATTACTTACATGTCATAGGGGTAAGTCAAAGTGCCTTCGAAAATGATCTCGACGTTGTTGAGCTCTGGACTCACAATAACATCACCAAGGACATAGTTGCGCTTCTTTTGGAATACGACACGGCCGCCATCCTTACACTTTTCCAAAGCATCCATGATATTGGCAGAGTCGTCAACACCATTGTGCTTAACAACGCACTTTCGATTAGGGCCAGCCGAAGCAAGGAGGGCCAAAGCTGCAGTAGCAAAGAAAAAGAGTGTTGATTTCATGCGGGATGGTAGTGAAGTTCACCTGCTGCAATCTTTAGCAAAGGATGTTGCCTATATATAGCTTGTCTTTACCGGGCATTTTCATGCCTTTTTCCGATGATGAGAAGAATATAATTATCCTTAACGTCGATAGAGCCCGTCTGAGTACATGAATGATGGTAGTGATCAATGAGTGAGAAAACCAAATCCAGGGAATGGGTCGTATACGCCGAGCAGCAATAATGGGTGGTACGATACCTTCTTTTCAGGAACCGGGCATTTCCATTTTACATTGCCCTTTACCCCGAGTGTATACAAGATAGTATATTTGGAAAGGATACAAGGATGATGCGTGCGTGTATTCCATTACGGTGGTTGTTCTATGGCACCATGATACTCAATCATCTTTGTTATCCACCATGAAGATCAATAAGCCTTGTCTGAATATGCCAATTTCCTGACAGCAATATGGTATGGCTAAAATGATGCTCACCTAATTTATTAAAGCATCCCATGTTGACAAATTAACATTGATGGGACGTTGTGTCGTTGCGTAATTGTGATGATGGAATGTGATGTATGGAGATTTACCCTTTGGGTGTTGCTTTACCCCGGATTCTAGTGTTACATTGTGTTACTGTACACAGGCATTTGCCAATAGAAACCACTTTGACACAACTTTTACGTATCCCATCTATGTACCTAATTGATGGCTAACAAAGCAATTAGAAAAGATAGACCTTTGATTACGAATTATGGAAGCCCACAACCACGCTATTATGGCATGTAATGGAATTTTGTGGATAATGTATGTCATTGCTACCACCCATCGTGGAAAAGAATAGCCGAGTACCATGCATTGACTTTTATTGTCTACTCTATTCGGGCCGACGAGTACTAAGATGAGAAAAAACGCCCTATTTGATGTTGTTGGGTCATGTGTGCAACCACCTAACATACAAAACAGAAAACAATGAAGCAAGCTTTTATGTTCTGAGACACTGTTTTTCAATACCTAGCCACACACGAGAAGCAATGGGTTGCTTTTGGAGCTGAGAAAAGTGAATACATATTACCAATGTTCTTGGCTGTCGATCGGTTTCGGAGTGGGGATTAGAAACGAGTGGATAACAATCAATTGTTGGCGGGCCGAGTAGAACCCAGGGCAAATCACTGCCGATGAAGACAAAAATGGAAGGTGGAGCAAGCTTGAGCGGTTTGCATAAACACAGCCAGGGGGAAAGAAGACGAACAACGACATGATTGAGAAAAGGGCAAAAAGGCAACATGTAGAATTTCAATGTATTTCATATGACATGTGCATTCAATTATCCATGATCCATTGCATAATGAAACAGCTATGAACTATCCAACAACAAGCTACTAAAATACGAAACTGCGGTGCTCTCTAACCAATTAAAGATCCAAAAGACCGTTGGTTCCGATTTCACGTTCTATAGTCTTTTTCCTCTTTTCTTATATTTGCTACACACACCCCTTTCGCCCTTCCTTTATAACCCACACCTCGGTCAGGTCAATGTTTCATGGCGCCATCACACCAATTTACACGCATCCCAACATCAGATGAAGCGGCAGCATCGCCTGACCCAAGTAACCACGACGAGATCCTCGATGGTCTGTTGTCCAAAGTCGGCTATGGCACCTTTCAACGCAAGCTATTGGTACGACAACAACGATGACAGCTCATGATGGGACTCCCTTGTTCTAACTCGGTCTGCCATTGTACCCAACAACTAGGTCATGTGCGGTTTTGGATGGCTCGCAGATAATGTAAGTTGTGAAAAAGGGGCACGTGGTTGGTACATAGTGTATATGGAGTGTTCGAATACTGACGTTGGTTGTGTATTGTAGATGTGGTTACAGGTACGATTAAAGGAGAAAGGCCATGTTTCAGAATCATCGTATTGATTGTTTACAATAGACTGTAGCCATCATTCTTCCAAGAGTGCAAGGTATTCTTGCGTCATGAGTTGTGGGTTGTGATTGTATAGGCTGATAATGTCATGATTAGATCACTTTGATGTATCCGACCGATGGATTGGGAGCTTGTCAAGTGCATTGTTCACTGGTATGACGTTTGGTTCCTTCTTTTGGGGCTCCTTTTCAGATACACGAGGCCGTAAGATCCCATTCACTATGACGCTTGCCATCACAACCGTTTTTGGCTTGTTATCCAGTCTCGCATTCAGCTTTTGGAGCTTGTGTTTGATGCTCTTCTTTCTTGGATTTGGTGTGGGTGGCAATATGCCTACTGATGGTAAGGATTGGAAAGGATAATGAAGGATGGGTAGCAACAGGCATTAAAAGAGGATCAATTTTAGGTGCACTCTATCTCGAGTTCCTGCCAAAGCAATACCACTATTTGCTTACCTTTATGTCGGTGTTCTTTTCATTCGGTGCTGTATTAGCATCGGTTCTCGGATATGTCATCCTCCCTTATACCAGCTGCCCAGAGCCAACACCAGAGGATCCCACACCAACCTGTGACCTGGCAACACAAAACACAGGATGGCGTATCATGCTTGCCAGCGCCGCTCTCACAACTTTGTTTATGGTGCTCGTACGATCATTTTGGTTGAAGCTGCCAGAGACACCCAAATTCCTCATGCATCAAGATAGGCGGAAAGAAACCGTGATTGTGCTTCAAGACATTGCACGTGTCAATGGTCAATGCGTCGAGATTGACAGCACCGATATCCCCGAAGAAGAGCGTAGTGATGAAATGATGCCACCTATGGAAGATATCACAACAACAGAGGATACCAGAAGTGCACTTGCCTTGCTCTTTACACCCTATTGGCGCCGAACCACCTTGTTGATTTGGGGCATTTGGACATTTACTTCTGTTGCTTTCACCATGTTCAATGTCTTTTTGCCAAAGTATCTTGAAACGCTTGGATTCCAAGGCGAAGCAGCACCCACACGCAAGGATGTGTATTGGGATTACATGGTTTATTCTCTCGCAGGCGTTCCTGGATCAGTGGTATGTAACAATCGAGGATGGTATGGAGAAAAAAGGAGAAAGAGGAAAAAAGAAAGAGTGAAGCAATGAAGGAAGGAAGGAAGGAAGGAAGAAAAACACGCTAATGGATCATCTATGCATAGCTTGCTTCTTACATGATTGAAACTTGGTTGGGTCGCAAGGGTACAATGGCTGCCTCCTCATTGGGCTCTTCTATATCGCTATTCTTCTTTTCGATCATCAATTCCCGTGTGACTATGCTCCTATCATCCTCTGCAGTCTCCTTCCTTGCAACACTTCTCTATGCTGTGATCTATGGTTATACACCCGAGGTGTTTGATACTACCGTTCGAGGCACTGCTGTTGGCACCGCATCAGGATTAGGAAGAATTGCTGGTATTGCAAGCCCCATTGTTTGTGGTTTCTTGTTTACCGTCAGTGCTGTTTTGCCCTTATACGTCAGCATTGGCGGGTTTGCGATTGTCGGCACGTGTGTCTTGTTATTACCTTATGAAACTCGAGGCGGCAATTCCCCATCAACACCAAGAGAATCGGTTACGGTATCGTCAACAACAACCGCTGTTGAAGCATAGACAAGCTGTACATTGAAATCATATTCACCTCCACACACAGTATACATAAATTATACAAACACCACACGCACGCTCTATAAAGCATCTATAATGACTATTTGCGCAGCTGGTTTATGCGCTTGGGTTCAACTTGACCTTATGCCTAGTAGTGATCATTACACCTATAACGACTCTTACACATCCCCCCCGACATACTACATACAGCCCCTGGAATGGGTCATATGCATGTAACCATGCACAGCAGTGAGTACACTACGTTCTTTATAGTAACTTTGGGCTGCAGAAGCTTTTGAGGAGGTGATGGGTGGATGGGAAGGAAGGAGAAAGAAAACCCATTTCTTTCTAATGTGAGCATCATGCATAATAAAAAGGAAAGACGCAAAACATGGTGTGGATAGAATACATTATCGAATAAACGAAATGAATGTGCAGCCGTGCGTGCGCCTGGACATGTGCGTGCACAAACATGCAATGACGATCGTGTTTTAGTATGGTGGATATCTATGTATCTCTAATTTGTTTAGCAGGTGCTGTTGCTATTGTGCCTGAATATGATCGACATTTTAGATCGTTCCATTCTTACACATGGAAACAGCAAAACATTATACATAAACCCTTTTGACCCTATGTAGTAGAAGCAGCAACATGGAATAAAGTTGACACAGCAGCAGTGAGATGCATCATGTAGCATCCATGTGGATCCCGTGCTGTCAACCCATATCAACACAGATCATCGCTCAAGGTAAACAACATGGAGGTTATATACGCAACTTTCCTTGATGAGGAGGGCAAAAATGGTCTTGCCACAAAAAGGGAGAATGAGAATCTCTTTTTGAGACAATTTGGGATAAAGCAGCAACAGCAACACGCAGCAAACAACCTAACTCTTCCCCCCTTTCTCTTTCTCCCAAAGTAATGCCCATTACTCTGGCATTAAAGTCAGGATCGTAATATAAACACCTTATAAAGCAGGGGGTTGGATCATATCGAGCCTTCTTGTTGCTCTCGAGCCACTCGTTCACCTTCGAACCTCCTTAATACAACCTCTTTCTTTCACTCACCATACACTTATTTTACGATCTTTGCACTCGTTCTCTTATTTTCATCATACAAATCTCTCTAAACTTGAATACTTACATACTATGACAACCTCCTCGGATCAAGAAGTAGCACAATTACGAGCCCAGCTTGCTGCACAGTCCCAGCTGATCGAGCAGTTGCAACGTGACATGCAAGAGCTTAACACCAAATACGTAGCCGAAATTGAACGAGCCGCCGATTCACTTCACCAAAAAGATGTGATTGAAAAAGAATTGGAAGAGCTTAGTTGTCATCTGTTTGAGCAAGCGAATGCTATGGTGGCCCAAGAAAGACGAGAAAAATGGGAGCTTGAACATCAACTTCTCATGTTACGCGACCGCTTCCAACCTATCGTACACGATCGGCACATCAATGCATTCCAAACATTTATTCATCATCAGCAACAGCTGCCTTTGAAGCGTCTTGGTCAATGCGAATTCCTCAAGACATGTATTGAGCAAGACATTGAGCCGTGCCTTGTTGGCAAATTTGGTACCCGATGGTCGAAACGCCTTATAGAGCATTTGCTATGGCAACCATGCTACATTGAAAAGGCTACAACAGCACCGCCACAATACAATCAACCTCATCCCATGTCTCGATCATCATCGTCACCAGGCAGCACCTTGTGGGATCGTCTCTTGCCCTCATCGTCATCGTCATCATCATCCATACATAATAATACTAATAATAATAATGCACGATGTGCAGTATGCGGACAGACATCGGATCCGCTTTTGTATCGATTTCGACTTGAGAGCGAACAAGGATGGTTACATATTGATCAGCATTGTCGAGATCGACTCGTAGCGGTGAGCGAGTTTTACAGCTTCATTCGTAAGATCCACCTTGGTCTTTTTACACGTCGCAGCATCCATGACTTGTATCATGAGAACGTTAGACTCAGACTGCAAATGTTTTATGCAAGGTACATACATCCCCTTTTGAAGAACTCCTCACGTCTTCCCCTTGAACCACAGGCTCATATTATTATATTCTATGTAGGATGGGTGCATTGATTGATTTTGTGAATATGAGCCCACCATCACCATCACCATCCTCCTCATTAACAGCCAATAATGATGCCGACGCAGCTTCACTTGATGGATCCGTTTCAACCGTATCCTCAAGTAGTACAGCAGGGCTTCCACCACATACACCTACCACACATCATCCATCTACCTTGTTGACTCCACCATCGCCTGTCAAGGAAGAACAAATGGATCATCATCATCATCATCATCCTATGACACCACATCATCATCACCTCTAAACGTAGTCCTTTATCTATAAAAAGTAATCTCGTAATTTGGAATCGTTATCATAGACATGTTCTTCTTTGGTATACCAGGAATTTCGATCTCTTACAAAGTTTGACAATTGGCCCCAGTACTCTCATCATGTGATTTCAGAGTCAAAGAAAAGAGGAATGATTTTATATCAAAATGATACTGCTAATGCTAAATCAGATCTTCTAATGCATGGTGATGGTGGTGGTGTCATTGTGAGAGTGTAGACTTGCACACGTGGTTCATTCTAAATGGGAAGGCCGCCGTCACCAGCACAAAGAAGGTAGTACATCTCTCTCTATCCTGCTGTAGAACCACACCGTTTGCCAGAAAACATACACACACACACACACACACACACACGCACCACGCACACTTTTACGTCTCTCTCTTCCGTTTCATCTCTCACTTGCACACGTCTCCTTGTGTCATCCCAACCATCATTGAGCGGGCTCCATTACGACCATGTTGACGTTAACTGTGCCCGAGGCTGCAGCTTCCACCGACGAGATCCAGTTTAAGCTGGTGCTTGATGGTCAGCCTCCAGAGGTGCTCATCACATACACATGTATTGACATTGGCAAGACGTTAACTCCTTTGGTAGACCTTGACCGAGTATCTTGAACGTCACGAGTATCTTCAACCTACGGTGTTTCGATCCTTTCAACAAATAAGTTGGCTGCACGAAAAGCTCACGCGTGCCTTCCCGGAACTAGTGGTTCCTCCTCTGCCTGAACCACCAGTGTCAATACGCATGGATGATCAAGACTATGTCGAACGCAAGCGGTTGCAAGTAGCTCGATTCTTTGAAAAGGTGGCTACCCGTCCCGAGTTTACGCAGCACCGGAATTTCATGCATTTCATGTCAAGCGAGATGGTAAAGAAAAGACCAATCAATACAAAGATGATGATGATGATGATTGATCTTTTGATTATAGACACCTACCGAAGTGGGTCCTTCTGGCCGTGGGGTCTTGTCCTTTTTACGCTTCAATCGTGTCAGAAACTCGGATCGTGGATTCAAATCTTACAAAGCGACTGAACATGTGGAAGGCGTAAGTGCATTTGGTTATCATCATTTGATCATGGAGGGGTATTCATTGTCCATGCATGCAGAACGATCAAGACACCTTTCATCGTCATCAGATTTATATTCTCATGCTTGAAACTTATTTTGGTGCAATCAATGAATCACTCAATCAGCTGATCCACACCCGTGAAGCTTTGGCTGACATGTTGGCTCATATGGGCGACCTTGTTATTGAAACGACACAAAGCAAATATCGGCTTGGCAACGGGGACTCTGAAAAGCATCGCAAAGCACAACGTGCCCTTGATCACAAAATGCAAGTGTTTGGATTGCTCATGGATGAGCTTGGTTTCATTTATACACGCCAGGTATAAGGTATTGGATGTTTAAAGGGAGCAGTGAATGCTGACAATTGCATGTATACATAGGGCATTGAAGAGACAATGAAATTTGGTGATGTCATGATTGAATACAAAAACTCTATGGATGGTCTCAAGGTATACAAAGACAATGGAAATGAAAATGGAGACAACGACTTATATCAATGATGTGATAGACTTCATTCAACACACGGACACAAAAGCTGATGGAGTATGTGGACAGCATGAAATTACGCAACAAGAAACGCGACAAGGCTGATCGACTCAAATTACGGATGGGTTTGAATGCACCAGAGGTGCAAGCTACAATTGCTGAAGAGGAAGAGGTAAAGGGGAGGATAATGGGAGTTCCATAATGAAGGGCCACTGAACGTTTTGTAATAGGCTACACAAGAGCTGCAGGCCAGCCGTCAAGAATTTGATGCATGTCAAGCCAAGGTCAAGCAAGAGATTCAATTATTCGAGACACAAAAGCAACATGATATCAAGCGAGCCATCCACGATTATGTACAATTGAGCCTACGCTATGAAAGGACCAACATGAACAGCCTCGAGAAAGCATTGGAGGAATTACGACAATTTCATCCCAAACCAGCTGTGCATCCATTATTATCAGATGAAGAAGCGAGTTCTGCTACATCATCATCCACATACCATCGACGTCGGAGGCGAAGGAGAGGGAGTAAGCATGGACCACAAGCGATCTTATCCTCAGCATCCTTACCCACGTCAACACGTAAACAACAATCTTCGGATGATCATGAGGATGAACAAGAGGAGACCAAGATGACTACGGAGCCAACATCTACTACTTCATCAAGGGTATCACCGTTTATTCGATATGAAGGACAGCCAAGGAAACACATGTCATCGTCCTATGATGAACGGA
This sequence comes from Lichtheimia ornata, assembly GCF_029851405.1. Taxonomy (NCBI): domain Eukaryota; kingdom Fungi; phylum Mucoromycota; class Mucoromycetes; order Mucorales; family Lichtheimiaceae; genus Lichtheimia; species Lichtheimia ornata. The sequence continues at coordinate 37,918 of NW_026695344.1, forward strand.
TGGGTGCAGGAGCCTGGAGCAACAATGAATAATTGTGTATATATATAATTTAGTACTACCATTAAACAACATCCTAAATGCATGAATAAATGCTGAGTGGAGGGGTTTTATCATTCTCACTTATCCCACCCCACCCCCTCTTTAATGCAAACCCATGTTAACAGCTATTTCGACTTTTTGAAGCATCTTGTTTCTTTACCCTCCTTCTATTGGCCAAACTCTCTATGACCGATAACAGCTCACAGCCACTCTTGCACCACCAGCACCCATACGGTATTCCCGGTGCAACAAGCTCAGCTCAACAGCAACCACCACCATCGTCATTCGGCCATGCACCATTCGACTATGATCCACAGCAAGATCAGCAACAGCAAACACAACAGCAACAGCAAGCTCGGCAGCAATTTTCTCCCTATTCACTGGTAAGAGAACTATAAACATGGGGGTTGAACCAAGTTAATAATATTATGCAGTCGGCCATGATGGGAACTTCTCCACCGCAAGCTCCTCCACAACCATTGGCTGCCACAACCATGGCAACGGGTGTTCCACCCCAACTACCACCATCTACAGCTATACAACAGCAACAACACCAAGAACCTATTGTAGCAGCAGGAGCAGCAGGAGGAGCGGGAGAAGAACCATTGTATGTCAATGCTAAACAATATCATCGCATCCTCAAACGACGAGCAGCACGTGCAAGACTTGAAGAAATGAATCGTAATGCAAAGGCACGTAAACCATACCTGCATGAAAGTAGACATCGACATGCGATGCGTCGTCCTCGTGGACCTGGTGGTCGATTTCTTAGTAAGTTTGCCTTTGCTTGCTCATGTGTAATGTGATCACTAACCATCGCATGTGTGTAGCTGCTGCTGAAGTGGCCGAATTAGAAAAACAAGGCAAACTTCCACCACAAGACAAATCACCAACGCAAGATAATTATGATGAAGAACATTTACAGCATCCTCCAATGTAAAAATAATATGTATAGCATTTAATGTGTACTACCGTGTAATATAACAACCACCTCTATGTACTATTCGAGATAATGATGATGCATTGCGTGATAATGATGATACTACTAATAGGGGCATCTATGGATACCCATTGGCCCGTACACGGCATTCATTTTGTTGCTGGCTTTACGTACTCGTTGAGTTGGTTGCCATATCCACAACCAGCGAATGTCCGAATCATGCAAATCGCTCTTGTTCCTTTTCTCCACTTTCACCTTTTGACACCCAATGAGCAAACCAACATGGACGTATTACCACCAAAGGCGACAATGGCAATCCACGACATGTCGAAGGCGTCGAGCACACCGTTCACATTACAGCAACTCCAATCGGCATTCGATCAGCAACAACTTGTTGACTATCACGTTTAATGAGCAATACCGTACCTTTGTCCAACCTTTTAACTTTGAGCAGCAATCGACGACTGGTGGACGTGTTTGAAAATGACTACTTGATCCTTCAGCAGCAATGGACGACCGATGGACGTGTTTGAAGACGACTAATATCAACCAGCAGCAACCTTACCAACAAGGAAGTCTACGCCTTTGATTGCAAACAGACGATGCTATGAAGGCACGTTCTATTTCACCAGCTTGCACAGCCCAACTCGCTCCTCGTGATCCACCAGCATCCTTCACAAACACTTGGCTGTCACTGTTGTGAGAGAGCGTGTATGAAATGAGCATTGTTAAGGCGCTATCATGGCTCAAACGGCGATCATTTATTGCATTACAGACACCATGTAAGTAGCAGCAGCAGCAGCTTCCCAACCCTTCACTAGATCTCATATTTTCATTAAAGCACGCTCTTTTTGGATATCAATTCGATGAACAAACAACAACCAGTGTGGGAAATGTGCCTGTACTTCGATCGCTACAGCATTTGGAAAAGGAAATGCTGACACAAAAGAGCAAGGTGTCACACACACACAACATTTATATACAACAAAGCGGCGGCGATAGTAGCATCTATTGGAAGCATATGATTGCCAGGGACAATGCTCATCTGACACTTTGAGGAAGGAAGGTTTTCATTCTCGCCTCTTTTATCACACGCAAACGTCAATGCTAAGCAATATCACACGTAAGTCAACATCCCCCCGTTTGTCTCAGGCTAAGACTAATGCATCCCGAATAGTATAAACTTGCGTCCATCTTGCATCACCTCCTCCTCCTTCTTGATTGAATCTGGCAGTTTCCCACCCAAGCCAATCATCATCATCACCATCATGACCACAGGGATGGAAAGCCACTGCTTCTGAGAAGTCTTTTACAATGGACCATGTGATAAATCAGGTAATTTATCTCAACAACAATGATCAACAATGAAAAGGTCGTCTCTAAATGTTATGGGATAGTAGGAATTTTACCCTATCGATGGGAGGAGCATCAGCAGCAGCACAACATCCTCTGGATGAAGGGAGTCAAGTAGTACATTGTATCACGAAGAGGAATGACATTGGCTCTATGGGTGTATTGCGTCTTTCATCGATTTCTTTACTTGACGGATCAAACCGTATCACACGTGAGGAGTGGACCCGACTACGATTGCTTTTGGGGAGACAAATCGGGCATAAAATCCCCGCTATTGGCTGGAGCTCTTGTGCAACTCTTCTCTCCTCTTCTCTGGTCTCATCATCGCTTCCCACCCGATACAAGAGCGTTAAAATTGTCTGCATATGGGGTGAATGGCGGTCCGTGCTTCTATTCCCATCATCAAGATTCATGATCTATATCAACCATCTATATACACAACATGGCGCCACCATCAAATCAACTTGTGGATCAGCAAAATCATATACGTCGACGTATGCGTGTGTGTGTGTGTGTGAATCGGATATAAAGGAAGTGAGTAGCCGACACCTACCCACCCACCCCCACACGCACGCAGGGTGTTGTGATGTTGGGCGTAACCTTCTGTGTGTAATGTTTCCCTTGTCCTTGGATGCTTGATATGGTAAGTCTCTTTTTTACCTCTTTCTTTCTCATTTCTCCATACTCGTGCAATAGCTTATAAATATACAAGATGTCCTTGCAGCCACGTCTTCTCTTCTGCACTTTTCTCTGTTTCACGTCTTTCTTTTCTCCCCCCCACGCATGTGGAAGTTTCAGGACAGTGTTTATGGCGATAAGCTGGTGTTGGCCATCAACGCGGCTGCCGGCCTCAGCATTTTCTTCTTTGGTGTAAGTGGGTGGATCATCATACAACAACAACAACCCTCTTATTGAGATTTACATCATATCATAGTATGATCAAGGTGTCATGAGTGGCGTCAATATATCTCCAAACTACAAGCAAATCATGGGCCTTGAAGATAATGAAGCTCTTTTGGGTGGTGTCGTCGCCGTCTATTATGCTGGCACATTGATCGGAGCACTTCTTGGTAAAACAATCACATACCTCTTTGAAAATGATGATGGTGCTTATACGAATCGATATAGGTGGTTGGGTTGGTGACAAAATCGGTCGTATTAGAACTGTATTGGTTGGTTGCGCATTTGCTTGTTTTGGTGCTGCTTTGCAAACGGCTGCTCAAAATGTCGCATGGATGATTTGCTCACGCATCATTACTGGTATCGGTACCGGCCATCTGTAAGTGTTGTTTCCCCTTCCCTCTCCCCCACTTCTATCGTCACCTTGCTGGTAACTCTAACTTTATACATATTCACACACAAAAAGTAACGCCATTGTTCCTGTATGGTCAGCCGAAACAAGTCATTACACAAGTAAGCCCGTCATTGTGCTACTTTTTGCAGAATACAGAAATGCTCATCTCCATCATCATTGTCGTACACACAGGTCGTGGTATGTTTATTGCCATGGAATTTACGCTCAACATTTTCGGTGTCGTCATTGCCGTAAGTCATACACTACTCATCCCGTTGTTGTTGACGACATCATCTTGACATGTCTATTTCGATCATAGTACTGGATCGCATATGGTCTACGTGAAGAGCCTGGTGAGATGCGTTGGCGCTTCCCTATCGGTTTTCAACTCATCCCTTTGATCGTTTTGGCACTTGGTATCAACTTCTTCCCTGAGAGCCCTCGTTGGCTTGTGAAAAAGGATCGTGTCGATGAAGCCGTGCATATCCTTGCAGCACTTCGTGGCAACGGTGATCATAATCATCCTGCTGTTCATCGTGAGCTTGAAGATATCCGTGAAACATTACGTCTCGAAGAAGAACAAGGCGGCGAACCTAGCTATTGGAACATGTTGTTCAAGTACGACGAATTCAACATCCCACGTCGAGTACACCTTTCTATTTGGTTGCAAATTATCCAAGAATTGACCGGCATTGGTAAGTTATACATGCATTGTGTACCTGGTTATTGGATACTAACCTGTACATGTTCTCACAATACGATTCGGAAAATACAACAGGTGTGGTAAGTAATCTTCCCAACACGATGTCAGGTTGCAACATGACTCACATGACCCCGATTTGAAGATTACGGTATATGCACCAGAAAGTTTTTCCAATTCAGGCTTCTCAGAACGCACATCTCAGCTACTTTCTGGATTCAACAATATTTCTTACATGCTTTGTACGCTCGTTGCTGTATTTACTTTGGACCGATGGGGTCGTCGATTCACCCTATTTTATGGCGCTGTATGTCAAGGCATTTGCCTAATCCTCGTCGCTGTTTTAACCAAGACCGAATACCTTGAGTGGAAACCCACGGTAAGTGTGCTGCTGCTGTTGCTGGGGATGTGATCAATGGAAAGGATGTTGTATAACGTGTATGTGAGTAGGCATTTGGTGTTGCAAGCGCTGTCTTTATTTTCGGATACACGGGCTTCTTTGGTATGACTTGGCTGACAGTACCATGGCTTTATCCGGTAAGATCATGGCCCAATTTTACTTGTTTTGCAAGCACCTCTTGTCATTTTCCAAAAACGAGGGTTGCAAAGGAAAAATGAGAATAGTACTAAATCGGTCCTTGATATACATAATAGGTTGAGATTTACCCCTTACGAGTGCGTGCTCGTGGTGGCGCTTGGAGTGTGGTTGGTTGGAGCATTGGCAATGCATTGGTCATGGAAATTACTCCCCCACTTCTTGCCTCTATCAGTAAGTCATCCTCTTTGTCATATTTCATTATGCATTTATTCATTGTTGTTTGATGGTACTTCTCCTACTTGCAGAATGGTGTACCTTCTTTTTATTTGGTGCTCTCAACTTTGCTGCAATCCCCATTGTTTGGGCCCTTTACCCTGAAACGGCTGGATTTTCTCTTGAAGAGCTTGATGTGATCTTCTCCACCAAATCATTGTTCGTTTGGAGTGCTGAAAAGGAATTACGTGCCCGTGGTATTGATCCCAAAAACCCACTTGGTCACAGAAAGAATGGTAATGGTGGTAGTGACAGCGCAGAGCGTGGTGACGAAAAGGCACAGCTTCCTGCACCCGGTAATAATGGAACAACATCATCCACATCATCCGCTACTCCCGATGAGAAAAAGGAGGTGCCTGCTGGTGGAAATGAGTAAATGATTTTCTTACAGAATGTAGAATTTGCCTTGTAACACTTAGTTTCTTCTTTATCTCCTATTTTTCCACACACATTTATCTGTACCCATTATTCCCTTTACTTTTACAAATGTAACATTGATTATTATGGTTAGTATATTGTACCATCACTTTTATCGATATGAACATGTGCTTTTTGTTTGTAATGTTGACGACGAATGATCGACAGCAGCAGTAGTATCATCCAAGCAGCTAACCAGATAAACAGATATGCATGCTGAGCCAATTGCCAAGCCCTTTTCTCCACATTATTGGAAAAGTCAGTAACCATCACGGCTGTCACTTGCGCGCGGTATGGGATCATGTGTACATGAAGCAGTGGCACACCTAATGATTCAAGATTTGGGTAACTCGTACAAGATGAAAATGGAAAATGCGGTATCAAATCCGGTCGACGCTATTATACTTTGTCAGCTTTACTTGAACCCTTCAATAAAGCCCACACGTTGCATGTTGGATACGAAGACCTGTGTAAGGTTGGTGATGATTGAAACATTCGTCACACCATCCATTTCGACTGTGATACTATCATGGGTGGGATTATTAGCGCGGTCAACGTGATGGCCGTTGCCGAACATTATGCATGGATGATGGCTTGGTGCTAATGATATGTTATGATCACGATGGGATGAAGTGTGTGATACATGTATTGATGCCATGAATCGTCCTTGTCCTTTGCTTGCATGTCAAAGCATAGGATTTCACCACCATAATCGCTGCCATTGTCACGCACACGCTATGTGCGTAATCGTATATAAGGATGGACCTGCTATGATGCTCCTGATACGTTAGGCTATTGTGATTGCGAGGTATGTATACCAAAAGAGCTTTAACAAAGCATACTTCCTTGTTGTTTATTTGTGCATTGATCCTCCTTGACGTTATTTAAAGGCGTCTTTTATGTCACAATGTGCCTTGGGATGACCCCTTGTTGTCAACTATATGCTACACTGGTGAGCTGATCCAGAGAAAGCAGCACCGCCATTGGACATCCTATGAAGCCTGTGTTTGGACAATGCATTGGTACCCATTTTTCCTAGATACCCCTCATAAAGGTAGAAGAGAATCCTTAGCACTGATTGGCTATTATTCTCTTTAGCCGATCATGCAGGTTGTCTTTTGAGATAATCAGCCAATCGCTTTCCACCCATCACCAAAGGACAGCTCTTTCAATCCATTGATCGTTTTCTCTTTTATCTTGTGTCCCTTTTCCTCTTATCTTTTCCTCTGTAATTGAGAACAACGTACCCATCAATAGATCCTTACAGCTTTGGCCAACTTTTTACGCCATTATCAGCCCCGTAAACATCTTTAATACAAAAAGGGACGGCACAACTGACACATCCCCCGATCGAACCCTTTCACACACACCAAGACACAATCAAACGCATACATCATCTTCTCACAAATGGAACAACCTACATCTGATTTATCCCTTACAACAAGGGAAGCTGCCTTTTCAATAATGCTTGCCAGCATTGGCCTATGCTGCTTCACATGGCAATCCAGTCGAGCAGGATGGATGTTTTACAAGGTGCGCAAACCCATCCATGCCATTGTATTCGCACAAGCATTCCTAGGAATCATTCTTAATTTTGTAACTTTGCTCGCATCGTTGACACGAGTCGATTGCATGTTTGTAGGTCACTTTTATTCATGCTAACTGGGTTGGAATGATGTATGTGTAACCTTTCATTTAATAGATTCTCATATTTTCAGTCGTTGGTGTCAATGTGGGAGACATTGCATTACAATCAGTACTCCTATGGAAGGCATACTTGGGCAACAATCGATCAAAAATCATTCTCGTGCTTGGTGCTATTCCTATTGTAGGCCTTGCAGTTTTCATATGCGCTAACATCACCATTGCCCGATCCACATCCATGATGAGCCAAGGCGTGTGTAACACGAATTACCGCAAGTAGACAATTGGGGAAGCGTAGCCACCATGTGTACATGCAGGCTCACATTCATGTATAGCAACGACCATTGTCATTATCAAATCATGCCTTGATTGTGTATCCAACACTTTTTTGTCATGGTGCTTTATTCTAGTGATTTACAGGCATTACCGAGTTCTCGGCTCAAGTATCCACAAAACCCTTATAACAGAGGGCTTAATCTACTGGTAAAACGAGAATCAATGTTGAATACCAAATGACAAATGAGCTCACATGAATTGCATCCATTAATAGCTTTGGTGTATGCTTGTCCAACATACTTACAGGCATCTTGCTTACTCAAAAGGTTCTCGGCGGAAGTACTCCGATGCTATACACGATCGATTGTAAGTCAAATCCATGTTTGCGTTGTGTTGAAGATCATATCTGATTACACATGGCACATGAACCCTGGGTCAAGTGCTTGGGAAAAAGAAACATCAGAATAACTCAGCCTGACAATAGGGTTTTTGGCATCGTATTTGATTATCAAACAGCTCAAATATGGTCGATCCGATACCGAAAGCGAGGATGATGATGATGATGATATCTCTGAACAAGAAGATCGTAATTCGGATATGATGATCCATCACGACGGCCCTAAACCATTCCAATTCTTTTTAGCTGATGGTAGCATCGCACCAAGTGGTGTGGGTGGGAATGTCGTAACCATGGCTACTGTAACAGGAGAAGGAGACCATCACCATGCCAACAAGGAAAAAAGCGGAGGTGGCGTCGTCGCCGAGTAAAGATCAATGACCACTCTTGATGTATTAAAAACTTAATTCGAATGTGGATATACCTTGCTGTCTTATCTGATGGGACAATGAGACGTGCGATATGGTTGCTCTTTGCATGTTGAAATGTTTTCAAAAGCAGTTGCGGGGTACTTCGGCAGTGAACAGCAACAATGGGACATGTAGTTTGTTGTCCTTTACCAAAAGGTTGTCAAAAACAGTTGCGGGGCACTTCGGCAGCGACGCATCACTTATCAGATGCAACGTGATTGGCCAGGCGGACGTTTTCCTTGCCATCTTGGTAATCAGATTCACTCTCCTTGGGAAAGACATTAAATCTATAAAAGCGGTGAATGAGAAATAAAGCAGCAACAAGCCGAGTTTGCACCACCTTGCCTTATTGCTTTCTCTTTTCTCTCCCTTTTTCACACACACATAGACGCCATTTTTTTCCTTTCACTATTTTCCTTATACACAAGCTTTAAAAAGAGAAACTACAGCACGTCATGACCGAAGAATACGACTATGAATCACTTGGCCAAAACTCAACAATGACCCAGAATGCTCTTGCAGGGGCATTTGCCGGTATTGCGGAACACTGTGCCATGTTTCCTGTTGATTCAATCAAGGTGAGCATATACAACTTGACGCCAAGCACATGAGCCCGGTCCCGTGTAACACATGTATAAACAATGTAGACTCGCATGCAAGTAATCCAAAGTAGTGGTCAACCAGCAGCTGCCACTGCTACTGCTGTCATGGCAAAACCCAATATCAATCTCAGCAATCTATGGCGAGGTGTCAATTCAGTGGTGATGGGTGCAGGCCCTGCACATGCTTTATACTTTGCCACCTATGAATATATGAAAGACAAGTTGGCAGCTGACGATGGCAACAACCACACACTTGCATTTCTTGCTTCTGGTGCATGCGCCACCTTTGCCCATGAAGCACTCATGACACCCTTTGATGGTACAGTATTACCGGTGATGGTTATTTTTTCATATGTCTCACCTATGACCATTGTTTCTTCTTAGTGATAAAGCAACGCATGCAGCTCCGTGAATCCACTTACAAGAATGTTCGTGAATGTGCACGCACCGTCTTTGCAAAGGAAGGGATTACGGCCTTTTACGTTTCATTACCAACAACGCTCACCATGTCGGTACCGTTTCAATCTATCCAATTTGCCACTTATGAGTATTCGCGGAGATTGCTTAATCCTATGGGTCAATATGATCCAAAAACGCATGTATTAGCGGGTGCTATTGCCGGTGCCTTTGCTTCATCCGTCACTACACCGCTGGACGTGTGCAAGACATTGTTGCAAACCCGTGGTCAATCATCTGATCCTCGTATTCGTAATGCAAGTGGACTTTTAGATGCTATGGCTATCATCAAGCAACGCTATGGCTTGCGTGGTTTCTTTAGAGGTTACAAGCCCCGTGTGCTTACCAACATGCCTAGCACGGCCATTTCTTGGAGCGTATACGAATACTTCAAGTGGCTCTTTGAGAAGACTGAATTTGCTGGTGCTGTTGGACAACAAGAAAAGAGCTTGATCAGCCTATAATCATCATGATCTCTTACACTTATTCATATCAACTATGAAGGTCACCCATTAGAAGAAAACACACACACACACACACAAACATTCCCTCCTTTTATTCTTTTGTAACATAGCTCAAAATTACTTGCTACCCCAACTCATGCTATCCTATGCTTCATTGTATATATTCCCAAACAGCTATTGTCATAGACTAAAGAATACAACTTGTCATGCTAAGCACGGGGGCATTGTGGGAAGTGTATTGAAGTAACGCACATGGCTTGGTTTACCGAAAGATCAAGTGTATTGTGCAACGAGTGCAAGGTAGAGCATGTACATGGGTCCAATCGAGATTGTGCAACCAAGGTGGGTTGGATCCAGCATCTGCCATCTAGCACACAGGATTATCATCGGGAGCTCAACTTGTACATAGCATTGTTCATGTTTTATGTATGGATGAAAACAATTCTTATATTTGAAAGCAAAGGAAAACAGGAGGTTGATAATATACAAATAATAATGTGAGGGTTGTAATAGGTCTAAAGATCCATCAAGCTAACTTTTATCAGAAATCAAACTCGCCACGGAACGCATCCAAGTTACGCTTATTGCATTGTCCTGCAAGATCAGGGCGATTCATCCTATAAAGAAGCATGATGAATGAATGAAGCCTTATCCATTGAACAAACAAAAAAATACTTACGTGGACATGAGCATTCTCAGGCTATCCCATACATTGTCACTCATACCAGTCTGCAACGCAACACGATTGCCGTTTTGATCCATGACCATCGGTACCCTTGTATCCGCCGTTTGTTGAATAGCCAAAGCTGTAAGCAAGTGCTCGGCGGCTTCTCGGTGTTGACCAAAATTGATGCAGCTGATAGCAAGATTGTAACGAGCACGCACATAAGATGGATTGATTTCAAGTGCATTGAAATAGGCGTCAATGGCAGCAGATGTTTCTTTTGCGTTGGCAAGGGTAGCACCCAATTTGTTCCAAAGAAGATAATCACGTGGTCGGCTTTGAAGAGCAGCCTTGTAACAATCCACGGCTTTGGCGTATTCTTCTGACATGTTGAATAAGACACCAAGACCAATTTGTACATCAGCATCGAGTTCAGGGCTTGATCGAGCAGCGTCAAGGAACATGTTAGTAATATGAGCATGTCGATCTTGTCGCCATGATGATCGATTTGCAAGGTCCTTGTACTTTTCATTGTTCTTCATCCAATTTTCCAAGGCATCATGTGCTTCTGCTCTACAATTCTCATTGCTGTAACTCACAGCCAGTGCGAGCCATCCATTCAAAAGACTGGGATCTTGAGAAAGTGCCTTGTTCAATGCAGCGATAGCAGCGCCATCTCGCTCATTTTCTTGTTGCAACAGACCCAGCTGCTGCCATGTGTTGGCGTTGTTTGGTTCCAATTTTGCCTTTGCTTCGAGAGAGAGAATGGTATCGGTGAGAGAGGGTTGCTGTTTACGCTCAATGGCTGTAGGATCATTTGTATATGGATTGTCGATAGCAAATCGATATGCCTCGTATTCAGGGTTGACTGCACGATAACCTTGACCTTGTTGACCGGTTCCCAAATGATTCCAATCCTTTTGCATATTATCCCATGCCGCATCTTGTGCTGTATTCAATGGTGCAATGCTTTGTTTGTACATGGCAATCCAATCATCCAAAGGATTTCCTGTTCGAGCTGGTGCTGGTGCTGGTTGTTGCTGTTGTTGCTCTTCGAATTCCTCGGCCCATCCTCGCTCATTCTTAGCGGCAAACTCGGTACTCCACATATTGCCTGATGTCTCTGATCCACTTTGTTTGATATAGTCATCCACCCATGCATCACTAGCTGGCTCCTCTTTGTTGGTAATCGCCTCTCGTTCAGCGAATTCCTTATCCCAATTAATCTCTGCGCCTTGCTTGGCTTGATCAAAAGCTGCTTCAAATGCTTGTCGTTCATGCTGTGCCATCATTGGTTGCTGATGCACTGGTTCAAAGGTAGTAAACTCCTGTCGCCATTGTTGAGCTAAGGTGGATTTTAGTGCTGAATCTGGATCAAGCATTACTCATTCCAAAATAGTACCTTGCATACGATTTTGCTCGTAAATTCTATCAAATTCCTCATACTGACTTGGATCATTTACAGGCATTGCATGTTGTTGATGCATGAAATCATTTGTCCACTGATGCGGATGTGCCGGTTGCTTTTGTTTGTGATGAATCGATTCTAATTCTCGCGATAAACCTCCAAACTCGAATGCTGGATGTTGTTGTTGTTGTTGCATGGGTCTCGTCATATCATCACGTAAGAACTCCTCAGTAAACTACACCTTGGTTACTAACCATTCTTTGCATTCTATCCCATTCATCCCTTACATTACCTGCCTATCAACTGCTGCACTTGCGTTCACACGGCTACGAAAACCACCAGCCTGTTCATTAGATCTTTATTAGCACGACACTCATGTCATATCATAGTTTCCAATCTACCATACCTTGGAGCTCTCTGCTTCAGCACCATGAAAACGATCCTATATATCAGAATGACCACCATGGTGAGCGATCGGTGTGATTCTCAATAAACGTATAGAGTGACAACGTACTTGTTGAAGCGAGCGATCCTGGTGAAACTGCTTCATGAGACCTGCCATTGGGTTAGCTGGTCCACATTCAGCTCCATTGGCGAATTGAGCAAATGACATGGGTGAGAAAGAGGATATGGCCGGAGACAAGAAGGAAAGGGAGAGAAGACAATGGTGCAAAGGATACTCGCTTCTCCACCTTTTTGAGTTTCTGTATTTGAAACAGAGTCAAATCATCGACCTTTGTGTGTGGGGAAAGCACCTTAATCATTCCTTATTGCATGTGAAAATGACTCTTAACCCCCATGTATTCATGTCCTGATACTTTCAAGATGCTTATTCATCATTGCTTTTTATTATCGAGTGGTCAAGTTGGATTGAATACATGACACAAGGACATGCTGCATTTCGGGAGAATAGCTTTAATTACTTTCGATTGGTCGAGGAAACCGACATGGTGTATATTTCATGTGGGTATAACCGCCGACTCTTCCATGGATCACGTGTTCCGCTTTATACTCAATATAGCCCTTTCCCTTTGACATCTGCTGACAATGCTTGATTGCATACCCACGTGGCTGATAAAGGCGTCTCATTATTAATGCACATATTCACCAATCATCCACCTCTTTCTTTCGTCGACCATACAGATCATGTCAGGCACCGTGTAACCAGCTCGCGTAGTATTGTTGTCGGTCTTACTACTAGTTTCATATCTATGCTGCATAAGTACTCGCTTCCCTTGTTGAATGGCTTCTCATTACCTATGGAGTAATGATATTAGTCACCTTACAAAGACATATACCATCCATCCTTACAATAAAAGAATACCTCTGTAATACTGTAAGCTGGACTGAAACAATGTTCATTTGCCTCATTGTTCATGAAGTGCCGGCTAATAGCCACTTCCTCCTAATCCCAATCGTTGCCCATATTATGGCATGGGAGCGATGATCGTGCTCCAGCCCATCATTTCATCATCAAGTTTCTTCATTCGAGAGGATTTGACCGAGCAACGCTCAAGTAACGAGTACATCAATTCATACGTGATCTCTCCCACATATGCGTCCTGCCATTCACAAATCTCAATATGTATCACGGCGTCTTTATGAGAACAGCGTTGATCAGTGTGTTCGAAAGGACCTTGTGACCCATTTTCAAGTTCACGATGGGCAATCTCGAGGGGCACGGGTTGTACACCTACCTTCGGATCAAGACAATTGAATCACGGAAATGAATGTCTGGAGCAGAAGCATTGTTCAAATGTCATATCAAGGACAACTATGCCAATTGTAAGGTAATGGCTGCTAGCTCGCAGCTTATGGATTATTATCAATAGTATGTAGGTATTATCCATCAACCCTTCCAGTCATGCAAAACAGCTGAGTTACACAAAGACGCCCCTGCGCATCTTTTGCTCTATCAGGATCAAGCTAGTTCACAATGAACAAAGGCCACCTTTCATATGGCATCACGCTTGTAGTATAGTGAAAACATAAAGACAGTCATATCTCAAGATTTTACAATCAAACGTGGGGTCTTTAATAGAACGGTCTTCCTTGGCGGGGTGAAAGCGATCTTGTGTCAAACAATGAAGTTCATCGTGGCCAATCTCCAGATTTCGCAATGTCGCTACCATGAGAGGTTGCATTAAGTAAACTGGATCTGGGGGTCGACCTCTTCGACGACGACGACCAAAAAATATTTTTTGGGCTGTTTGCGACCAACGTGAAACTTTTCCCACAAGGTGCTGTTAGCCAAGCCGAGCCCATTTAACAATAAAAACCCCACGTTTCATTGTAAAGTTTGGAGATACAGGCACCTTTATGTTTGTAAGCGTGATGCTATATGAAGAGTGGACTTTGTTCATTGTCGATAGGTGGACCCTGGCAGAGCAAAAGATGCAGGATGTTGTTGTGCAACACAGCTGCGTTTGCATGAAATGAAAGGGTCAATGTATAGTTACTTTATGGATCATCTAGGAACATGCATGTATTGCTAGCTAACGGCCACTTTTATCCAATCATCATTGTTGCGAGATCCACTGCATGGGAACGATGCCCCTGCTCTAGACATTCATTTCCATGATTAAAGTAGGTTGATCCGAGCTGATTTGACTGAGCTGCGGTCAAAGAGAGATTACATCACTCTGGACATAGAGAACGCTCGATGTAGCTCAACCGATGTAATCTTGTGTGAGCATGTCAACCAAATCAGCTCGGATCAACCTACTTTAATCATGGAAATGAATGTCTAGAGCAGGAGCACCGTCCACCTACAATAGAATGCCAAAAGTTGGGAATGCACAAAAATGGCTATTAGCTGCCAATGTATGACCTGAAAATGACGTTTGCGTACCTGTCATGCATTGTCCCTGAAGTCCGGACTTTTTAGCTCAGCTCCACAAAGGAGGTCCTTCTGCATCTTTTGTGGCTCTCAGGAGTCTGATACTTTGATGACAGACCACTTCTCATATAGCATCACGCTTACAAACATAAAAGGTGCCTGTATATCCAAACTTTACAATGAAACGTGGGGTTTTATTAGAGGCAAATATTGCTCTAACCTGGCCAACTGCACCTTGGGTGCCAGTTTCACGATCAAGCTTGCCAATCGAATTCGCAATGTCGCCACCAGCCAAACTGAATCTCTGGGGGTTGACCTCTTCAACGAGGACGAAGACCAAAAAATATTTTTTGGGCTGTTTGCGTGAACACGAAACTTTCACACAAGGTGCTGTTGGCCAAGCCGAGCCCATTGCTGAAACCCTGTCGGCATTAGCGGGTTTGAATATAACCGTGATATAAATTGATAATGTCAAGTCGCTTGGACCCTGGCAAGGTTTCTTAAAGATCAAGAGGAACCTCTTTTGTCAACTACTTTGCATGACTGGAAGGATGGAAGGATGATACTGTATACTGTTGACAAAGCCCGTTCATTGCGAGCTAACAGCCATTTCTTCACAATCGGCAATGTTGTCCACTCTATGACATGTGAGCGATTCTCCTGCTTCAGACATTCATTTCCATGATTGGATTATGTTGATCCGAGTTGATTTGACCGAGATACAGCCAAAGAGGGATTACATCAATCCACACATCTAACCATGCTCTATGTTGCTCCAACTGAGTAACCTTGTATGAGCGTAGCTCAGCCAAATCAACTCGGATCAACATAATCCAATCATGGAAATGAATGTGAAGCAGGAGCATCCACTGTCATAGAATGGGCTGGCATTGCCGATATGAGCTGTTATGCATGTATGGGATATTGTCAATAGTATATCCCATGCTGAGTTACAGAGGTCCCTCATCTTTTGTACGGCGTGAACGAACCACTTCCCATGGCATCACGCTTACAAACATAAAGATGCCTGTATCTCCAAACTTTACAATGAAACACAGGGTTTTAAATAGAGCAATGGGCTCGGCTTGTGTAGCACCTTGTGTAGAAAGTTTCGCGTTCAATGTCGCAAACAGCCGTAATATTTTTTGGTCGTCGTCGTCGTCTGAAGGTCGACCCCAGATCGGATTTGGCTGGTGGCGACATTGCGGAGTACAGGATTGGCAAGCTTGATCGTGAAACTGGCACCAAGGTGCAGTTGGCCAAGCCGAGCACATTGCTCTAATAAAAGCCCCTAAGATTTTACAATCAAACGTGGGGTCTTTAATAGAACGGTCTTCGGGTGAAAGCGATCTTGTGTCGTAAAACACGAAGTTCATTTCGCTAATCCCAGATTCGCATGTCGCTACCAGCCAAACTGGATCTGGGGTCGACCTCGACGACGACGACCAAAAATATTTTTTAGTTTTTGTTTACATTGAACGTGAAACTTTCGCTACACAAGGTGCTGGAAGTAGCTGCTGAGCCCATTGCTCTAATAAAAACCCCACGTTCTATTGGGGGCGCCGAGATACAGGCATCTTTATGCTTGTAAGCGTGGATATATGAAGAGCGGGACTTTGTCTATTGTCAAGTAGGTGGACCCTGGCAGAGCAAAAGATGCGGGAGTGGTCGTTATAGCAACACAGCTGCGTTTGCATGAAATGAAAGGGTCAATGTATAGTTATCATGGATCATCTAGAACATGCATGTATTGCTAGCTAACGGCCACTTTTATCCAATCATCATTGTTGCGAGATCCACTGCATGGGAACGATGCTCTGTTTAGACACTATTTCCATGACAGAAGGATCCGAGCTGATTTGACTGAGCTGCGGTCAAAGAGAGATTACATCACTCTTGGACATAGAGCATACTGATGTAGCTCTAACTATAATCCCAGTAGCTGCACCAATCCGGGCCCAAGCCGATCAACTCACTTTAATCATGGAAATGAATGTCTAGAGCAGGAGCACCGTCCACCTACAATAGAATGCACAAAAGTTGGGAATGCACAAAAAATGGCTATTAGCTGCCAATGTATGACCTGGAAATGACGCTTGCGTACCTGTCATGCATTGGTCCCTGATTCCCGTCAGCCGCCCACAAAGAGGTCCTTCTGCATCTTTGGCTCTCCAGGGCTCCAGATACTTTACATTAAACAAAGACCACTTCTCATATAGCATCACGCTGGCAACAAAAGGTGCTCAGAGCGCGGGTTAGCTGAGCCATCAGAGCCCGTTTTAGCGATCAAGCGCTGCATAATACACAGCCAAACTCGGACTGGATGAAGACCAAAAAAATATTTTTTAGGCCGCCGAGGAGACAACGCGAACTTTCGCCTACAAGGTGCTGTTGGCCGCTTCTGAGCCCATTGCTCATTAAAAACCCTGTGTTTCATTGTAAAGTTTGAGATACAGGCACGTTTGTAGCGTGATGTTGCGGGGGAAGTGCCCGCCCACAACAGCCGCCGGACTTTAAGAGACCCCGCACTGCGATGGAAGGATACTGTATACCGTTGACAAAAGCCCGTTCATTGGTGAGCTAACAGCCTACTTTTCACACCGGGCCGTTGTCCACTCTATGACATGTGAGCGATTCTCCCAAGTCAGACATTCATTTCCATGATTGGATTAAGTGTTGATCCGAGTTGATTTGACCGGAGATACAGCCAAAGAGGGATTACATCAATCCACATGATTCTAATCCATGCTCTATGTTGCTCAACTGGAAGTAACCTTGTATGAGCGTAGCCTTCAAATCAACTCGGATCAACATAATCCAATCATGGAAATGGAATGTTCTTGAAGCAGGAGCATCGTTCCACTGTCATAGAAATGGCAACATTGCCGATTGTGAGGAAATGGCTGTTAGCTCGCAATGTAAGCGGGATATTGTCAATAGTATACAGTATCATCCTTCCATCCTTCCAGTCATGCAAAGTAGCTGAGTTACACAAAGAGGTTCCTCTGTCTTTGCTCTTGCCAGGGTCCAGCGACTTGACATTGAACGAAGGATTCTGCTATAGCATCGCTTATTAAACATAAAGATGCCTGTATCTCCAAACTTTACAATGAAACACAGGGTTTTAAATAGAGCACAATGTCGGCCAACAGCACCTTGTGTGAAAGTTTCGCGTTCATCAAATGCAAACAGCCCAAAATATTTTTTGGTCGTCGTCGTCGAAGAGGTCGGACCCCAGATCCAGTTTGGCTGGTGGCGAAGAGCTTGCGAAATTTCCGGATTTGGCAAGCTGGATCGGGAAACTGGCACCAAGGTGCAGTTGGCCAAGCCGAGCACATCAATAAAACCCCACGTTTGCCGTAAAGTTCGGAGATACAGCACGTTTATGTTTTACCTATGCTGTAAGCGTGATGGAGTTGCTTTTTCCCACTGGGATAAAGTCGGCTGCATTAACGGAAAGATGAAGAGCTTGTGCTTAAACCGCACGTGGTGGAGCGACATTGAGACATGTCCTTGACAGGTTGCTGCACAAATGGATGATGATGATGATTGCCTTTGTGAAGGTACGCAAGTAAACAGCATCCAACAATGAAGGTGTGTCAAGGTATGCATCACATTTGCATGTAGAAGAAAGTCAAGCTGCAGAACCAATTTCGTATATGTAAAAAGATACATATACATATTGAATGAGTCACTCATCCTGAAACTCATTTTGGAGGGATCTCTTTCACTTTTTCTCTTCTCTAAGCTCATCCCACTTCCCACTCCTTATTGTATCACAAAAGCCATGTAATTTTGCATCACCGATAACCGGACCACCTTTAGTTGTTCCATCTTCGACAATAGTATGTAATCCACAAGCAACCTCCAACAAGCATAAAATAAATAAACAAATGCTTTATTTTATCTAGCTTAATTGCTGGCAAAGACCAAAATACTTTGCCACCACCATCGTCGTAGTCGTCCTCCGTCATCATTCCTACTCGTACTGTCACCAGTCGTCAACTTCATCCGTCACACCAACATCCAAAAATACACAAGTTGAAAAGAATGGATCTTGCAGGCTTCCCTTGAATCTCGTTGCTTCAGCACAATTACCATTGTGTGGATGAGGTGATCATCGTAATCGTCGTCTCCTATAAATAAGAAAGCAAGCAAGTTAATCATATGATGCCGGGAATAATGATGATTTGGTATACCGTTAGTGATCCCTTCCAAGGAAGAAAGCAAATTCAGAAAGAATTCACAGACCAAATCACCACCGTACGGAGCAACGTCGGACGATCCCTTGTTCTTTGCAGAAAGCACTGCACGAATCACGTACAGCCAGTTCGATCCATTAGCGCAAGGAAGGACATCGTTCGAGTCCAAGCTCATAGTTGTTCTCATTCATCCTCTCCAAAGAAAGCATGATCCCCAATCCTTCCAATCATTTCCACCTCATGAAAGAAATCCTCAAGGGAAAGAACGAGCCGAACATTATAATAGGCTAAAGCGGTTAAACACATTCAATGCCGAGCGGCAAATCCCCTTTTACCTCAACACGGTGACCATGCTCTTCCCAAAACCCCATCATCATCGACCCATCCTCAACCTCAACGCATGCCTATATTCTGGACGCGTTCCAAGCAGTTTTTCCAGCACACTTTCATTAGTGCAGATACGATGTAGCGGCCACTTGATACAGGCTGGGACTTGAACCAAAGAGATGGATGAGAGATGATGCCCCCGTTGCATTGCCTGACCAAAGAAACCTATCTAATTCATTATTAGCACACATGGCTACGAACACCCTTTTCATTGAGCGAGCCTCATTGTACTTGCCTTTTCCATATACACAAAGACCCGTTGTTGTTGGTTACTAGAAACCGAAAACCATGGTGTAGTATAGTTCAGCCGAAACAAAACGCCAAACCAGCCAACGTCTTGAAACCACACTTGCCCTCTATACAAGCTAACACGTCAATGGAACCAGTTCGGCTGCAACATTGGACTCTGAATGTACCTGTTGACACCAAGCGTAAGGCGGGAATAGCAACGGACAAGAGGAAGCAACGATATCGCCATGGCAACCACCAACCACCCACCACGCTCATTCTTCAGCTAACTCCCTGACAATGCATGTTCAGAACTACATTAATAGCTCACAGCCAACAAGAGCATTCCTTTATAGTACATAACCTTGATCTTAATGCCGTGAATGGAATAAGGAAAGGTGGGAGAAAAAGAAGAGAAGCGTTGTCTCAAGTCGTAGAGCTACCGACCCCCAAGTTTAAATCCCCTACTGCTATTACACTGAGGCCACTCAATGACCCCACACACACACCATCCACCCATCGTCATCATCACCCTCACGATGGACAATAGGTACACGTAAACAAGATAAATGATCCTCACATATAGCAGAAGGGTGTGTGCCATTTTACACTTTACATGATAATGATGATCCAACAACAGCCATTACCTTACTACCAGGTTAGCTCGAATCATGAAAGTTAAATGATATGCATGCTGGGCTGGAGCAAGACAATCGTTCATATGCATTGGATTGGACAACAAAGGTGAATGGGAGTTTACAAATAACTTTGCAAAATGAAGAAAGTTGAAGGATGGGCATGCTGGGCTGGAGCAGGAGAATCGTTCACATGCATTGGATTGGGAAACAAAGGTGAACGGGAGGAATGGGCTATCAAGTAGCAGTTTACAAATAACTTTGCAAAATGATTTTTCTCATATTGGATGATACTTTTGTGCTTGAGCGTTTTTCAGTCAAATCCTCTCGGATCAAGAAAGTTGAAGGATGGAGATGATGGGCTGGAGCAGGACAATCGTTCATATCCATTGGGTTGGTTAAAAAGGGTGGTTGCGAGAAATGGTCTATCAGCCGGCTGTTTATGAAGTATTGCTATTCAAAAGGGCCGCGCATAAACTCTGGAACGTTGCTGCATGATTGAGTCTTCCTGCATGTCCTTTTCAGCACCAGGCAAAGATACTTTTACAGTACAAAGCTCTTTTTTTCCAAGGGAGGATCTCGGGTTATGTATCCACGTGATTGCCTTGTGAGATGGTTTTATCATCCATGTGCTAAAGAGATTTGATGTACAACATCCAAACGTCGCAACATGACTTTTCTCGATCAAGCAATGTGCTTGGTCTAATGTCCGGTTGAGATGCATGAATATTTTGCAAACAACAAGCTTGCAGCTGCGGCCTTGGATTGGCTCAAAATAGACATCCTCATTGCATGGTAACATGGCGAGATGTAGTAGCCGCTCATCATCCCATCCTATACTAGTTACAAGAAAACGTGATACACGAGTAAGAAAGGCCTGGTTATCAAGCTGTGGAACCTATGCCCGCCTACAGTGCGAACGATTGCCTCTAGAAAGAAACGGTATGCAAAGCGCTGGTGCATGTGATATCATCACCAATGATTCATCATCCGGTGCAATTTGGCATATGCCCTGCCAATTCACTCTCCCGGGTCACGTTAATAACATTCGGGATGGGATGGTTGGGAAATGATATAAACTACGTGTTAATAGAGGAAAGACTTTTACTTCCAGAACCGTTTATTTAGAGTCACACAAGGCTGCAAGGGTTACAGCTTGGTCAGCCTTCATGCATCGTTGCTAAGAAACCAAAGACGAGGTATACCATTTAAAATCCATGGCAACGAAACATATGCAAAATGGCGACAACAAGCTGTATCCAAGGAATGGGGTGAAAGGATGGATAATCAGGTACGTGCATGTACCAGGATACGGGTAAGGAAAAAAAAAGATTCGCTGGCTGCCGCTGCTGGCAATCTTAAAGCGCATCACTTGTTGTGTTTTCTTTTTCCGCTTTCTCTCTTTCTTCCTTTTCGCTGACCATGTCCAGCAAAGACGCCAGCAAGGAACGCCCCACCAACGCAAATGGCGTTCCTCTCTTCAAGTCAGATGTTACCAATCTCGATGTCAAACTTGACAAGGAAATCGTCTACGAGTTCGGTGGCCCGCTCGGTGTCACTGCTATGGTAGGTTCATTGATACACACGCGATAAGCAAAGGGCTATCACTTAGCGTGTGTGTCTTGTCGTATTAGATGCTTGGATTTCCCTCTTTGATGGTGTACATGACCGGTGCCTTGTTGCTTCATGAAGGCCACTTTTATTACCCTGACGCTCTCACTCTTGACGCGTTCAAGGAATGGTTCTGGAGCGAGATTGTTGGCAAGGTACTTCCTGCTGTCGCACCCACTCTCAAGGCTACCAAGATCTACATGGGCTATGTTGTCTTTTCCTTTATCCTTGCATACATTATGCCTGGCCCTGTTGTGGAAGGTCTCCCTATCCCCTCATTGAAGGGCAAACGTGTAAGTTGGAGCGATCGATGATCGGATGAATCGGGGGATCAATTCTTTCATTTCATTTTTCATCCTCAGTCATCCCTGTCAAAGAAGCTAACATGTGTGTGTGTGTGTGCTTTCTTAGTTGAAATATCTCTGCAATGGCTTGTCGGCTTGGTATCTTACATTGGTTGTCTCGGCTGTTCTTCATGTCACTGGTATCTTCCGCCTTACCGAAATTGTGGATAACTTTGGCCCTATCATGAGCGTAAGTGAAGTGAAGATTGGATAAAGTGAATATGGAGCTAAAACGGCTGCTTAGGTTGCTATCATTTGGGGATTCACCATGACAACTCTTGTCTATATCTGCAGCATGATCAATGGTACTCAACATCGCATGTCGGGTAACTTTTTCTACGATTACTTTATGGGTGCAGTCTTGAACCCTCGTATTGGCCCTGTGGATCTTAAGATGTGGGCTGAAATTCGTGTGCCATGGCCTGTTCTCTTTTACATTTCCTTGTCGTGCCTCTTGAAACAATATGAGATCCGTGGTGAAGTTACTGCTCCTCAAGCTTTCATGGTGTTGGCCCACTTTTTGTATGTCAATGCTTGCCAAAAGGGTGAAGAGTGCATTCCTACTTCCTGGGATATCTTTTACGAGAAGGATGGTAAGTGATTGGAGAGGTTACAAGATGCAATCTGACATGTGGAATTAGGTTTCATGCTCATCTTCTGGAACATGGCTGGTGTGCCATTCACTTACTGCTATTCTTCCATTTATTTGATGAACTATGAGCTTTCTACTGGCACTGCTATCACTCATTCGCTTCCTTACACCATCTTCTTGTACGCCCTCTTGCTCGGTGGCTACTATGTCTTTGATACTGGCAACTCGCAAAAGAACCGTTTCCGTATGGAACAAAATGGTTCGTTCATGACTCGCAACGCTTTCCCTCAATTGCCATGGGGCCACATCAAGAACCCTAGCTATATCAAGACCGAGCATGGTAACCTTTTGTTGACTTCTGGTTGGTGGGGCATTTGCCGTAAGCCTCATTACACTGCTGGTAAGAAAATTATTACATGTTGGGGATTGAGGTATGATTAATCGATGGTATGTCTATAGATTTGTGTATGGCCATCTCTTGGGGTTTGATTACTGGTTTTGGTTCATTCTTGCCCTACTTTTACTTTTGTTTCTTTGTTGTTGTCCTTGTCCATCGTGTGTCTCGTGATATGGAGCGATGTGCCAAAAAGTATGGCAAGGATTGGGATCGCTATTGTGAGCGTGTTCCTTACATCTTTATCCCCTACGTCTTTTAATCGTTTTCATTTGGCTATTTATTACAAAACAAATAAAAACAAAGGACATTTATTATAACAAGCAACAATGGGATCAGCTTTCCTTGTGGACTCGGAGTCTGTAGTAAAGCAGCACATGTGCCATGCATAGCTCGTTCTTCGCGTAACCTGCCGCTTTGTCTCTCTTTTAGGAAAATGCAAAGGTAAACGAATAACCAACCACTCTTCCATTGTCTATCGCCATGACTCATTCAGCCACTACTTTAGCCGAGGAGAGAACACTCTAAACCGTCTCGATGAAGATGCTGGTGAGCTCGATTATCTATCCAAACAGCTGGGACGAATGGACGGCCTCTCGGATGATCTGGTGAGCTTTTTGTGCACTGATGACTCGTTGACAGGCAACTCATTGGACACACGCATCAGATTGGCATCTTGGATGGCTTCGAAGGACGTCTTATGAAGCTGGAAGCATCTATCAAACCGATACATAGCTCGACGCAGAACCTCACCAAACTTGCAAGCAGTAAGTGATATACATTGATCATGTAACCCTCATATGCCAACGCTCCATAATGCAGATATCGACCGAGCCCTTACAGCAACCGATGATATCGTCAATTGTTTGAATTTGCCAAGCAAAGAGGATGCTTTCATTACCAAAGGGTAAGAACTTGATATAATGCCGAGATGATGCTCATGGATATCCTTTAGACCTGACGAGCACAATGTATTACCTTACTTGCAAACGATGGGGGCATTGAAGGATGCGGTGGATATGGTTGAAAGCAGTAATCTACGTTCGTGTGAGAAAGCTGTCAATCAAATGGTATGTTGAATGAAATGGATCAGGTTCATTGTAGCATTAACATATCAAGGGGTCTCTCTCATTTAGAAACAATTGCTCAAGGCTGGTATGTTGCATCTCGAGACCTTATTCCGCAAATGGCTATCATTCGTCAGTGATCCTATTGATGCTACAAGCGTACTTGATCCAAGTAAGTTTAATTGTGGGGATGGCTCATGTTTATATATATCTGACCACTCCTTTTTAGATCATGAGCCATTACCATCAGGATCGCTCAAGGAGCTTTCACAATTATCAACTTATATCTCGGCTTCAGAGAAGGAAATCGGCTATGCTGTGGACTTCACCAAACCATACATCGAGATTCGTTCAGCCTACCTTGTCAAATCGCTTCATTCTCTTGCACAATCGGTACAGCTATCCGAACGACACCAAGGCATTTCATATGAAAAGGGCTCTGGCGAATTCTTGAGATACATTGAATGCTTTGCAAAGATGATCCAGGTTGGTATAGGATGCAAGGAGCAGTGTATGGATGTATATGGGATTGACAAGTGGGATTTTAGGATGAGCAAGAGTTTGCTACGAGAATTCTTCAGAATCCTACACAGCGAATGGCAGCTCTGAAGGGAACCATTGCACCGGCTATGCATGAATTGGTATCTGCAGGACGACAGCTCAACATGGTGGCCAAACGTTTGAGCTATTATGACACCATCTTCATCTTCGATATCATGGACAAATATGAACGTGATTGTGCACCCATCTTTAAAGAGCTCTCGGCTGAAGTGGATTTGAGCGAGTGCACCGATATGATCTCGACCTTCAAGCTCACAGCACTCAAGATTTTCTTCGACTTTATGGAGGATGTCAAGGGCAAAAAGGAGAACAATGCGTTTACCAATATGAGTAGTGATGGCACAGTACACGAAATGACAAGCAATGTAAGTAAGGGCAGTGGGTGTGTGCATGCATGTATGCAAAGGGAAGCTTATCGTATGGATAGACCCTGAACTACCTCAAGCGTCTTTATCTTTGGCGAGACATTGTGGAGCCTTTGTTGATCATCTTGGGCGACGGTGGCTGGAACCATCCTATTTCGCTCTCCAATATACCTGAACAACAGCAACCTTATGGCGAGTCAACAAAAGGATTTATGCTTCTCCAGAGCTTTTTCGGTAAGTAAAGGCATTTAGCATCATCCCCATGCATATGAATTATTGAACTTGAATGTTTTGACAGGCGATGCATTGGATCAGCTGACAATGTCGATTCAAAGTCGGTCACGAGGATACAAGAAACCTGCATTGGCAACCATCTTTTTGCTCAACAATTACAACCATATCTTGCGTCAGATTCGAACACCACCCTTGAATGCCGTATTTGATGACTCGACGGAGATGAAGTTCAGCAAGCTCGTCAAGAAGCAAATCGACTCTTATCAAGATTCATGGAAGCCGTGCGTGGAAAATCTTATGGATGTCACCTATGTGCGTGGTGGTACTATCAAGAACTCCATGGGCAGTGGAGAAAGACAACTTGTCAAGGAACGATTCAAGGTAAAAGAGCAAGTGGCGCAATTATTTGAATAAGGTTGCTCACATGGCTTTGGATAGAACTTTAATACCGAGTTTGAAGAAATTTGGCGTGCACAGACAACTTATGCTGTTCCTGACGCTGAACTACGAGCTCAAGTCATTCGCGATGTCAAAAATGTGTTGGTGCCAATGTATGGTCGCTTCTTGGACAAGTAAGTTACCACTTGGTTTTGTATTCATGTGGACCTTCATTAACGTGGCATCTTTTATAGGTATCAGGGTACGGATTTCACCAAGAACCCGGCCAAGTATATTCGTTACGACAAGGATAAATTAGAAAAGATGTTGAACCATTTATTTGAACCTACTGCTTAAACATTAAAGATCTCATCTATTGTGAGTCATGCATTATGGATGGAATAGGGTGGTGAAGGAGGATCATCAACTACATTTGGGAACGAACGATAGAGAAAACAAGTATAAAAGCCTTTGAGCATAGTGATCAGCATCCATTGATAATCCCCTCGCACTGATATTGGGTATTCTTTGGTCATGTCGTCGCCACCAGTCATTGATTAGCTCGGAGACACCCGCTCCGAGTGGTTTAAGTTTTTCCCCGCTTTCTTCAAGTAGACCGCCGCTGATTTTATATATCCAGGATCTCCTTCTATCACCTATATTTCCAACGTTTTCCCAACATGTCCCAAGCATCAGGATCCGTGGCCAACAGACTCGTTCAAAAGATCACTTCCAAGGAGTTCCGCAACTACTTCATGAGGTAGCTTCAGTCAATGGCATGCTTCACCCCGTCATTCACCCCATCTCACCTTTGTTTTTCTCTCCAATCACTGTAGCACCGTGAGTATACCTACCACGAGAATGATACCCACCACGCAGCAACATACCTCTCATATTGAATAACCATTCTCTCGTACGATAGCATTTCTGGGGCCCTGTTGCTAACTGGGGTATTCCTTTGGCAGCTATTGCTGACTGGAAGAAGGATCCTGCATACATTTCAGGCAACATGACTGTTGGTAAGTGAGCAACGGCTTCTATGGGAATAGGTGAATGTCTTGGTTGACATGGTTCTATTGTCATTACTAGCTTTGTGTGTCTACTCGGGTTTGTTCATGCGCTTTGCCCTGGCGGTTCAGCCAAAGAACTACCTTCTCTTCGCTTGCCATGCTACCAACGAAGTGGCTCAACTTGTCCAAGGCTACCGTTTCCTTAACTACAATGGGTAAGATGCCTATACAGTTTGTGGATGTAGTATCGCTTACGCATGGGTGGTCAATTATAGCTTCACTGGCAAGAAGAATGAACCCAAGGCCGTCGAGGATACCAAGGTCGAGGAAAAGCCCGCCACTGCTTAGACAAATCATTGATAAAACAAAGTTCGATTTTCATTGTGTATACTACGTTGGATTGGGGGACTTGGAGTCATTATGTATTGCGATTGGGGAAGTATTGGCTGTGAAGTTCACCTTGTTGTTCATGGGCATCAGCTTTGACATGATGTTTTCTATCTACACCCATCCTCGCGTTACTCTAGAAATATAGCTTGTGTGTTGCCAAACTACATTTGGGGTGGTCACGTGTAACTCATCATATCGCAGGAGGCAATTTGAGATATACTAAAAGACAAACATCTAATAAAGACCACGACAATGAAAAGCTATGAAAGACCGCATTACCATGGTTTAATGCACAAAGGTGTAAAAAGGGTTATTTGTCATGCGCACATACATACATCAAAGCTTGGGTTTTTGCTCGTGTAAGCAATCAAAGAGGATACAACAATGCTGAGGAATATACATGATGCATGACAACATTCTATTTGATCATCATGGGCGAGTGGTATTGGAGTCTTGGGGGCGACCCATGAGACAATAAATCGGTGTGCGAGGAGTTGGTTGGACACCTAAAGCAGGGTTGTATGGAGTTCTTGATCAATCAACCTAGGCGCAATGATTGTCCATGCATGAATCGGCAACGACATGATCCAATTACATTATATCAACAGAATCCAAAACGTCCTTGCATTGCATTATCAAGACGTGGCGCATACACCCAATACGTACGTAAATGATGATGGCCCGGATATTGTAAGCTGCATAAGGTGTGTGTATACAGTACAATCTGCGAGCCAATGCATTGCCAGATTTGACGACGATGCATTCCTTAATTTCATATACATGCGCATAAAAGTCCCTGCTTTTCCACCACCATTGTACTACTATTATTAGATATGGCATTTCTTTTTTTGATGTTGAAAGAGAAATCTTATTGGAGTCAAGGTTATAGAAAGAGAGTGATAGATAGAAAAGAAAAAGATGAAAGCAAGAATAGGGAGCAATTGATAGGAAGAAGGGGAGAAAAAGAAAGGGATTATATCTTGATAGAATACATTGGTCGGTCGGTCATCATTCTGGTCACAAAAAAAGAGGTGTGTGTGTATATATAATATCCGCGGCAGAGAGAGAGAGAAGTGGGTAGATTATCTTTAGTCCAACTCCTTTTACAATATGGTGCACTTTTTGGACTTTTTCTTGACCGGGGGCTCGAGAGCAGCAACAATGGCTTCATCAAACACGTTCTTCAATCCCTTTTGCGTCAACGCTGAGCATTCAACATACTTGACGGCACCCAATTCCCGTGCAAGTCGCTCTCCAGCATCAAAGCTAATGGGTCGTTGTCTTTGTCGGGCCAACTTTTCCGTAACACCAGGATCGTCTCGCAAATCAATCTGTGTTCCAACAATCAAGCAAGGTACACCAGGGCAATGATGATGCACTTCGGGGAACCACTTTTCTTTGACGTTTTCAAATGATGCGGGCGAAGTCACTGAGAAGCACACCAAAAAGACATCCGTTTGGGGGTATGACAATGGTCGAAGACGATCATAATCCTCTTGGCCTATATTTATTCAACTATCATTAGTTATCCCTTCCTTCATTGATTGTATATAAATATATAACTTACCGGCAGTATCAAATAAACCCAACGTATATGGCTCGTCACCTAGTTACCAATACTGTATATAAATAACCTTCGTCCTTTTTGCATATCCTCATCACACACTTACCAATCATGACGGTAACAGCATAGTTGTCAAAGACCTGGACATTCGACATGTGAGTTTTCCTTCCTGTTCCATATCATCCTCCCTTTCAACGTCCCCTAATGCTCATGTTCAACCCAAAGCCTTCTCCCCTATTACCGTAGGAACATATTCGGAAGGAAATTTGTTGGTCGTGTACGATATCAACAAGCACGTCTATAAAAAGAGGTACGGGAATGAGCCACATGGGTCTAAATTCAACGTTGCTACTCAAGGTACGTACTTTACCGACGGCACCATCGCCCACAACGACGCATTTGATAGTTTGCATTGTGTTGGTGGTATCGATTCCTAATGAGAAGACGCAGATGAGGAACAAGCCGTTGCCGTTATTTTGAAACACGAGTAGATAGGAATAGACGTGCACGTACCAGGAAAGCAAAAAGAGATAAAGTGTTACGAATGCCGATGGGCGAAATTGAATGCCAAGAGAGAGAAGAGAGAGGAAAAGAGAAAGGAGATTGGGTGCTGGAAAAGAAGAATACGCAAGAAGAAAGAAAAAAAGAAAGGGAATAGCAGCAGCAGCAACACCAGCTTTGGAAGGAGAAACTTGGTGGTGGTGCAAGAGCGTGTCCTCTCAGACACGGCTGCTGTTGACTCGTCGTCGGCGTTGAAATCTCTTTATGGATCATTGATAATACCCATTTTCCCCTTCCTCAAACATGTAAAAGTAATAGCTTTTTCTTTTGAATAGAAGAATGATCTTATTAAATAGGTTGGACTATATGTAGGATGAGATTATGTACAGTTGAATGTATGCAGCTACAGTTGAATGTATAGACAAATGGTAAAATGAGCAGCAATGTGGGGAATGTGCGTGGTAATAAATGGCGGATGATAAGGAGGAAAATGACTTGTGTGTGTGCGTGCGTGAATTAGATGATTCGATGGGTGGAGAGGATACAGTTGAATGTGTGAGGGTGGGATTTTTTGTGTAAAAAGAGATGAGACGCATTATGCGATAATGTTGATAAACTTCCGAAGGTATCGCTTCCACCGGGGGAGCTGAGCAATGGCTTCATCAATAGCCTTGGATTCATCAAGTGGGATGGTACCAGTGTCAAAGTCCATATCCATTGACTTGACAACCGGTTGCCGGAGAACAATCTTGTGACCAACGTAAAGGACGACTGCAAAGATCAAGCCAATGTATGCAGCGACCACATTCTTGCCATCGATAGGTGCTTCAAATGTTTGATAGCCTTGACCAAAGATGATAATGGTACCGATAACAATGACAAAGATGTCCGGGATAGGGAAAAAGGGTGCGACATAAGGAAGTGCCTTGAGTGAACGTTGTTGTTTACGAAGGCCGAGGCGGAAACGAATGTGTGTAATGCAAATGATGACCCAAGTAATAAGACCGGCAACCGAGGTGAGATTGGTGAGCCAAGTGAAGACAATACCGGAGCCAAATAAACTCGTGAGAAAAGCAAGGCAACCCACGGCACAAGTGGCGAGCACAGACCAAATGGGAATACCAAAGCGGTTGATACGAGCAAAAAATTTCGGTGCATTGCCATTCTCGGCTAATGACAAAAGCGTACGACTTGAGGAATACACACCACTGTTACCAGCACTAATCATGGTAACCAAGATAACAGCGTTCATAATGGATCCTGCAGCTTCAGCACCAGCCATTCTAAAGACAAGCGTGAAAGGACTGACAGAGACATCATCAGAGCCCTTGAGCAAGTTTTCATCGGTGTAAGGAATACACAAGCCAATGATGAGGATTGACAGGATGTAGAATAACACAATACGAACAAAGACTTGCTTGACGGCTGAAGGCACTGTTTTGTGGGGGTTGGCGGATTCACCAGCAGTGATACCAACAATTTCGATACCGTTGAATGAAAAGGCAGCTGTAAGGAACACGTTGAAAACGCCCAAAAAGCCGTTAGGGAATGCACCGCCTTCGAGATGGAAGTTGCGAGTGCCGATATAGTCGCCGCCTAGTGCACCCGTATCGACACAAAGACCGATGATGAAAAAGGCAATGACGACGATAATCTTGATAAACGAGATCCAGTATTCAACTTCACCATAGCCTTTGACGGAAAAGACGTTGATGGCAACAAGGATGACAAGGCAAATAACACTCCATACGACGCTGTTGACTGATGTAATCCAAAATTCCATAATCATAGCGACACCGGTTAACTCGACAGCGACACCAACAGCCCAATTGGCCCAATAGACCCATCCAACGCAAAAGCCAAGAGATGGATCAGCGAATCGTGTTGCGAAGTGTGAAAAGCTGCCAGCGACTGGGATGTATGCTGCCATCTCGCCGAGGCTCATCATGACTGAGAATACGAGAATACCGAGAATACCACTAAAAATTGACAAGGGTAAGTAGGAGTTTTATACTATAAACGGCGAATAGCCGACTATTGGATAAAACTTACTAGGCCACCAGGGCACCACCAGGACCACCTTCAGAAATAGCTTTACCAGAAGCCATGAATAAGCCGGTACCTGATGAAATGGAGCGTGTGTGTAAGATGATTGGAAAAAGTTGTCATATCATTTTGATGATAGCATACCGATTGTGCCACCAAGGGCAATCATTTGAATGTGGCGTGCCTTTAAGCCACGATGAAGCTCATGCTTTGGTGCTTTGTCGGATGCTTGTGTAAGGCTTTCGGCAATCTCAATTGAGCTGGCGTAGGATCCTTTGTCTGGATCTTTCATTGTATATGTATATTTTGTATGCGGGTGGAGAGGAAAGGGGGAATAAAAAGGGAGAAAAAAGTAGTATGTGCCGATCGCTTGTTTACTGGGCTTTCACTTTTTATGTTGTGTTTTCCATTCCGTCCCATAATCAAATCACCGCACCAACCATTGACCCACATGAAATTTCGCACGGCATCCAGCAGCAGTTGCGCCATCGCCAGCAAATGAAATTGTTTCTAGATGGCTGACTATTGGAGTAAGACAAACACGAACCGATCTATCTTGGATCCTTTCGATTTTTTTAATGATCCAACCGGGTACTCTCCCCGGGCTCATCACACACAATGACAACTACAAGTAACCTTTTGCTAATACATGTATCCTTTAACATTGCATGTCACTTTACAAGATTGCCATGTGGTATGGATGCATGCACTCCCCTGCATACGATCTTATCTAATCATTCATTATTTGGATGTCCAATGAGCATTGCAGCATCATGACCCTTTTTCTTCGATCGTGTCTCGATATGGAAATTTTTGGCGGGTGACCCATGGTGTAACGTAAGCGGCGGCGGAAATGCATCCCTGATAGCTTTTTGTAACTACTAACAAAGTATACAAATCTTGGCTTGATATTTCTCACGTTTTGTCCCACGGGATCAAACTATGCCACGCAAGCCTTTTTGATCCATGTATCAATGATCCAAGTCAAACGCATCATACCCTATATCATCTACATGCCAACAACTCATAGTTGTATGCTGCAAACAAGTTTTTCAAACTGCGCTTTTCTTGGCTCTCCATTCCTTTCTCATTAGCATCAAGCCGAGGTGCTAGCGACTCTATCTCTTTGTTGCGCAACAACAGGTACTTATGGTATCATCTGTGTCCACGCACACTGTGAGCACAAGAGCTGGGACCCTTGCTATATTCAGGTATACACAATCGATTGCACCAGTAGTCTGGGACAAAACTGTATGGCGTTATTTTCGAAAACATGATGGAAGGGTGTCATTGTCGGCTGCCATCTTTTTTTTTCTTTACGGAGATAATCTCATTTGTCGGTGTATCTTTATTAGCACCACCATAATCACCGTACTACGTCTTTGAGGATGCTGTGAACTCCCCTCTAAAACATGTATCATTTTGCTTCATCCTTTATCTTGATCAAAAAAACCGAAACATGGAATTCGGATGATGGCTAACCATTTCATCACGCCATTTACAACTTCCCCCTTGCAATCAAAGATGTCCTATATCCTCTTTTTCTTTCCTTGTGCGAGCAACAATCGACATGTGCGTGCTTTTGTGCGTAGTGATGCATGTTGTTGTTGTAAGATAATGGCTACGTATGCATCTCTATGGGCGTACTACTGCCTAGCGGATCCAAATTGTTGGGGCATATCAAGGAGCATAGATTGCCTTAGAGAGTACTCCCCATTGTCTTGCTATTCGTGTTCATTGTTGTCATTTTGGTACTTTACTTAATATGGCACGTGTTGCTATCCTTCTTTCGCATCTTCTGGATATTGATAGGTGATTGTAATGGCCTTCAGCACCAGGATAGATATATGCTGCTTACCGGATCTGGGGTCTGGGGTACTCGAAATGGCACTTGGCTTAGTACAATAGTCTTTTTTTCGCACTCGATCGTTCACAAATTTATAATACTACCAGATTCAGTACTAACTTACAAGCACACAAGCCCAAAAGCTAGATAGTAGCTATCAGGGGAAAACACTTTTAGCTGCAACAAAGGACAATGGCACGTGTTTTGCACAATGTGCCATAGCTGACAAGCAATGTAAATGTAGTCTTGGTTTGTTTATTACCTAAGCATGGGGCTTGGTTGATCCACAAGATATTGTCTAGGAATGAATTTGACGTAATCATCATTAACAACATGCACATCAACGCAGCAGCATAGCAACGGACCTCGTTGCTATGCGACATACATCCAAAAGAGATCACCCATCCCAACGGCGGAGATAGCCAACTATTGTCCCTTACAGTGTCAATCTCTTTTTCCTTCTCATTCAATTTCATGGAGCACCGGATACAAGCTTTTGTGGATATGGATGCCGGTACTTTCATCAAAATGGAAATGCGGTATCCAGGTCCAGAGAAATTCCAATTAGTAGGAGGGGATGAAACAATGAAAGCTAAGAACAACGACGACATTCATAATACGCTAAAAGCTCACTCCTTATCGCTTTCTTTATTGCATGCAGCACATACATTCACATCACAGAGAAGATTTTTATGCCAAGCTTCTTTCGTCGCATTTAAAAAAGATGCACCAAGAATGGCGTAGTACATAATTGGTATCCACTCACAGTAAATAATAGCATGCTCAGCATAAAAAGGAAAGCATCTCGAAGAATCCGCACGCTTTGCTTGATTTCGTATCCCTAATGGGACTCGACAATACGTATGCTTACGTTGTAAACATGTTGCAGTTTTCATTAAAGGCTTGCAGCGTCTTGTTATCATCATTGAGAACAGCTAGCTTGGAGGTGCATTACAACCTGTGGATGTGGTGAATCAATCGGCTATGCTAGGCCAAGACCACTATGTTGAATCACAAAGATAAACATTGAATAAAGAGATAGTATGGCATCATAATAAAGTTGCGTGTATGTTATGCAGCAATAATGGGACGTCTCAAATGGCTTTATTACTAGTAGATCTTGTTACAAGATAAGCCAACAACATGATGATGGAACTTTGGGATGGAAGCAAGTATTGATGCATACGTCGTTTCGTTGTGTGATTGAATAATGACGATGCTAGATTCATAATCAAGCGTGATGGTAAATGCAATTTGAGGAATCTACATACAACGCGGTTCTCCCAATAATGATCATCATCGATGTGATAGATGCCACCTTACCTACCACACCGTGCGTAGCTCAGCAGCCCATCATGCATTTGGTACATCACTGTAATGGGATTCTCCAATTATGTAATCATAAAGTTGCGCATTGAAAGGAAATTCGATCATGCGTATCATCCTCTTTTACCATCACTATCCTGGTGATGGACATACTTCGCTACTTGTGATTCCATAATAGGTAAATAAAGTTTAATGCCAGTTGAGCCATTGTAGACAATAGGAATGGGGGGGTGGGCAACAAGTATGATGGTGATCGATATCATCAAACAGCATTTATTAGTGTGTGTACATTATGGCATCGAATCGAGATGTCATCTCATCTATTGATATCTCTTTCTCTAATGTGTATGTGTGGGATGCATTGATTTCATTTTTTCTCTCCTCTTGTCCAAAAAATGCCTTCGTGCACGCGGTAGTGTCCGACAAGAGCGATATTAAAAGGTTTCTTTTCCGTTGTGCAACAATGCGCTTGACTCCCAGACCAAACATATGAAAGCTCATCCCGAGGAAGCAGCCCATTACGATAGCGATGACTTTGAAACGGCCGACGAATGGAGTGTCAGCTCGAACGATGACGACCAAGACAAGCAACCTTCGAATGGCGTGGTGGACAACGTGCCTGTGATCAATGCCTTGAAGGAATGGCGCCAATGCAAGAAACGGGGACCGCCTTCATTCTCCAATGCCAGTTTGCAAGCCTTCAAGACCTTCTTCAAGAGCAAGGAACACGAAGCAAAACAAACAGCTGATGCTCTTTGGCGTCATGATTATCATCCATCCATGGGCGTAGTGGCGTTCCTGGCTAAAGCGTAAGTACTTGTTGTCATGCGACCAACCCCCATCCAAATTACTCATGCTTCTATCTAGGAATCCTTTCCATCGAATGGTATTGCGTTGCTATTTTGAAAAGTTTGAGTTTACTGATCAACGACTGGATACTGCTTTCAGGTGAGCATTCACATGAAAAAGTGATTCAACAACCCCCCCCTAAATCATTATCACTATGATGACTACAGGCAAATGTGCAGCAAACTCCACCTCGTAGCCAGGCCCAGTGAATTGGATCGGATCATGTACGCATTCAGTAATCGATATTGGGCATGTAACCTTCACGAATTATATGGCAATGCAGGTGAGAGGGAGGAGGAGGATGTGCACAGACAATATGTGTTCCTGCCATAGCAATGCTCATTGTTGTACAACATTGTAGACATTGTTTATATCGTTACATGCTCCTTGGCGCAGCTCTCAATACCAGACATGGTAGCACCACTCAGCAGCTATTGTCGAGAAACGATGGCACAAGTGAAACCTATGGAATCAGGTGCTCAGATATCTATTTTGGCTTGTGGCAGTATTGAATCTTGGCATGCCCGTATGAAGAGTCGACTCGAGGTATTTGATGCATGAATCGGGGAAGATATGGAGTATAAGTAAAACTAACGGACTCATATTACAGGAACTATACTTGTCGGTGAAACACAGCCCCATTATCTTTGCTGGTCCAGATGACCCAAACGCTTTGGGCAATACCATATCCGCCAGAAGAGGCAAGTGCATGGATGAAAAAAATACATTGGAGAGTAAGGAAAAAAGGGGGGTTGGGTGGTGGCGCGGTCATGGAAATATGGGAGAGGAAATAATAAGAGCGACAAGTATATTCATGCAACCCGTTATATTAGTGCGTTCATTAGGACCATACGATTTCAACAAGGTGATGGGAAAATGGGGGAGATGGCCACCTTTTTTTCTCTGCTGACTTGGTATGGGTTAATAGGGATCTGGTTTACAAAAGAGATTATCAACGAGCTGGACCAGTATACGAAGGAAGGATATGCACCGTGAGAAAAATGGACCAACAAAACAAGGACCACTTGCATGCAAGAAGAATGACGATGATGAAGGGTGGAAACCTTGCTGGGTGATACTCGACCGCGGGTCACTGGTCATATATATCCACTCTGTGCATCCTCAACAATCGAGGCGCGTGCTCAACAATCACCATCTTTCGGAAACTGGAGATTATCTTCACGAGAAAGGAAATCTGTCATCCAATCCTTATCTCCACAGTCGCTTTTACTTGGGCCATGCACTAGCATCGTTGGTTGATGGACCGGTATTCTCTCTCACGCTCGCCAATCAGCATCATCCATCCTATCATTTTGATTGTGGGACTGAAGAAAATGCTTTGGATTGGATTCATCATTGCAATCACTGGGCTGCTCGTGAGAGTAAAATACCTCCAAACTTGGAAATCTCGTGTGATTTACATGTTGCCTTCAGCCCACCTCCACCACCAGCAGGCGCCAGTTTGTATGATACGCTTCATCAGCATGCGGCTATAAAGGATCATCTTGTATGGCTATGTTCAGTATACGATCAACACCTCGATATCCATTCATCTGTAAGTTCATTCTTTATTCTGAAACATATACATGGTGGTGGTGATGGATGGTTATATAATGACTCACCCTGCTGACCCCTATCACAATATTCTCCGCATCATCA
The DNA here is from genome assembly GCF_029851405.1 of Lichtheimia ornata. Lineage (NCBI taxonomy): Eukaryota > Fungi > Mucoromycota > Mucoromycetes > Mucorales > Lichtheimiaceae > Lichtheimia > Lichtheimia ornata. The sequence goes on from NW_026695344.1 coordinate 74,821, forward strand.
TCATCATCATCATATAGCTACCTGAAGATGATCTCATTCACAACAATTGGCTCATCAAGAAGGACTATCTCGCTCATGAAATCAAAAAGTACACCGCCTACGAGCATAGCTTGGAGAGCACATCAAGCCAATACAGCTTATCGACCAACGGGAAATGCGCATCAACCACATCATCACAGACGACCAATGAAATCATTCAACTGTCAAACGCTGGGAAACGAGATCCACGGCTACGCACGTGATTAGATGATCATAACCAATTCTGCATATAAAACCCATCTTCCCCCAATTCGCTTGTGTTGCCTTTTTCTTTTGCACTTTCTTTTCCCTTTGTTCTTTCACACACAATGAATCAAACTTCGCCCATCCTATCAGAACAAATATATGGTTCCAGCAAAAAACTACAACTGATCAAAGACACAATGTCCATTCAGTCACTTCTTGTTACTAATGGTGACCATGACAATAATGCAAAAGAGACCACCACCCACACCACCACCCACACCACACTTGTTACATCACCCAAACGACGATGGCCTGTCAACAACAACACCAATGACGACAACGACAAAAACAATGACAACAACAACAACAACCATCACCATCATCATGAAAACGAGTTGACAGGCAACGATGTTGAACGAGCACCAAAAATGCGGAAAACAACTAGCGTGCAACCAGGACAACGGGGACCACCACCAATACCTTATGGGCAGCCGATGACCACCCTTACGTGTTTACATGCAGCGGTTGCACAAAAGTCTTATGGATCCGAGAAGCGGTTCCTGTGTCCACCGCCTGTGGTTAGTGTAGCACACCCACGTCTTCCTGAATCACACATTTCGATGGCCATCATATCTGAAAATGGTGAGCGACCATTGGAGCAAAGGACACTATTGGATGAGCATTTAAGTGGTAGCTTCAAGTATTTGCATGTCACTGGAACAGCCAAAGCCAAACAATTCAGCCTTCGAGTATCACTTTCGAGCTCTCACCATCATCAACCACAACCCTATGCAACCTTTGTTTCGAATCCTATCTCCATCATCTCCAAGCCATCGAAAAAGACAGCCAAAGCACGCAATGTATCAACATGCATTTTAGCCAACGCACCTGTGTCGCTGTTTAATCGGATCAATTCACAAACAGTACGCACCAAATATCTAACATCCGATGGTAAACGTTTATGTGCAAAGAATGCAACATGGTCAGCTTTCGATATCGTCCTTGTGAGACCACCTTATGCACCATGCCCCATGCCAGTGACCTATGGCGCCGAGATCATACTAAGAGACACCAGCACCGGTATTCAATCACCTCCCGTTATTTTACGCAAAGTCGACAAGGGTCGCATCACCCAAGCTTTTGGTCCTGTCAGCCAAATGCAAAAAGTGGCTCTGCAGCTTGCATCATCCGTAGGCCAACAACAACCTTTGTACCTTTGTGCCAACAGCGCTCAGGAATCTGAAACGGTTTCAACATCATCATCAACAACATCGTCATCATCATCGCCATTGTCATGGATCGAATTCTTGCCTAGTCGCATTGTACAACCCGATAACAAAGTGGAACTTGCATACGAAGAAGTGGATGATTCTTTGTTTTGGACGATTGTCGGCATCCACAAGTTTGAATACAGTTTCTATGACCCGCTTTCAACGTCGCTCAGCAGCATCTCACCTTTCCCAGTCGTCTCCTCAGCACAATACAACCCCACTTCACATACCCTTGATTTGTTTGGTCAACATCTTGTTCATCATCAAGCATCTCTTCTTGATTGTTGGTTAGGCCCACATGGACCATTGCCAGCAAAATTGGTTAATTCACAAGCGGAGCAACCAGGATCCGCACGTCAAAGTACCCATATTACCATTGATCTACCTACAACCCAAGATTTGCTTCAATACCATTACAAAGATCAAGTACCACGTCAACAGCATTTGGCCATGATGACACGCGCTGAAGATGGTGTGCAGCATTTGGAATTACCGCTCTTGCTGGTGCGACAAGACACTCATGTCGTTTATCATTCTGGCAAGGCACTGACTTTGCACTCGGATGCTCGACGATGCTCTGTAATGATCACTAATTGGTCGGTTTCAAAATGATTCACAACATTGGCCTTCTTTTGATTGGACGGGACACCGGCACTTTTGCTCACGCTTGTTTGTAAATAGTCTTATTCCCCCCACTTTTTTTATCTTCTTTATCTTGTACCTCCCCCATATTTATCCACTCACCACCCCCGTCCCGTTTTGTGTATGCTACTTTTTTTCCACGATCATTTGCAATATAGTACACCTGCAGTATTTGTCCATCTGTGTATTCAATAGCCCAATGTTCATGATGCAATGCATTTAAAAAAGAGTGAGGATCTAGTGTAAAAGGAAATGGGACATGCCCTTATTGTAATAATGCGTTTATGATGGCGGCGGGGAGGAACCGGGGTAGCCGATCAAATCCATACACCATCCATTTATCACACGACTCTTTACGTTTGTAATGCTGACTGATTGTGTATGTCCAGTCATTCGGAAAAAGAAATAAGGATCGCAACAGGATGTCCCTGAATACGTGATGTGATACGGCATAGACACACAAACTTGACATCTTTGTCAAAGAAAGCCTTTTACGGGTCGATGGTAAAAAAGCAACAGCAGTTGAAACGTCTTGACCGAACATTCGACTTAAACCATGCACTACCTCCCCCCACATTTTGGTCCATGCATTTTTGTAATCATCCATTATGCTACAAAGCCGTTTCTTTGGTGCAAACTTCCCACCCCTTTTCCCAGGCTCCTTTTCACATATAGTGGCGCTTTTCTTTCTTCCCCCATTCTTGATTTGAAAATCATGGCTGATGCCCAGGTCATGGGAAAAAGTGTAAGTATCTTTCAATGATTCTGACAGCGTGGCAAATGTACACCCTTTGATACATACAACCACCATTCGGCAATATACTTACTGATGAGGTATGTGTATGATGCTATTATCTATCACCAACCACCCTATTTTTCATGCAGCTACACCCTCCATATATAACCCTTTTTGGTATGCCATGAAACTACCCTCTTTACTACATCGCTCTTCTTGTCCAACATCCATAAGGCAAATCATATCCATTTTTCATCAAAGAATGAGAAGCAGTATTCAATTTAGTAATGCTGTATTCTACACATCTAAGTAAGACCGGCTCATGAGGAGGAGAGATGAAAAACTAAACGGGGTTGGATGCGTAATTGTAAACTTGATTGAGTGAGTGTGTTGAGGAACGGACAATATCAAAGCGAGTTTTGGTGTGTGTGTGTGTAGGTGTGAATAATGGCGGTGGATGTGTGGATGGGGTGTGGATGACATGTTGTTTAGGGCCACTTTAAGATCTCGGTCATGATAGAGTCATCCCAACCATTGCAAACTTGATCATCCTCAGGGCGAGTGCAAAGTGACTTGAGGTCCTCAGTAGACCAGGTATCAAGGGAACGAATGGCATTGCTGGTGACGGTATCAAGATATAACTTCATTTCAGGATCATCCATCATGGAACCAGCACCGTAATCGCGCATGACATTGGCAGTCGATTCCTTGATGCTTTGGACAACATTCTTAACCAAGGATCCATCATCAAAGGTAGCACGGTTTGCGAGTTGAGAGCGGATACGGCCAAGAATACGTTGCTTGATCTATGTATGGATGTGCATATGTCAGCGATCATCCCATTACTACTATCATGAATGAATGTTGACTTACATCAGGTAAAAAGTGACAGATTGAAGGTGGGTTGCCACAAATGTAATCCATCTTTTCACCTAAGAGTAGGTAGGTTTATGTTAATCATCATATCATCATCCATACACTATGAAACTTACATTCTTCACGAGTCCAGCTTTCACCTTCAGGAGGCATCTTGCGAGTAAGGCGAGCAGGGTGGTTGCAGTCTCCCTTGAAAGGCTTCTCCTCAGCAAACATGACCGAAAAGATGCCACTGGTGAGATCCTTGCCAGTTGCTTCTTCCACAAAGGCGTCGAGTGCATTGGATAGCTGGGTTGTCAATTCACGATGAAGTACATTCTCGGGCACCATGGATGACACTGAGCTTGGTAGAGTGGCATTCGTCACATCGGATGCGAAGGAGTCTTGTAGATTGTTAACAGCCAATTCGACCACAGGTCCATAGTGCTTTGCAAAATCAGCGGCAAGACCACGACGGCATTCAGGTTCACAAGCAAAGCTCGTAGATGCAAGAGCAGCAGCGACGACAGCAAAGAGTGATTTGACGAGCATTGAAGAAGGGGACGAAGGAAAAAAGCTGTGTGCTCTATTTCTCCATGTTTGGTCATTTAATCTGGGTTGCTGCTATAAAAAGCCGCTGATGTTACACCATGATCTTCTTTGTCGAGACCGCCAACGTGCTCTTTGGCTCCATCTTGGTTACTATGGCATGTTGTTACACAATACCGTTTCCATAGCAAGGCAATAAACTTGTTTTTTCTTTGTTTCTCTCATATGTCATGTAATGGTTTGCAATCAGGGCGTCGTGGATGGGCTCTCCTATTCCAGATTGTAGTTACTAGTGGCTATGACGACAGCAGCTATGGTAGTAGTAGTATACTGTCATGGTGGATGAATGATGATCATGAAGGTGAAAATAATGGTTATGTATAGCTTTTGTCGATGCTTATGAAGAACGATGCACTTGTCTTTTGAGGATACTTTGATTGATATCCCTTTGATCGGCTGGCGGGGTTGCCTAGCAATCAGGGTAGTAGTAATGACTCAACGACGGCGGTGGCTACTAGCATAAACCGCTTTGATTTCTTGTAAGCCTTACACGTGATTACGACACGGCAAGAGCCAAAAATGATATGTAACTATAATCACTCCCTCTCCTCCAAACACCAAGGTCATATGCCTGTGGATGTCTAATTAAGCAATGATTGAATAGCATTTTATTTCAAGGATCATAAGGTAATTAGGTATCACAGATCCCTGGGTATGGGATTGGGACTTGCTGCATGAAAAAAATGACATGCAAAGGGATCATGATGATGACTCGGGGGACTACTATACTACTACTATTGATGAGAGTGCACACATGAGATGATACCCTTTCGTCATCAGTCTTGGCAGTTGATCAACTAAAAAGGACATGTGAAGTATACGACTTGCTTGTCACGCCAAGAGAACTCTCTTGCTGCTGTTGCTGTGCCAAAGCGGAACCGTTGTTGTAGCATTTTCACGGCGTTTGCCCAGCACTTTTTTCTCTCCTCCTCCTCTTCTTCTCTTTCCTTCTCTCAGTCTCACACACTTCCTTGTAATATGAGCACCAAAACCGATCAGCCGTCAATGGACACGCAACCTAAGAAATACAACGATCAGCAGCAAGGCCACTTTTCTTTGGTCCGCAACTTTTACATTGCCGATGTCATTACACTTATGAATGGCGTGTGTGGAGTCATGTCGGTGTTCGCGTCCATGCGATATCTTTTGTCGAGTGACATTCACGACTTGTATTCAGCACTGGGGTTCATGCCATTTGGATTGTTTTTCGATTTCTTTGATGGTCGAGTTGCTCGTTGGCGTAAAAACTCATCCATCCTTGGACAAGAATTGGATAGTTTGGCAGACTTGGTAAGGAAATGTGAGCGAGAATGATACACACCGTGTGATGGGATGATGGGAACGGAACAACGGGATTGATTATTGGGAGAAACGTACAAACACACACACATTGACCTGATGATGGTGATGCATATTAGATCTCATTCGGTGTAGCTCCGGCGGCACTTGCATTTGCAGGTAAGAAGATCAAACCCATCCATTTTCATCCCATGTTGCTCATCATCACCACCATCCATGATTACTACTAGTGGGCATGCGTACATACCTGGATACAGTGGTCTTGACATACTTTGTATGCTGTGGAATTGCACGATTAGCACGATTCAATGCAACTGTAGCATCGCAACCCAAGGATACAACCGGCAAAATATCCCACTTTGAAGGCACTCCTATTCCCACTTCGCTCACATTAGTTGCCATTCTCGCCTATTTTGTCTCACAAGGTCGTTTCCTCGATGCATTACCTGGTCAATTGGTTCAACTTGCTCCTACTTGGGATTTACATCCTTTGGTTCTCATGTATGCTCTCAGCGGCACCCTCATGGTCAGCAAGACATTACGTATCCCAAAGCCATAATAGTGTAACCCCCCCTTTTTTTCCCTTATTGTAACTTGTTTGCTTGTTGTTGACATTAAAGAGGTCGCTCTTTTTGTATACGTACACAACTCTCTTGTTGCCCGGATTATGACAGGTTGTATTTACAATCCAACGTTATCGATATAAGAAGATCTTCTTTATACAACGATGTATACTACCACTCTACCTACCCCTTCATCTTAAATGCCGTTAACAAATCCCGGGAATTGAATACATGAACCATAATCACATGCTAGTTGAAAATCACACTAGGGAGTGGGATGGGTTAAGAAACTTGCAGCAGCAGCAGTAAGAGTAAGAATCAATCCCCTAACAGTTTCATGATCACTGTGAGCAACATGAGCCACCTTCATGTTGTCGCCTTTTATTTCAGCCGCATGTGGGCCACCAAGGATTCAGCAAGAAAGCAGCAGCAGCCAAACAATAATGTACAATAGAGTCATTAGCTGAGCAGCAGCGAACACTTCAGCTGCTTTAAAAGTGGGTATGATTAAACCCTGAGGTCCCTATAAACCTTTATACTGTAAGTGAAGTTTGAAATGAAAGACTTGGTAATATCGGGGGATGACCTTAACACCGAGCCGAAACACAAATCTTGTATGATTCAGGCACATAGCAACAACGACTTTCAAGTGTATATAAAGGGCAGGATTCGCTGGTTTGCATCTTGAATTATCATCCACTTGTCTTTCTCATCAACTTTGACGAACATACCAATATGACCAAGCACGCTCTCGGATTCGATGAAGATCTCCCCTCAGACGTTTATGAGTTCAACGAAATGCGCAAGCGTGCTCGTTACTCCAAGACTGGCATTGCATCCTTGCTCAAGCCTCCACCGGTGTCTCAACATTTGCCAGGCTTTGATAACGATGGCAAGCCAACCTTCCGCCCCTATGTGGGTTCAGGCAAGCTTGATGGCAAGTATGTCATTATCACTGGTGCCGATAGTGGTATTGGTCGTGCCATCGCCACCCTTTTTGCATTGGAAGGTGCTCTTGGTATCACCATTGTGTATCGTGATGAACGTGAAGACGCTGACGCCAAGTACACCAAGGATACCATTGAGGCGCAGTCGAAATGCAAAATCAATTTGATTGCCCGTGACATTGGTTATGAAAAGAACTGTCAAGAGATCATCGACTCGCACTTGGAAAAGTTTGGTCAAATTACTCATATCGTCAACAACGCTGCTGAACAAACCAAGAACCTCGAATTCGAAACCATTGATACCTCCATTGTGGAGCGTACTTTCCGTACAAATGGTAGGTTGTTGTGGTCAGCATATATATGGATGAGACATTGTTGGCTTAAACATGTATTGTCTACTAGTGTTTGGTCCCATGTTCCTTACCAAGCTTGCACTTAAGCACATGAAGGCGGGTGGTGTGATTGCTAACACTGCCTCTGTTGCTGCTTATCGTGGTATGGATAACCTTGTGGATTATTCTTCCACCAAGGGTGCCATTGTGTCCTTCACTCGTGCCTTGTCACAGCAGCTGGCCCCACGTCGCATTCGTGTTAACGCCGTTGCCCCTGGTCCTGTTTGGACACCACTCATCCCCAACACCTTTACAGAGGAAGAAATTCATAACTTTGGCTCGTTCCCTCCATTCAAGCGTCCTGCTCAACCAGCCGAAATTGCAGCTTGCTTTGTCTTTATTTGCTCGGACATGTCCTCCTTCATGACTGGTCAAGTTGTTCACCCCAACGGTGGCACCGTCATCAACACCTAAAGTAGTAAAGGATTATACAGAAGCCTATAGCTACATTTGTTCAATCAATTCTCTACAACAATACAATGGCAATATTCACATGAAAACGTTGTTGACTATGTACTCAGCAAAACAATGAGCATCCTTATTATTATCCTTTTCAATTTGAACTTCACTATTATAGAGACTTTCTTGTATTGTGTCATTCAATGCATCACATACACAGCGGCGAAGATAATATTAATTTACAAAGGAGGGAAAAGATAATACAAGTGGGAACATTTTGGGTATATCGTATGGGTTGCTCTATTGTTTAAGCTCGTTTTGCAGCATGTCTATCCCCACAATCAATATACATCCATATACCCTATACCTCATTCCTTCACTTACCGTGCCAGACAACACGCTCATTGGATTCGCTTGTTCGCCCTGTCGCTTCTGAATCACGGGGATGGTAAGGCCCAGCTTGTAAGCTCCTATCAAATGTAGGGCTTCTCCTATTGAAAGAGCAAAACATTGGTATAGGCATTCGCTTTCCATATAATCACACTTACAAATCACCGCCAGAACCCATGGAAGCATTATCATCAAACATGCGACTGGAAAAATCAGCTGTGGGTGTAGCAGGAGTGGGTGGAGCGGAATAGAGGTCCATCATATTAAGCGGCCGTGATATGCGATGTTGATTGACGACAATAGCTGGTGGTGCGGCTGCGAAAAGGAAAACAAAAGAAGACACCTTAGCATTCGTTTAAAGAGTGTGCCCATATAGATACTTACCAACGCGTGATTTCTTTTTGCTTTCAAGATGCTTTAGGAACTTTTTGCGCAGTGCAATCGTCTCAATCATGCCCTTGACCCGATCAATCTTGATTAATGCCTCAACAGCTTCTTCCCGTTTCTGGTTGTTCAAAAGCTCTTCAAGTCTACAATATGGCTGTTAATGAATGAAGGGACACTCTGCATAGATCAAACATACAAAAAGGCATTTTCAGGAATCACCAACTTGCGACGTGCAATCATCAACAACATCTCATTGAACGAGACACCCTTAGGCCCTTCGGATAATGCCGCCTCCTACAATCATACATTAACGTCCCCATCCCTATCCTGTGATTGAGCCTAACTTACCCAGTATAAACAATCAAGATCATGTTTTCGTTGGTGAATTTCGGCCTTATCCAAAGCATTCAATCTTGCTCGTAGCCTGTGCAAGTCCACGCGTACTTGGTACTGGTTCTCTGATGGGTCCAACAGCCGTTCATCCAAAGCACATTCCTCGTGAAGCGACTTGTATGAGAATTCATGATCGTAAATACGTATCCGAAAGGCACCGCTTAGTTTCTAGTATTACCAATGAGCTTTCCTTTTCCTTCCTTGTCAATCGTTTATGATCCAACTTACTCGCCAAAAGCCAATGTACTGCTTAGGTTCAATGTATCCGATCCGGTTGATATCTACATCTGCCCATGCCTTCTTATACGTGAGTTTCAGTTAAGGATATGGATAGTAATACACAATGCGACATCATATTCTTGCATATGCACATGCGATATAAAAAGGATATTTTCTGATCTCGTCACGGTTCACAAGCGAAAAGTTGGAGGCGATTTGGTAGACGTAGGAAAAGTTGTCGGCAACCACGGCAACAAAGATGGCGGTAAAGATGTACATGGAAATGATGTTGAAGCTGAGAAACAGGAAATAGGCCCAACTTTTGGATCCACAATCAGAATCAAGGTAGTTATCGGAAACGACACAATCGGGCGACTCCACCGTAAAATCGTGCATGACGGTATTCCACGCCTCCCTAAACACAATCATTAGCATCATCAAAGGGCAACAAGCGAATCCGCCGCACATCCTTACCCGGTAGAAAACCGCACCAAAGAAATCATGGTATTTGCATAAGAACGAAAGTTGACATGTTCGGTTGTTGCTTGCGTGCCATATTTGGTCAATGCAAAGATCTCCATAAACATGATACAGTAAGTAGTCAAGACAATGAACCACACGGCAAAGACGTTGACGATTTGATATGCCGACGCACTATTCATTCATGCAAAATTAGTTCGCCGACAATGACACGTGTTTGTAAAAAACCTTACGCAATGATGGTGAAAAGCTGATTGAGACTATCGCTTCGCTGTACAAGTTTGAAACAAAGGGCGGTCATGAATAGCTTTTGTGCTTCGACGGTCACTTGTTGCTCTTGGTCGCCGAAGCTGGTGATGATGGTAACCGTGCTTCCACTGACAACAATCAAATCATACAAATTCCAAAGATTGCGCCGAAAGGAGTTCCATCCAAGACCAAGAAACTTGATGATGATCTCGATCCAGTAGATTCCCACGAAGAGCAAGAATACATAACCTGTTTTACACCATGTTAGTATACAAACCTTCATTGCCTACGGTTTGCAAACCCTTACCTCGAGCAGTATTATATCCAGGGATGTCGTCGTCTTGATCAAACTCGGTGCATAAGAACAGGATGTTGAGCACAATGGCTCCTGTCATGAACTTGTAAAACTTGCTACGTTTGTCAACCACCACATCAAAGCACCATTTCCTTAACCAGCTCGTTGGGATCTTTCTTGGGCGCTTTGCAGGACGCATTTGGCTCAATAGCTTTTTCAAATCAAGCCATCGTCGTTGATCCGCTGTCATGTACGCTGTGCCATTACGCCTTGAAAAGTTCTCCAATACCACACCGAGGAAGAGCGAAATGACCATGATCGAACCAGCAATATTGTAAACCATGAAAAAGATACCACTCAACTGGCTTGCATCCTGTTGAGGTGACATGTCCTTGCCCACGATGCTCATGCTTACTTCGAGCACATCGATCCAACCTTCACCACTTGCAATTTCAACTAGCACCAAGAGCCCTTTCCAAAACGAGTCAAAGCTGTAGACATATGGATTGTCCCATATACGAGGTGCATAGATCTCAGTATCCTCAGGCATTGGTTCTTGAGTACCCAACATTCCTTCATAGACGCATAAGGATTTGGTGGTAATGTCGTCGCCATCATCGTTACAGAAATAAAATAAGCCTTGAAATAAATTTTGACCATAGAGCGCGAAGGGAATGATCAAAAAGATGCAAAGAATGCCGGCATCAATGATATGTGGTAAGCCTTTGACGAGGATTACGGTGAACATTTCTCTTGCAGGTCGTAACAAATTGATGAGACGTAGTGCTCTCAATGCCTTGAATGCCCGAAACGCACGTTCAACACCAGTGGATGATGCAAAGTTGCCGAAGTTCGAGAGATACAATGAGATGAGTACAAATAAATCCAAGATGTTCCATCCATTCAAGAGATAGGCATTGGGAGCCAAGAGAACGCCATCAGCAATGACTTTGATGATGAATTCAGCCGTGAAAATAAAGGTAAACGCCCAATCAATGTGCGAGAACACCATCAAGTGTGCTGGATTATCACGATTTTTGAATTGATACACGGGTGAATTGTAAATTGTCAGCACCACGGTGGTCACCACTGAACAGCTGATGATGCCGAAAAAGATCCAACTAGCAACCAGCGAAGGTTGTGCGCCAAAGTATCGCTCACCACGACTAGGAGGCACCATCATTTGACACCATCGACGTATAGGATTGCTTGGATTGAAAATATACAATGACTTGTCATAGGTTGGATGGGCTGCAATGAATTCTTGTCGCTGTGCTCTGCGTTCTTCTACATCCAACATCACTGCTTCGGCAATTCCAGCAGCTGTCGCATCACGTGGCGCTTCCAATATTTGGCGAATTGAAGCAGGATCCATATCAGCTGATTTGCGCGTATCATAAAAGGTGTGAAATTGGTCAAGTGGATTTCGGTCGTCAAGCATAAAGCTCTTTCGGGTTCCATTCGGGGATGCTGATGCGTCGTTATGCCCACCACCACGATGCAACAAGTTGTCGAGAAAACCACGCACACCAGAAAATCGTTTGGTATCTCGAGGTCGTGTGCCTTGCAAAACACCAGGTTGCTTTTCCATATCAGCATGCGACTAGTAATTGAATAGCGTTAGTATATATGTGTATACCCCATTGTATCTCTTTCACCTACTTTGATCACATCAGCATTCATAAAGTCCCTAATAGTCGTCTTTTTTGCCGGAAGCACCAGGTTGGTAGGCATGTTGCCGACATTGACGCCTTTAGGCTTTGCACGAAAGTATCGATAGATATTCCAACGACTGATGACAGGATCATGTTTTTCAACATGCTCTTGTTGTCGCGCATATTGATCAACTTGTCGCATTCGCTTCTCTTCTTCAGCCGTTTCAAAGTTTTCCATAAGAACAGCAATAAACATGTTGACGAGAATGACTATATTTGAAATATCAGTATCATACATGTCAAATGATGAATGGAGCCATTACTTACAGTTGGAGCACAAGAACCATAAAACAAGAAAAAGAGCTGTGATTGCCGCTGTTCTCGATGGCACGCTCGATTCCATCGCATTGTATAATACTGTTGTCCAATCTTCTCCTGAAAAGAGCTACAATGAAGTGAGCATAAATGTAAGAATGGTCCATTGGTATCATTGTACCTGATTCAATGCCACAAACGAGTTGTAAATCGAAAAGAAGCGCATTTCCTCGTCAGAATCATTCATCATCCCCTCGAACAATTGGAAAGCCTAAAATACAGCACCGTAAGCAAACGTAGTGTGAATGGTATTGTATGCATCTTACCATTATTGCACAAAGAATGGTTGCTAGGACGATGAAAAAGACCAAGTTGATCAAACCCCAAGCACTGCCGAGGACACGCACCTACATGAAAAGGGGTCCATTTAGCCATCATTTATCATAGTCCATGCTCTCAAGATTTCACTTACACTAAGCGTCCTGATACGTGGAATACTCAACACCACACGATAAATACGCAACACCTGGAATCCTGTGAGCCATGCATACACTGGGCGATTATCGTGGATGGGTGGTATACGAATGATGCACGTGATGACGGCAATAAGCAAATCCGTTCTGTTGGTCTTGGAATGAAAAAACTTTCGCCAATGGGGGAATTCAGCAAAGAATCGAAGGATGATCTCAATCAAAAATGCAATCGAGAATATCAATTCGGCTGTGTCTACAATCATCCATGCGTATGAGAGACAATGAAACACGCCATACAATGACCACTGCTTACCAATCAACTCCAATTGCTCATCCGTCATATCATTGTTCTTTAAGCCCATCACAATCAAATCAATCGCCACCAAGAGCACCCAAAATGGTTTCGTGTATCTGACCAGGTTGGCTAGTATTCTGGATTTGCTCCCGCTTTTGCCAGAGCCACCTTGACCAATAGACCATCCTTCAGCTGCATCTGCCAACACTGGTTTTCCTCGAGAAGCGGTGAATGCCGAATGTTGCGAATCTTCACGTACTTTGGCGAACATTTCGTTGATGACAGCGACAAAGAGATTGATTAACCAGTAATTCATGATGATCACAATGACTGTGAAATAGAGCGAGACAACGAAATATTCGGCATCCATCATGTCGTACATTCGATCGGTCCACGTTTGATCTAAGGGAGTCGTGCGTGCGTGTTAAACATTGTAGGGTTGGATCACAAGTGCTATAACTTACTACCAGCAATGATCACGATAATCAACATGGATGAGAAAATGTTGTCAAAGCTGATGGTGCCACCAAATGGGTTCTCGGTTTCCTGCACGTCACCTTTATGCATCAATGCATCTATCCTATTCCCCCTTCAAAGTTGTATCCTTACCTGACACACCAAACCTTCTTGGCAAATAAAACCTTTTGACCATGGACCTGGGGTACCATCCTTTAGCAGATATGGCTTTTCCACGCCATCCTCCATATAGCCTCCACAATACTGTTGCAGCTCTTGGATATTGGTTGGATCATCGGGGTCTTTGTATAGATATCAATTAGTCAATGACTCATGGCTCGGATAGAGACTATTGCATACCATGCCAAACACAATGGCGTAAAAATGATCCCTTGAAAGCTTGTACACCGACAATTCTACCCGATATGGTCAATTTCTTGTATCAAATTACCATATATGTATTGGACTTACGCAAAGATCACAAAAAAGAAGAGCACAAACGAGGATACGTTGACAAGCAATGGACCCGCTTTCTTGAGACTTTGAAGAATAACGCGATTGCTGTTGGTGATGAGTAATAGCCGTAACAAGATCATAGCTGAGAGAGCCTTGAATATGAGGATTCGCCTTGTATCACCAATGATGACTTGACCAGCACATGTCAAACCCAGATCAATCCAGTAGCACATGACTGATAGTAAATCGATACGATTCCAAGAATGCCGCATAAAGGCCAGAGGTGGGATAACGGGTATGGAAGATCCATTTTCATCGGTCACGTCGATAGGCTTTGGCGAGAACAAGAAACCAAATGTGATGATACGTATTGCAACAGACAGCCTTTTTCGACAAAGTGTAAGTAACACACGTATATAAACCTTGATCCCTCACACACACACACATGGATACTTACGTATAAAAGCAAAAGATGCCGAGCAATACAAATTGATCCCAAGTCTCACCCCAATGTGCTGGTGGTTCTGGTTGTGGATTGTTTCCCCATCCAACGATAAGCAATACGATACCATGGGCAGCAATGATCAGCATCATGAGTGTTTCCATCCACCTATGTAATACAAAATACAGAGGCACAGCCCATCAACCAACCCCCTTAATTAGCTATCCAAACCTCTTGCATTATTCCGCTGCATCCCCAATCTTACCTCCATTGCAACATCTTTGCAAACATGCGTCGAAGGGGATTCTCTGGTCCAAAGATGCCCAGACTTTTGCCTGCAAGGATGATGCCTCTGGATTTGCGTTGACGTTGTACGAGCGGCATGATTTGTTGTGTAGGAGGTGGAGGCGGTGGGGGTGATGATGGAGAAGATGGCGTATCTTTGGATGTTGATGTCATGGGTATCGATTCTTGGATCATTGGTTGTTCATCAATGGTCGCCATGGTATTATTATTGACAACTCGCCTTGAGACTCGGCGTAAAACAGTAGCAACTTTGCGAAGGGATTGGTTGCGTCGAGGTGGTTGCGTAGGTGATGGATCATCGCCTGCCATGTTGGCTGTCAATCGTGCTGTATCCGAGTAGTCTTGTTCCTCGTTTGAGTCATACTGTGAATGGGCTGCTAATGAAGCGATCGATTCAGCTCGAGAAGGTCGACGATAGAGCGGTTGTTGTTGTTCGTCAAATAGAGCGTCGAATTCCTCGATCGGTACTGGATTGGTGGCGATTGTGTTGCGTCGAACCACAGAGACGTCAGGCTTAGGTCTCTCACGGATAGCAAATGTCATGAATGCATTGGGTGGTGGACGCGATGAAGAAGGAGGTGGTTGTTGTTGTTGAATGGGAGTTGCATCGTTGACCAAGTTGGGCTGTTGCTGGGCTTCGAGATCTCTATATGGATTGTTGGAGGATAACCTGGAGGAGGTATCACCACTACTGCTACCGCCTTGCAGGTGGTTCCTTGATATTGACATTGAGACAAAGCCCCCTTCTTGTTGCCCCAGTAGAGAAAAAGTGTGGTGCACAAAGAGAAAGGGAGAAAGAACAAAGGATGAACAAGAAGGAGAGAATGATGTTGAGAACCGAAAGAGGAAAATCAGGCACCGTTCAATTCGCCAAGCCCGCTCTACACACACCCAATGGATATACATATTTGGTTCCCTCTTCTTGCTTGCATGTAAGGGTCTACTTGATCCCCACCCACATATGCAATGGCCACCTGCCAACGCATAAAATAGATGCACACGTGATTTATCTCTATACACCATCCATCGTCACTTTATCTACCATCATCATTTGGTCGTGGTTGTTGGTGGGAGTGAAACAACAGCAATCAATACCATCTCCATTGTCATTAGTGTGATGCTAAGTATGGACACATTTCATTGTCACTGCTGCTCATTGTAAATGTACATTTGGGACATGTTCTTTTCTTTAAAGTGGGTGCTGTATATCGAATGAAGGTGCTTATTCATGCACATAGATGGCTGTTGTTTATTGACATTCCACACACACCCACGTGTGTTGCATGATCATGCTCGCACAGACGTTTTGTATTCAACTAACAACTTTCATCATCCCGTTACCGGTATCTCCTCCCTCCCAGACATCATGCTAACACTCCCTTGAGCCATGTGTACCACACCAAAATGGCATCAGCTGTCATACCAAATCTCTGGATTGCGCTCAAACGACATTTTTGGCATTCAATCAAGATATCCGATTGGTACGTCAACCCACGCCATTTCGAAATTCTCCGTTCAAGCGCCAAGCATACTAGACCCAACTATTCATAAAGGTAGCAGCCCACTTGTTGGTAGCAGTAAAAAGAGTGTGTGTGTGCGCGCCTGTGTGTGCGTAATGTATAATGATTCTAGAAAGAGAGGCGTCGTTGTCGTTGTCGTTGACGTAGCACTGGTAAAAGTGGGGCTGTGTAGTAGTTTTATGCATGCACGATGACAAAAAGTGACACATTTTTTAATCCAAAAACGTCATATTGACATGGGGGGATTGGACAACAGCGTATGAACAATGATGTGGATGATACGATTTTCTATAGGCCGTAGGATACCGTGGTAAAAAGGCGAGGCTGAGATCGGCATAACACCTTAGGAAGGGGATTCGAGCCGTGATTTGTGCGACAAACACGATGTCTAGTGGCTTGGTGATATGTCACAGGAAAAAATCGAGTATTTAAATCGGAAGCGCGTGCAAACCATACAACTTTTCAGCTTTTTCGGCTGACGATCCCTGGAACACCCTAAGACGATTCAATAAATCTCGTCCATTGATCCAACTTCAAACGTATTGGTCTTTCAGTCAGGTTCATTTCATATTGTAAAGAGGAGAGGGTGGTTAACAGTGACACGCGTTGACTAACACACAACCTCTCTTCGGTTGCTAGTCGGCGAACCAAAGAAAAAGTTTCACCTTTTACATTTGCTACCTTTCTGTTTTCTCTCTATTGACATTGTTGTATCTTTTCTCTTTTCCTTTTCTACACCACAACCACCTCTACCACAACCACCCATAAAACCTTTTTGATGGCTTCCAATATCCCTGTTCCACCAGTTACTGCAGCTGGTACTGCTCCTGCTACGGGCATTCATCCTTCATTGATCCCAGCTCCTGCTGCCAATGCTACTCCGCTTTTGCCCATTTCACCCCGGTCGCCTAGTGCACCACATCGTCCCGTCACTGCTCTTGAGGATAGCAAAGATGCGACCACAGCAGCTCTTGTTTTGCAAGATGGCACTTCTTTCCAAGGCTTTTCTTTTGGTTCGGAAAAGGCTAGCATTTCGGGTGAATGTGTCTTTCAAACCGGTAATTATCATTGGCCATCACACACACACAAATCGTGATTAGCATAATAAGCTAAAACCGTTGCACTAATTTAGGCATGGTGGGCTATCCCGAATCATTGACGGATCCCTCTTACCGTGGCCAAATCCTTGTGCTTACATTCCCTTTGATTGGCAATTATGGTGCTCCTTCAAGGACTGAGATGGATGAGTTGCTTAACAACATTCCAAAGTACTATGAGTCCAATGAAATCCATGTCGCTGGTTTGATTGTGGGCAACTATGCTCCCGATTATTCTCATTATTTGGCATCCTCCTCCTTGTCGGCATGGCTCAAGGAAAACAATGTACCAGCCTTGTACGGTATTGATACCCGCGCATTGACCAAAAAGATTCGTATGCAAGGTGTCCTCCTTGGCAAGATTCTCTTCCCCAAGACCGCTGATACTTTGCTTGACTCAGCTGCAAGTGCCCTTGGTTTCTCATCTTCCGATAATCAAGATAAGCAGCAATCAGTAGCTGGTACCGAACGATGGATGCAGGATTATCAAGATGTCGAATGGGTGGATCCTAATCAGCGCAACCTCGTTGCTGATGTCTCTATCAAGGAGCCCAAGCTATACAAGCCTGATCCAGCAAAGGCTATCAAGTTGCCTGATGGCCGTACATTGCGTATTGTCGCTGTGGATGTTGGTATGAAGTATAATCAAATCCGCTGCTTTGTGCGTCGTGGTGTGGAACTTTTGGTGGTGCCTTGGGATTATGATTTCACTGCTGAGCAATATGATGGCTTGTTCTTATCGAATGGTCCTGGTGATCCAACCATGGTGCAAACCACTTTCAATCGCTTACGCACGGTGTTGCAATCTGGCAAGAAGCCCATCTTTGGTATTTGTTTGGGTCATCAATTGCTCGCCTTGGCTGCAGGTGCAAAGACCATGAAGATGAAGTATGGTAATCGTGGCCAAAACATTCCTTGCACAAACTTGATCTCCGGCCGCTGCTACATCACTTCACAAAACCATGGTTATGCTGTTGATGCATCCACCTTGCCAAATGACTTCCAAGAACTCTTTGTCAATGCCAATGATGGATCCAACGAAGGTATCATTCACAAGTCCCTTCCTATTTTCTCGGTGCAATTCCATCCCGAATCCAACCCTGGTCCACGTGACACTGAATTCTTGTTTGATGTCTTTATCAACACCGTCAAGTCTTGTGTTGAAAAGAATGCTCTTGTCCCACTCGAATTCCCTGGTGGTACCAAGGCCGAGAATATCAAAAAGAACCCACGCGTCAATGTCAGCAAGGTTCTTGTTCTTGGTTCAGGTGGTTTGTCTATTGGCCAAGCTGGTGAATTCGACTACTCTGGTTCTCAAGCTATTAAGGCTTTGAAGGAAGAAGGCATCTACACCATCTTGATCAATCCCAACATTGCTACTATTCAAACCTCAAAGGGTTTGGCTGACAAGGTTTACTTTTTGCCTGTTACCCCCGACTTTGTACGCAAGGTGATTCAATTTGAGAAGCCCGATGGTATTTATTGTACATTTGGTGGTCAAACGGCTCTCAATGTGGGTATCAAGCTCAAGGATGAATTCGAATCGCTTGGCGTCAAGGTCCTTGGTACACCTATTGACACCATCATCACCACCGAAGATCGTGATTTGTTTGCTCAAGCCCTCTACGAGATCAATGAAAAATGCGCCCAATCAGCCTCTGCTGTCAACCATGAAGAAGCTTTGGCTGCTGCCAAGGAGATTGGTTACCCTGTCATTTGTCGTGCTGCTTATGCTCTTGGTGGTTTGGGCTCTGGTTTTGCCGACAATGAACAAGAACTCGTTGAATTGTGCAACAAGGCATTCGCCACCTCTCCTCAAGTGTTGATTGAAAAGTCCATGAAGGGATGGAAGGAAATTGAATACGAGGTCGTTCGTGATTGCCGTGACAACTGTATCACCGTTTGTAACATGGAAAACTTTGATCCTCTTGGTATCCACACGGGTGACTCTATTGTCGTTGCTCCTTCCCAGACGCTTTCGGATGAAGATTACAACATGCTTCGTACAACTGCTGTCAATGTCATCCGCCATTTGGGCGTTGTCGGTGAATGTAACATCCAATACGCTCTCAATCCCTTCTCCAAGGAATACTGCATCATTGAAGTCAATGCTCGTCTTTCTCGTTCTTCCGCTCTTGCCTCCAAGGCTACCGGTTATCCACTTGCTTTTGTTGCTGCTAAGCTTGGTTTGGGCATTCCTCTCAATGAAATCAAGAACAGCGTCACCAAGGTCACCTGTGCATGCTTTGAGCCATCGTTGGATTACGTCGTCGTCAAGATTCCTCGTTGGGATTTGAAAAAGTTCAACCGTGTCAGCACCTCTCTCAGCTCCTCCATGAAGTCAGTGGGTGAAGTGATGGCTATTGGTAGAAGCTTTGAAGAAACAATGCAAGATGCTATTCGTGCCATTGACTACAACTTTGTCGGCTTCAGCCCTGTAAGTGTATTGATTCATACCTTCTTTATTGGTCATAAGCTAACATACACTATTATTAGAGCGACATCATTGATAATGACAAGCTTGATGAGGAGCTCAAGAATCCTTCCGATCAACGTCTCTTTGCTATTGCCAATGCCATGGCTTCGGGATACACTGTTGACCGTATTTGGGAATTGACCAACATTGACAAGTGGTTCTTGAACAAGTTGATGCGTGTTGCCAATCTCGATAAGCGTTTGGAAGGCTTCACTAAGGCCAACATCCCTGGCAACTTGTTGCGTACTGCCAAGCAACTTGGTTTCTCGGATCGTCAAATTGCCAACAAGATCAACAGCAACGAATTGGCTGTGCGTCGCCTTCGTCAAGAATATGGCATTACACCCTTTGTCAAGCAAATTGATACTGGTAAGGAATATGGATTTTGTGGGATATAGTATAGGCTTCAATGAAACTAATGCTTTTCTTTAAATAGTGGCCGCCGAATTCCCTGCTTTCACCAATTACTTGTACATGACGTACAATGCTGTTGAGCACGATGTGACCTTTGAAGATAACGGCATCATGGTGCTTGGCTCCGGTGTCTATCGTATTGGTTCTTCGGTTGAATTCGATTGGTGTGCTGTTCGTGCTATCCGTACCTTGCGCGAAAAGGGCATCAAGACTGTAATGGTCAACTACAACCCTGAGACTGTATCTACCGATTATGATGAAGCTGATCGCTTGTACTTTGAAAACATCAACCTTGAGCGTGTTCTCGATATCTACGAAGCTGAGCGTTCGGGTGGTGTTATCATGTCTATGGGTGGTCAAACTCCCAACAACATTGCCTTGCCCTTGTACCGCCAAAACGTCAAGGTCCTTGGTACCTCTCCTGAAATGATTGACAATGCTGAAAACCGTTACAAGTTTTCACGCATGTGTGATCGTATTGGTGTGGATCAACCTCAATGGAAGGAACTTACCAGCTTTGAGGAATCACAAGAATTCTGTGACAAGGTCGGCTATCCTGTATTGGTTCGTCCTTCTTATGTGTTGTCGGGTGCTGCTATGAATGTCGTATTCTCCAAGGATGATCTTGCATCTTATCTCAAGGAAGCAGCTGCCGTGTCACGTGATCACCCTGTTGTCATTTCCAAGTACATTGAAGAAGCCAAGGAAATTGAAATGGATGCTGTTGCTTTGGACGGCAAGATGATTATGCATGTCATTTCGGAGCACGTTGAAAATGCTGGTGTGCATTCTGGTGATGCTACTCTTGTATTGCCACCACAAGATTTGGATCCTGAGACTGTGCGTAAGATTGAAAATGCAACAGCCAAGATTGCAAGTGCTTTGAACGTCACGGGTCCTTTCAATATCCAATTCATTGCCAAGGATAATGAGATCAAGGTCATCGAATGTAACGTACGTGCTGCTCGCTCCTTCCCATTCGTCTCCAAGGTATTGGGCGTGGATCTTGTTGAGATGTCAACCGTTGCCATGCTTGGTTTACCCGTGGAACCTTATCCCAAGATCGATATTCCTAAGGACTATGTTGGTGTCAAGGTGCCACAATTCTCATTCAGCCGTTTGTCGGGTGCTGATCCTGTTTTGGGTGTCGAGATGGCCTCCACTGGTGAAGTGGCTTGCTTTGGCAAGGACAAGTACTCTGCTTATATGAAGGCCTTGTTGGCTACTGGTTTCTCGTTGCCAAAGAAGAACATCTTGCTCTCCATTGGTTCGTATAAGGAGAAGCTCGAGTTGTTGCCAAGCGTTGAAAAGTTGCATCAACTTGGTTACAACATCTTTGCCACTACCGGCACAGCTGACTTTTACTCGGAGCACAATATCCCTGTCAAGCATCTTGAGTCTTTGGATGGTGATGCCGCCGACAAGCTTAAGGCTGAATACTCGTTGCAGCAACATTTGTCCAACAATTTGATCGACTTGTACATCAACTTGCCATCACGCAACCGATTCCGTCGCCCTGCATCCTACATGTCTAAGGGTTATCGCTCTCGTCGTATGGCTGTTGATTACTCTGTCCCCTTGTTGACCAATGTCAAGTGTGCCAAGATCTTTATTGAAGCTCTCGCACGTACTCATCAAGAATTCCAAGTCTCGGGTATTGATTACAAGACCAGCCATACTACAGCTACTGTACCAGGCCTTATCAACATGCACGCTTATCTTGCCAACAGCACCGAATTTGGTGAATTGTCAAAGGCATCCATCTCATCGGGTTTCACCACTGTGTCCTCGTTTGCTGATGACGTACAAGATGATTCATCTCTTGAGGCTGCTAGCAATGCTGCACGCAAGGCTGCATACACCGATTACTTGCTCAATGTGACCGCCACAGCCAACAACGCCAAGCAGCTTGCATCTGCCGCCTCCGAAGTTGCTGCTGTGTATCTCAATGCTGAAAAGATTGGCACTGGTCAAGTATCCGTTTTCGATTCGGTGTTCTCCTCATGGCCTAGCTCTCATTTGATGGTTGTTGAAGCCAAGGGCACTGATCTTGCATCCACCTTGTTGTTGGCCTCCCTCCACAACCGTGTCATTCACGTGACCAATGTGATGAGTGGAAGCGACCTTGCATTGATTGAGATGAGTAAGAACAAGGGTCTTCAAGTGACATGTGATGTTGCCGTGTATGCATTGTTCTTTGCTTCTGAGCAATTCAACGATACCAAGTTATTGCCAACCAAGAAGGAACAAGAAGCCTTGTGGTCCAACTTGGATGTCATTGATTGTTTCTCTGTGGGTGCTACTCCTCGCAAGCTTGCTGCCGAAATGGGTCACACTGTGTCTGCCACAGCTGGTGTTCACGAAGCCTTGCCATTGTTGCTTGATGCTGTTGCCCAAGGTCGTCTCAAGCTCAAGGACATTGTTGATCGCTTGCACGAGAACCCACGTCGCATCTTTGGTCTTGTGCCACAACCAGACACCAACATTGAGATTGAAGTGGATCGTCAATACGTGTTCCAATCAAGTGAATGGTCACCTTTGCAAGGACGTACTATTCGTGGCTCTGTGCATCGTGTGGCTGTTGAGGATCAAACCTTGTACATGGATGGCAGCTGTCTTGCCAAGGGTGATCAAGGCCGTGATGTTTCTATCCAAGGTCAAGCTGTCAAGGCTGCCGTCAAGGGTGAACAACCTGTGCAAGAAGATGTGCAAGAATTGCAACGTAAAAAGAAGCCATCCTCCATGACGTTGCCTGGTGCCCATGATGAAGGTCTTGTTCAATATGTTCCACCCAATGTCGAAATTTCAGCTTCTCTTGCACGTGTTCTTAGCCGCTCACCATTCTATCGCAAGCACATTTTGCGTTCGAAGCAATTTGATCGCAACGATTTGCACTTGCTCTTTGGTGTTGCTCATGAAATGCGTAACCTTGTTGAGCGTTATGGATCCATCAATGTATTGCAAGGCCGTGTCATGAGCACCATGTTCTTTGAACCATCCACTCGTACCTCTTCGTCGTTTGAAGCTGCTATGATGCGTCTCGGTGGTCAAGTTGTTTCTGTTAGTGCTACCACATCCTCTGTTCAAAAGGGTGAATCGCTTGCCGACACTGTACGCACCCTTGGTTGCTATGGTGATTTGATTGTTCTTCGTCATCCTCAACCTGGTTCGGCTCAGCTTGCCGCCAAGTACAGCAAGGTGCCCATTATCAATGCTGGTGATGGTGTAGGTGAACATCCTACTCAAGCCTTCCTTGATGTCTTTACCATTCGTGAAGAACTTGGTACCGTTAATGGCCTCAGCATCACTTTGGTGGGTGATTTGAAGAATGGACGTACTGTACACTCTCTTGTCAAGATCTTGGCTTACTACCAAGTCACCATCAACTATGTTGCACCTGAATCACTCATGATGCCCAAGGAGGTTATGGAAGAGGTTGAACAAGCTGGCATCAAGCAAAACGTTTACACTTCTCTTGATCAAGTCATTGACAACACCGACGTGCTCTACATGACTCGTGTTCAAAAGGAACGCTTTGGCTCCGAAGAAGAATATCTCAGCGTCCGTGATTCATTCATCCTCAACAATGATGTGATCAGCAAGGCCAAGTCTCAAATGATTGTCATGCATCCTTTGCCACGTGTCAATGAAATTGAGCCTGAAGTCGATTACGATCAACGTGCTGCCTACTTCCGCCAAATGCGTTATGGTCTTTACGTCCGCATGGCTCTCTTGGCTCTTGTCTTGGGTACTTTGCGCGATTAAGGATCCCACACACAAAAACATCAACATATATAAAACCAATGTATAGTATCTTAAATAGCATCACATCTCCAAAAAGTTTCTTTTTTACATATAAAGCGTTTGTTTGTTCAATTGGGTTGGATACAATCATCATATAAATTGCTAGCTTCGCTTCATCTCGTACGTTGCAAGAAATACACATAGGCCTCTCCCACTGGTGGTTTTGGTGATGCAGCCACTTTGTTGTCGTTGAATAATACCCATTCACCGTTCTTGAGCACGTGAGCGACATAATGACCACAATGCACCGAAGTGCCTTTGTGTGATACAAATGATCGTAAACTGTAGTTGAAAGGAGGGTTGCTATCTCCAGGAGTGCCCGTAGTAGCTGCTGCAGCTGCAGAATCGTCTTCTTCGCCTGTTTCGTCAGGATGGCTAAACAACCAATCAACGGCTCGTTCAGGATCATTGTTCTACATAACAATGGAATCAATATGAAGATCATAATACGCCATTACAATGAACATACCGTCTCCTTTAAAGCTTTCTTTGCTTGTTGTGCTGAAAAGCCCATGCCACAAAGCAAGCTGATTTGTTCTTCTGATACAGCACCCGAATCACCTGAAGCTTCGATGGGATCGTCGATACCTTAAAAGTAGCGATGTTCGTGAGTGAACCCGTAAGCAGATCATTGCACTTGATACCATACCAGGATCCTCCATGTGTTCAAAGAGCCAATTCATGGCAACCTCGGCACCATTGTTTCCGGTATTGATCAATGCACGCATACAACGGTTTCTTGGGAATCCCATAGCCATCAATTGCTCCACAGCGGCTTCATCCACAGATGGTTCGGCTATTATAAACCAAAATGTCATTAAATGTATCAGGATAACGTCACGGCAACCATACTTACCAGAAGCTTTAGGTTCCTCGGGCAAAAGTTCTTCACCTGGCTGTTGTCCTTGGCTCATGTACTTATCCAATTGAAGCGGACCATCAGGGAACTTGATCTCAATATCTTGGAAGATTGGCAATGATGATTAGCATTAAATCCGCTTATCTCAAATCCCATCATACATACTCAATTTTCGAGGCACCCAATCAACAAATGCAAATCGTCTTGCGTGAAGCACCAACATTTCAGGGAAGGTCTTGAATTTGACAGACCTAATCATTTTCTCTATTAGTCCTTGTCTCCCATTTCGATGATCCTTTTGTATACATACTTGTGTGCAGTGGTCTTTTCATTACAGCTTGGGCAATTGTATCCTTCCACAGCCTCATCCGCAATAAACAAATCCAAACATTCATAGATTTCCACGGGCTCGTACAATGTTTCTTCAGCCTCTGTGCTCTTTGGACGTGCAGGGACGCTCACGGAGATGCTGTTGGTGGCATCGGTCTGATATCGCACTTTGTGGCATTTGCCACATTGCAAGCGTTGCTCGACTTCAAATTCAAATTGCTGTGTAGGGTTCATGGCCTTGGCAGCGCGTTCCTTTTGTGTGATTTGCTTGACAAGGTACTGGAAAAATTCAAATGCATCTTGTTGTCGCATGGTGGAGAATTCCTCGTGACCTTTGCCGACCAAAGCTTTGAACATGGATGGTGCAATGCCGTCTTGGGATGGTACTTGATCCTCTGATTTGCGTGGATTGGGTTGTGAATAGCGTCCAGAAAGCAAACCATCAGCCAATTTATGCAATTGGCAATGCCAGCATAATGCAGGTTCGTTGACACACGTTAATGCATGATCGGCAAGTTGCTGAGAGTAGCGATCTTGGAAATCCTTCGTATCAAACACGGATTGAAGGACGGATGCCATGTAGCAGCTGAAATACGAGGTACTTTGCGTGAATAACATCTCGATAGGTGGGAAGGCCGTGGTGGTATTTACCTATTGCCCAAATTCTTCAAACCAGTGTATCCAGGGCCAAACTTGGGTTCGAGATGCTTGCCATCCTCAGTGGTCATGCTGAAATCAAACTTGAGGTTTTGTTCCAGTTGCTACATAATCCAAATTAGCGTGTGCGTGTGTAACCAACAATGCTGCATGAAAATTTACCAATTCGGTCATGCTCTTTTCAGTCTTGAGTTGTTGAGACACATTGATACCCCAATTGGCCAAGTGAGTTGATAGATCATTGTCGAGCTTAGGATCATTGCAAATGTAGCAATAGATATCTAATAGCATTGCATGAGTAAAACATTCAACATCATCTATACGCAACATACCTGCAGTGCCTTCAGGCGTGATGGTTCCCAATTTACATGACACACCATGTCCAGTCGCTTCGAAATGTTCCAATGCATGATTGTTGCCACCCGATCCATCGTATTGTCGACGACCACAGCCGAGATTACCACAAGTCAAGCAGAGCCACAAGTTCTCTTTGAGGTCACAATTGGCACAATGGGCAAGTGTTTGCTGTTCCAATTTGCGGGGTGCATCTTGTTGGAGACAAAGGGTGTGTTCACAAGGCGTGATTTCTTCCTCCCATGCCTTGACTTCGGATTGCTTGGATGAAGATAATGATGACATGACGGCATCCACAATGGAAGAAATCTATATACCCATCCCATGTTAGTATGTATAATCCACCATTGAATGGATCCTCATCTCTGTACATACCTCGGGTGTGCAATCCTTGGCTGATTCAGCACCTTGACATGCATAACAGCGGACTTTGAGGACATGTTCATATTGCTGTTCTTGTTCTTCAGGTACAATGGCCAACTTGCTGATCTTTTGTGGAGGTGGCGTTCCATCATCAGGCTAAAAATGGATCATATGTCAGATCTTCTCAACACGCAATCCATGATCATCATCATCATCATCCATCATCTCTCACACAATCCTCTTACGCGTTTCACCTTGTCAATAGGAATACGGCGGATATTGACGACCAAAGGATGACCAGTCTTATCATGGTGCAGCTGTGCATGTTTACGTTCTGGATCCACGCAACCACCGTTGAAGCATGTCAAGCAAACGTCGATGCCTTCGGGCCCATCCTATAGAGTGGCGCGCATTGCCAAGCATTGCGAGTTCAAATGAGTCTTTTGGTGTCCTTGTCGTGTATTCTACTTTTACCTACCTGTGAATCAAAGCAAAGAGTACATTCTTCCTTGTACACCTGTGTCAATGCTGTAGGTGGAGAGAATCGAGTGGTTTCAATATGTGTGCAGGTCATGCTGGTATGAAGAAGAAGAGAAAAGAGACGTGCGTTTAAAGAAATCGGAGCGTTTGACGCACTTCAATGACGTACGGTCAACTCCTGCCCCCCACCGAATACTTTACTTATTTGGATTGATGCAATAAAAGTGATGTCTTTATTATATGGATTGGCATGTTGTCTTGACTATGGTATGCTCTACTACAGTGAGGAAGAGGACCCCTATACTACCCGTGTGTTGTTCAAAGACATCCTTTTTGAATGAGAATGAAGCACATGAGAGTAAGGTAAGCTTGTAACAACATCCATTCATCCAAAGTAGCTTTCTTTCCTTGTTCATGTGGTCATCCAGTCGAGTTGCAAGAAGTGGGATCAGGTTGTTGTGGCGCATGCATATGCAGTGTATAAAACGGGTTGGATCAGATTCTTCATCTCGCAGCAAACGCTTGTTGTATTCCATGCAAAGTGAACAAAGCTACAACGAGAAGCCGTCTCAAGAGCAACGACGTGAATGGGAGCGGTAAGCTAGTACCCGTTGGCATGGCAATCGGACATGCAGCCTTACTCATGGAGACTTGATAGAGAACAGCAACTCTTGTGTACGCGCATTACTACCCATGACGATCGATTGACATTTGAACCTGAGACGTTGGAAGGGTTAAAGTATGTTGGAGGAGTGGACTTGAGCTTTCCAGAGGATAATATGGAGGAAGCCCTTGCATGTCTATCCGTGTTGGCGTGGCCTAGTCTCGAGGTAAATGTGCTTATGCATATCACACAACACCGTATCTCATTGGCAAATAATAGGTTGTGCATACATCCTACCTGAAAACACGATTGTATCTTCCATACATTGCTGGTTTCCTTGCGTTTCGTGAAGTTGGCCCATTGTCGCATCTATTGCAGCAACTCAAAGAGATAAATCCCGAGCTGTATCCACAAATTGTATTGGTCGATGGCAACGGGCGATTGCATCCAAGGATGTGTGGTATTGCTTGTCACCTAGGCGTGGTTGCTGATGTACCAACAGTGGGCGTTGCCAAGAACTTTTTGGTGATTGATAATGAATTGGATATGAAGGACGTCAAAAGCACATGTCGTCAAGTCTTGCATCAACGCGGAGATCATCACCTACTCAAGGGACGTAGCTCAGGACAAGTCTATGGAGCAGCCTTAAGGACGACCGATGCAGCACCGAATCCCGTGTTTGTTAGTCAAGGTCATCGAGTGAGCCTTGACACAGCCCTTCGTGTTGTCATGGCATGTAGTCGTTATCGTATTCCAGAACCTATTCGTCGTGCAGATTTAGATAGTCGAGCCTATATCAAAAACAATCCCATGTTCACAAAATAGTAAATGGATTAGAAAATTCTACAAGAATCCTCATAGCTTTATTGTAACAAACAAGAGATGAGATAATAGGAAGTTTGATAAGGATGTGTAGGTAACATTTGACGCCACCCAATCGCAGCAAGGCGGGGAGGAAGGTGGGGGTGGGTTGTGTTGTGATGTTGAGAGTGCGTTGTCCTTTTTTTCCCACCACACCTTTTCTTCTCTTTATCGAAATGTCAACCCGTGTGTATATTGGACGTCTCGCTCGTGACGCTAGGGACCGTGATCTTGAACGTCTCTTCAAGAGCTATGGTGAGATCCGTGAGATCAACATCAAAAGTGGCTATGGCTTTGTCGAATTCAAGGATCCCAGAGATGCTGAAGATGTCGTGTACGATTTCCACGGCAAGGAGTTCCTTGGCGAAAGGTAGAACTTTATCTATGCCTTTGATTGGCGTATACAAGCAACTCAACTATATCTATGATTCAGAATCATTGTGGAAATGGCACGTGGTGCTCGTCGTGGTCGTGAGGATCGTCGTCGTGTGGATCGGTAAGTCATACTACATACACACATACATATACACAATGTCATTAAACATGATTGTTTATTATCATATATAGTCGCTCTGACTACAGGCTCACTGTGGAGAACATTCCTTCTGGAACCAGCTGGCAGGTACGCCGTCGAATTTCCATGATCCTTGTGTGAGCAAAAGACAAAAGACGATATCGAAAAAGGAGGATAATGAGAATGTGTCTTTGTGATGCATTTCTTTGCTATCTTTTCTTTGTTGGTTCTTCTTTAATTCTGTTCCACGACATCTTCCTTGGACTTGGCCTTTGTGTGTGTGTGTGCCTTCCTGAAATACCCAACATCTAATGGTCGACGACCACTGGTGCCTATTACCTCGGTCATACTTCCCTTTTTTCCTTCACTCCACTAGGATCTCAAGGACCTCATGCGCAAGGCTGGTGAAGTAACTTTTGCTGATGTCATTCGCAGTCGTCCAGGTGAAGGGTAAGTCATTTCAAATCATGTACAATGCAATGATGATATTAACAGCAACCCATCATTGATAGTGTTGTGGAATTTGCTCATCGCTCGGATATGGAATATGCTTTGAAAAAGTTGGATGATAGTGAATTGAATGGACAACGTGTGCGCTTGTTTGAGGTATTGTGTGGTGGACATGACAAAAAAAGAAACCATGCTGATTACCTAAAATAGGATACAAGCCGTCGTCGTCGTGGTGGTAGCCGTAGCCGCTCAGCATCTCGTAGCCGTTCACCACCTCGTCGTTCTCGTCGTCGTTCTTATTCAAGATCTCGTTCCCCTCCTCGTCGTAATCGTCGCCGTAGTGATAGCCGTCGTCGTGATGATGATCGTTCCAAGAGCCCAGAACGCAAAGAACGCCGTCGTGATGATTCACGTTCCCCAAGCCCTCGTCGTGCAAGTGCTTCTCCTCGTCGTAGCCCTGAAAATGATCGCTCGCGTTCTCCTGCTAGATCCCGAAGGTAAATCAAATGGAAAATGAGTGATGTCAATGTCATTGTGCTAACTTTATCATCACCATAGCCCTGTTGCTGCTGAGAACAATGAGTGAGTATGATGACAAATTACAAAGACTAGTATCTAGTTCATGGATTTCTTTGAATTATAAAAAAAAAGCAAGTGTGTGTATGTGAGTCTCTCTCTCTCTTGTCTTTGTTACAATATATGAAAGGGATTGCTATATACTGATGAGGGGATTGGATAAGAATGGGAACACGTGATACAAGAAAAGCTGGATACTATTTACACGGTGAATGGGAGGTTAAAGAAAAAGCGCGCGCGCGATATGGATAAGGATAAAGGGGTTTAAGAATGGGTGTGAGTGATCTATCGACGTGAAGATCGGATGGATCGGATATCTAATAATACTTGATCAAGTTGTTTTTGTAAACTCCTTCTTGCCATACGACCATGCTCAGCTTGTTGCATCATGGATTTTTCCAATTGATTCATTTGCTGAACGGCACTTGTTAACGAAGTTTGCAGTTCACGACGCTGATTTGATTCCTGCCCCAAGGATTTTTCCAATCTTTCTAATCGCTCAGTCAAGCTTGCGTGTTTGTTGATAAACGATGACGTTGTGGTGGTGGACTTTTCAAGCTGGTTAAGCCGTTGCTGCGATAACTGACGATAATGCCGTTCCTCCTTTAATTCATGTTCAAGTTGAGCAAGCCGATGATGCGCTTGTCGTTGATGGTGTTGCAGTGTTTGGTGGAACATGCCAACAAGCCGTACCATGCCACCAATGGGTTTCTTTCGTTCATGACGCCCGCGCCAAAACGCTTGAATGCGTGTAGCTGCTTCGTCTTTACGTTGCTGTGGATACCGCAATAGACTCGATCGAACATAATGCTTATCAACAGAATCATCTTCAGGTGGTGGTAATAGTGGAGTTGTAGCCGTATACGATGCCACATGGGACGATGGTTTCGGGACCCAGCGCTTGCCTACAATAATAAACAAACGATTTATGTTTAGCTTTCAGGGGCAACATCGTGAAGAGAATATTTCTGCAAGTAAAAGCATATTTACCTGCCGCGCTTCGGAAATGGATGATTTCGTCATTGTAGAATGTATGTGGCTGTGGTTGTTGTTGTTGTTGTCCTTCTGCATAACGACGTGCTGCTGATGCCGATGATGAGGATGATGGTATTCTTGATGCAATCGATATCCGAGCACTGCTTCTTCTACTATTGCTCTCAATCTCTTTGGATTGTTCAATTTGATCCATCCATGCAATAACATCACGATCTTTTTGTTGTTGGTGTGATGAGAACCATTCATCAATAGCCGATGGATCTGGTTTAGGAGGTGACATGGATGGCAAAACGGTGGGAGGTGGAAGATGTTGTTGTTGGTGGTCAAGGTTTATCGTGGATGTTGTTGGTGGTGCAGCATTAGCAGGAGCAGGAGCAGCAGCAGCAGCAGCAGCCGATGATGGCGAAGGCTGCATACGTCTCCTTTCAGCTGTGGCACTTGCAAGCTTTTTTAATAATCGCGAGCGTGGTGGAAATTCGTAATGTTCTTGTTCTGGTGTCAAGGTTTGAGGAACAAGAATTTCTTGAGTCCCATCTGGAAAACGCTTAATGACTGCCTAAGGATGCACATCATAATGCATATGAGTAAAAAAGAATGATAAGGGCATAAAGGGGTATTTTGTGTGGATGATGGGTGTGAATGTGTGTGTGTGTGTGTATGTGTATACGCATTTACCTTTTTGCGATCACCCCACATGAACAGTGACCAGTGATCACGTCGTCTACGAATCTGCTTCTCCATAGCTTTGGCGGCTCTTGCGGCAATCCGACGTTGCTGTTCTTCATTGATGAGGCCCGTGCGTTTCGGCTCGTGCTGCTGTTGCTGTTTTGATTGTAGTTGTTGTTTCGTAGACCGATTTTTAGGGCGGTTCAACTCATGCATCTTGTGCATATTTCACTTTGCGAGAATAAGTTGGATGGGGGGTCGAGGATGGAAGGTACACACACAAATGACGCACAAGCACGCTCATACAACGCACACACACACGCACGCACGCACAATACGCAGGTATCTTGCTGTTGTTGTTGTTGTTGTTTCTTATCTTTTGGTATGGGTGGCTCTCTCTTTTTGCTTTTGTAGCTCTCGTTTTTTATCTTGGTTTTGCTTACTCGATGATGATAAAAGTAAAACAACTGGTTGTGGTGATGGTGGTGACACTGATGATGTGGATGGTGGTGTTGTGTGTGTGTACCCCAAAAAGAAGGAACGAGTGCAGTTGCTATGGATACTGATGGATCAAAAAGAGAACGAAAAAGAGGCCGTCGTTGTTGTTGTTGTATCGTTGCTAGTCGACGACGGCAAAAAGAGGAAAAAAGTAAAAGGGCGGAAGTTGGAAAAGAGAGAAAAAAGGGCGAATACGTTCAAGTGATCTTATATTTTATATATATGAACAGCACTCATCAAGGTTTAGGGCAGCGTAGCAATCGGTTGACAAAATACAGAAAGCGTTACACATCCTACCCTTTGAACTTTTTGCTGATGCGATGCAGGTGACGAGCGCGCTTTGAGACGACGTCTGTTCATCATTCGATATGCACAAGGGGCAGGTTATCAACGACTCCGGAATAATAAAAGGCATATGTGCGCTTTTGGCTGTGCCTGCCACCGCCGCCGTTCCATTCATCATCATCACTACTATCATCCTTGTTGCAGTATAACAAAAACAAGGCCTCTTTTTAGCAACCCGCCTTTGTTGTTGTTGTTGTTGTTGTTGTTTCTTTTGCATCACTCGGCTCCTTTCTCTTCCATATTCCGATATGTAGCGTCGTCGTTTCTTCATCAACGACTTGACAACTTGGCTCTCATCCACAAATGTCGCCTGTGCACTTTGACCCCCCTAAAAGGCACTTTCTCATTATCTTGGTCTCTCTTTTTCTCTCCTGTCCCCTAAACCCGATGATGTCGTGCATTGCAGCAGTTGATGGGTTGTGTACCCAGGATCCATCATTCTTCTTCTCCTGTGCTGTATCAGCAGGATAAGTCCATGACTCAATAGGTCGCATAATATAGCGTGTGTGTACGTCTTTTTCTCTCTCGCTTTTTGGTTTGTTATGTTCGTTACTCCGGATCCTCCATTTAAAGTATTACTACTACTGAAATAAGGTTTTGTGTCACTCTGCGAGGCCCGTTTTTGCTTTTTGTTATTTGCGGCACTCACAACAAAGGTTCAATGACGTTTTACCTTCTTGGAATCATCATGCACACATACTTACATACATATGCACGGTCGTTAACAACTTTTTATCTTATTCCATGTGATGCTGCAGAAAACCCGCGTATCTGGTACAAAAAGCAATTTTATCCACCAATCAATCATCTTGTAAACAACACAGCCACCATTGAGAATAAAGGTAAGATTAATAATAATGATTACATTGCTTCCATGATAATAGAATGAGGGATGCTAGTAGTGAGGGTGATATATAAAATGGATAAAGATAGTGTATCTACTGCATTGGTGACAAGTAGCTGTATGTAAGAGTATGTATTATCATTTTATCATCCTCCTCGTGTTGTGCTCCAGGCACTGGGACATGCATGATCCAACATGTTGCTCTTGATTCTTCCTCTCCTCCTTTGTTTGATTCCCCTTGATCCTTACAACAACACAGCATCCATTATTTGGGTCGAGGAGGTGGTGGTGGCGGTGGTAATGCTGTAGTTGGTGGAGGTTTACTAGGTGGTATCATCATAGCTGTACGTGAATAGGTGATGGTGGATGACGAAGAAGGAGGATGATTTTGTTGTTGTTCCAATGACTCATGCTCTTCGAATTGAAATACATCTTCACTACGTCGTGGAAGTGGTGGCTGTAATTGTGGTTGTGGTGGCGGTGGTGGTGATTGACTACCATTGGATACTGTTACACGTCGTTTCACTGCTGCTCGTGTTTGAGCAAAGACATCGGCTAGTGCAGCTGAAGCTGAGCCACCATTACTATTGTTGTGGTTGCTAGATACTGAATTGGATGACGGGGGTCGACTAATAGTTTCATCGGTGGTTGATATGGTAGACGATAATGCTGGAAGGGATGTCGAAAGCGGACCAGCCGCTGTGGATGTGGTGGATGTGGGAATGGATGTCGATATGGTAGATGATGGCGTAGGTGTAGCAATCGATGTCATTGATTTCTTACTAGGGTCATCTTGAAGATCGAGTCGTTCCAACCACTTGTCTAATACGCTGCTGCCATAATCACTGATAATCTCCTCGTCGATACCATCATCATCGTCGACACTATTATTGCTGTGGTTGTTATAGTGATGTTGATAATATTGCTTGAGATGATGTTCTCCAGGAGCACAAAGCTGTGAACTATGCTCAGGATGGATTCGTGCTGCAATGGTATGTATCCATGATCTACTATCGGCTTCCGTCTCACCACAAAGCAAATGGCTCTTATGATATCGGCATCCAGTCTCGAGTCGAAACGTCCATTGAGAGTGCTTGGAAGGATACATGTTGACTCCTACATAGTGCTTGAGATCGATCGTGCTAGAGGGCTTGTGGTCATCCTAATGTCCCAATGGGTGGGTTAACATTCATGTCATGCCAATGGCGGGGAATGAGACACCTACAGGCTTCTTGTAACAGCGAAGTTCCTTTCCTTGGAGAACGTAATACCGACGTTGCCATGATCGATGTAGGTTTGTCCAGGATAGCTTATAAAGCCAGCCTTCTTCCTTGGTTGTCATGGAGATGTAAAAAGAAGAAGGTACCAAAAATGTGGAGAGAGGAAAGAGAGAGGTGGCAAAAGACGCTGGCTTGGTCACTAATCTGATACACAGAAATTCTCTCAGAGGAGGATGATCGCTGGCTGTTTTGAACACATGGCTCCCGCACTTTGCCGATAGGTGTTTGTTTCATTTACATAATCCAAGACTTTTTAGGTAGCAATTATCCCTCTCCTTCAAGGTGATCGATCGGGATGACCGATTGGGGCGATTCATCATACTCTTGCTGCATTGCTTATCATCCTCAGGGCGAGATTCTCTTTCGCATTGTTTGATAACCTAATCACCCGATATGCAACCTGGAAACTTTGGATCTAAATCTTACAAAATGATTGGTGCAGCATGCTAAACCTGCAGCACACTATCTTTAGGCCACTTGTCAGAAGGGATAATTTACTCAGCACGACATTCGTCTCGGCTAATGCGTCAAACCGATCCCGTACTTTCCGAAATAACCGATAGTCATCATCATCATCATCAACAACAACATACCAGAATAATGGAACCATTATCAGATGTTCTTCTCTCTTTCACGTCATTGTCTATTCCTCTTTAATTTTCATTGTGACAAAGATTACAGTTTTGTGTCGCCATGAGTGACACCCCCAAAAATTTCTTTATTTCATGCCGCAATTACGAGCAATGATTGAATCCTATCGACCAGCTGATTCCGTTTCACCTCATCCACTTCTTGGCGCAGTAAGAGCTCAGCATCCGTAACATCAAGTAGTAAAGCAAGATGCGCCACTTGATAGTACATCTTGTGTTGAAGTGATCGGTGGTCATTGGTTTTTCGTGCCACACAAATATTCAATAAAACCTTAGATGCCATCATGTGAGTTCGAAAAGTGCCACGCATATGGATAATCCATCCACGCTTTGGATTTCCTTTCCTTACTTGTATATCCTCATATCGGGTCGTCGCTTTACTATCCTCCTGTATCATGGCAAGAATCGTATCGGCTCTTACAATGTCATCTAGGATCATGAAATGGGATGAGTAAACATGAAGGAGGAGATGTGAGTGGAGTGAGTGAGTGAGTGAAGTAATGGCATGGTAATGCCAAGACACACACATACCTGTTTCCATTGCTAGCAATAAGGCCATAAATAGATGCCACCATAAGCGTTGCACGTCGACGTCCTCATTATCCAATAATTTGTCATGGCATATCACGTGTATCTCGGATGCACAATGCTTCGCAGATAGACCTTCATACAACTAGGATCGCTTTCCTTAGCTTAAAGAAGCCTGACCCACATTTTGAAAAGAACCACCTACCTGAGCCAAATCCACCATCATTCCATAGCTATCGACTCTACATACAAAAGAAGCGTGTTAGCAAGATGATGCAAATGAGGAGATGGGGTATAAGCTCTATCGTCCCGAAATTCTGTCTCTGAACATCTTGTGGACGCGTAATGCAATCGTGACTCCGCCGCCACGAAAGAAGATCTACACAGCCCCAAACACATGTAACTTACCCTTCATAGTGACATACAACACACGCCAAGCATAGCAATACGATACGTATCCTTGTATCATCCCCAAAGAAATTGGTCGCCATCTCTACCAGGATCTTGGTGAAACATTGATTCTGATCCGCTTTCGGCTTGGCAGGCTCTGTACGCGCTTCTTCACGAGCAATGAATCTTGAAGCAAGACCTCGACATGCTTGCATCATGTTCTCCATGGTGATATTTGTACATGACTATCAACCAACCCATTGAATAAAAGAATTGTCATCAAGATTCTATTCCATGCACACACATACCTTGGCCAAGGATAATAGCTCATTACGATCCACCTTCCACTTGTCATTCAATGCATTCAATACCAAATCCTTCTTATCCAATGTCGATGATGGATATAAACATAGTAATCGTGCCAAGGCAAGACGTGAGATGTAGAGAGTGGATGCGATTTGAGATGGCGTGAGACCAGTAGGTGGCGGCTCGGATGATTGAAGGGTATCCACGACGAGTTGTAATGATTGACATGTATGTTGCGGTCGGCGGTGGCTATAGAATGCTTTTGAAATACAACACGTTTAATATATGATATGGGGGCTGTGGTTGTGCTTTACCTTTTGATAGGCTCCAGAGTGTAGGTATAGATGTGGACGGGTTGGTAGATGCGCGTTGTAGATTTTTCAATGCGTCTAATTTTGCATGATTTTAGTCAATGGAAAAAAGGGCACGTGATACAAAAAGATGGATGAACCAACCTGCTACTTGTGGATCGACATTGGATTTCAAGCCTAATGGATCTTCGTCAACCATCAATAATACAATGACATACGCTCACTATACAAAGTACCTGATGGCTGCTGCTGCCTTTGTTTCTGCTGCTGCTGCTGCTGCTGCTTGGATTTGGCTTTGACATTGGCGACGTGCTTGGCACTTTTCAGATGATTTTGCCACGTGGCCTCATTGTTGAACTTTTTTTTACATGCAGCACAATACAAGTTGGATGCAGGGTTGTTTTGAGTAGGCGTTGACAGCTTTGATTCCACTATGCTCGGTGATCGATCGGCTGTTTCCATGGAGACATTGCGTTGTAGCCACCGATCAGCTGGATTGAAGACTGACAAAGGCCATTCAGATTGATACTCTCGTGATCTCTGTTATCGGTGTTGCGCTTACTATTGATGGCATTTGGGTCGAGTGTAGGGTCGTATTCAGGAAGAAGGCTGGGCATGATGGATGATAATGAGTATGTATGGTGGGCGGTCTCTCACTTCCAAGAGCGGTTTGCAGGTCAAGTGATGTCAGCCATTCTCAGCCAATCGATTTTGTCGCCGCTGAGTGGGAAGAGAGAGAAAGAGACGCGTAAGTTGCCCTTGCTGGATTATCAGTCGTTTGCTCTCTCTCTCCACCTTTTGATCTCACACACCCACACTTGCAAAGATGGCAGCAGAATCGAAACAACCAAAGAATGAACCAGAAGCCATGGATATCGAGGAGGATGAAGAAACAAAACAACTTCGATTAGAAAAGGAAACAACGGCATCGGTTATCGCTGGTAATACATTCAGGGTCAATGGATCAAGGGGACGCTATACACGAGCTCTCACACTCTCTCTCTTCTTTCAACATTAAAGAATTGAAACGCAACTTTACGCTATTGGAACGTGCCGTGGAGACCATCGAATCTCGTTTCACCACGCGTGTACTTCGCACTTTGCCATCCATAAGACGTCGTTTGACATCATCCATACTCTCTCAAGTTATCTCGGAATACTATGGCACTGGTATGTTATCTTAGCATCATCATGACTCGTTTGGACTACTAATGATGAACAAAATAGACGCATCACAAGCATCAGAATTGCTTAATTATTTGGGAGAGGTATGTAAGATGATGATGGGATCTATTGCGAAAGGTACTAATATGGTGCGCATTGTAGAGCGATACTGGCATGGATGTTGACAGCACAAAGGACAAGAATATCTTGCCAGAGGTTGACATGTACTTGCATTTGATGACTATGATTTACTTGCTCGACCAAAATGAGCTACAAAAGGTGCGTTGAGAATGATTGGATACTCCTCTAGGTGTTGATGCTTAATGGGCGCTTTTATTTAGGGCATGGAATTAGCTGGAAAGTCTGTGGAAAAGCTTGTCAAGCTTAATCGACGTACGATGGATCAACTTGCCGCTCGCATCTACTTTTATCATGCACGATTTTACGAGCTTACCGATCGCCTTGCTGAGATCCGACCGTGAGTACTATGTTTATCGATATCGCATGAATGAAGTATTAACATGGGGAAAAATAGTATGCAACTCACTTCTTTGCGCACTGCCACCTTGAGACGTGATGACGAGACTCAGGCCACCCTTCTCAATCTTCTTTTACGAAATTACTTTGTGCACAACCTTTACGACCAAGCTGATAAGTTGGTCTCCAAGAGTGCTTTCCCTGAGAATGCTGGCAACAACCAGGCTGCTCGCTATGCTTATTATTTGGGTCGCATCAAGGCCCTTCAACTCGCCTATACACAAGCCCACACCTATCTGACTCAGGCTATCCGAAAAGCTCCCCAAAACAATGTCACAGCCGGCTTCCAGCAAACGGTAAGGATGATGACCCACACCATTGCTTGACAAGTATACTCATATCCACCATCATTATCATTAGGTGTACAAGTTCTTCATTGTGGTGCAATTGCTTTTGGGTGAGATCCCTGAACGTTCCATTTTCCGACAGCCTATTTTGAAGAAGGCTCTTGTGCCTTATCTTTACATTACGCAAGGTGAGTTGAAAACTGGAGTGAAGGGTTAAGCATGGATACTTATGGTTCAATATATAGCTGTTCGTGTGGGTGATCTCAACAAGTTCCAGGAAGGGTTGGCTCAATTTGATTCAGTGTTCAAAAAGGACAAGACTTATACCCTTATCCTGCGTCTTCGTCACAATGTCATCAAGACGGGTATCCGCATGATTAGCTTGTCATACTCAAAAATCTCCCTCCGTGATATTTGTCTCAAGTTGCATCTTGACAGCGAGGAAGATGCCGAGTTTATTGTATCCAAGGCTATCCGTGATGGTGTCATTGATGCTACTCTGGATCACAATGGTGGTTTCATGAAGAGCAAGGTAAGCAAGGATAGTGGTGGTGGTAATGGATGGGTGCATAGTGGCACGTGATCTAACAAGAGGTCTTTTAGGAAATTGTTGATATTTATTCAACCAATGAACCTCAGCATGCATTCAACAACCGTATCACTTTCTGTTTGAATCTTCACAACGATGCTGTCAAGGCCATGCGATTCCCATTGGATGCTCATAGAAAGGAACTTGCTAATGCCGAGGCTGCAAGGGAAAGAGAACGAGAGCTTGCACAAGAAATTGCAGAAGGTGACATGGATGATGAAGGCGATCTTGGCGAATATTAAGTCTATTACCATTCACATCATACGCACGCACACACCTACACACATACACACACACGCTCTCTTTTCTTATTACCCTTCACACACACACATCCTCAATAAAACAGGTATTTCAGATTTATTCATGATCGAGTCCTCAATCCACACCCCTATTGTCCATTGTAAATCAGTGCTGGTTTGGATGGGGGATACTCCAAGAACAATGAGGGCATGTGTAGCTTAACAAAGGAACCACTTTTTATTATTGAATAACAACATGTCCACTGGTATCAGGGCCTTCAGTAATCAATAGGCTTCATACATGTCATTTTCTTTTGTTTGAACTAACGGTATCCATGATGTTGGATGGGGCGAAAGAATAGTGAGCGGCAACAACGGATCGGCGATCCAACTTTCTTAAACAGTGGGCTGCACTTGTAAGCCTTTTCTGCAACTGCTTTACATACGCACACACGCACACGACAAGACCTTCCTGTTCCTCTCTCTCTCTCTCTTTCTCATAATTACTTCCCTCCTCTTTCTTTCTTTCTTCTATGGCCAGCACACTTAATAGCATTCAGCGGTTTTTTGGCAAAAAGACACCAGAAGAACTTGTAAGAGTGGAAACAAGCGTTGACATGAACAACCCCCCATAACCTTGTCGCATTGGTGTGTAGGTGAGGAAATGGCGACAAGAGATTCGTGCACAACAACGAGCTCTCCAACGACAAATTTCAGCCATTGATGTCGAAGAGGCCAAGGTCAAAAAGTCCATCAAGCAAGCAGCTAAAAAGGGTGATGCCAAGATTTGCAAGACACTTGCCAAGGAACTGATACGCTCACAACGACACAAGAACCGACTTCACACAAGCAAGGCCCAGTTGAATTCAATCATCATGCAACTAGAGCACCAACTAGGTAATAGGACCACCAAGTGGACGTGTTGAGATAAGATCGTTCATCATGGATACTATCATAGCAACCATCAAGGTGGCAGGCACACTGCAAAAGAGTGGACAGGTTATGAAAATGGTCAACCAACTTGCTCGGTTACCAGAGATCTCACAAGCTATGCAACAAATCTCTATGGAAATGACAAAGGTATGGCGTTTAATATGGGGAAGGATGTATTATCATTCATTCATTCATTCATCATCATGATATAGGCTGGCATCATGGATGAAATGATCGAGGACACAATGGATATGATGGATGATGAGGATATTGAAGAAGAGGCGGATGAAGAAGTGGAAAATGTCCTATTTCAAATCACAGATGGTATGTCATTCTCTTTGATCATGGCTATGATGGGCATCTTATTGATGTATGATTTCAAAATAGGTCTCCTTGGACAAGCAGGGCCTGTTGGACCAGCTTTGGAGAAGAAGCCTGAAGTACAAGTGGAGGAAGAGAGTGAGGAAGAGGAACCTGAACTGGACATGATGCAAAAACGTCTACAGGTAAAGATCGCAATTGAAGAATAGGGGGGAAGGAGGGGGAAGAGATATAAGGAGAAAGGGGGAGGATGATAGATTGTGTGGAGTGTTCATTCTCGACTAATTGGCTCTCGCATTTCTTTAGGCTCTGAAAGGATGATATTTACACCCACAACTTTGTCTATTTAACCTAGTATCCACTCCATCCAACCCATTCAGCATGAGAATATACATCTTTTATATATATCATAGTCCCAGCAGCAGCAGCTATACCAATGAAGGGTGACACGTGTCCAGATCTATCTGATGGTTGATACCAATCATTCGATGTTCATGTTAGTCTATCATATCAATGAGTCGGATACGCGCGGGGATTGGGTTTACATCATTTTGGGGGGCGCGGACCACCTCTTGTGTTACGTGGTATGCATGAAGGATACACCCAACCCATCAAAGCATGTCGAATGTCGATATGAGTGAATGGTTCTATGTTTCAGTTCAATAAAAGTTGGGTAAGCGGAGATCATGGAATAGAACAACGTGGTATCCAAACAATCATGTAAGGAGTCATGTATGTGTTTTGAGCAGCGTGGAGATCAAACACTCAGTCGCAAATGATAACCAACGTACGCTGATTACCCCTGGAAACATTTATTTGTATTCTTGTTGGATAAATCCACATGTCATATCCTCCATGGCTAATATTATGGTAAACGTAAAAGATTTATGATGTGTTGTTTAATAATGACAAGGAGACAAAAGTAACGACAACAAGGGGAGAAAGAAAGGATAACAAAAACACTTTAGCAGCAGCAGCAGTAGTAGTAGTAGTAATATAGCAACAGCAATAGAATCATCATCACCATCATCGTCATCATCAGCGTGTCCATTGTCAGGAGACGGGAGAGAGAGAGTAAACTAAATACGTGAACTAAATCCAAGGGCAAGCAGGATTCTATTTTTGTGCATTAGCATATCGAGACAAAGACGATACCCATTATCGCTTTTCTTTCTCTTTTTTTTCTTTTCCCTTTATATCGTTTCCTTTACATCGCTTGTCATGATGCAACGAGCACCCGTTGATACAGCGCATGTTGAGTATCAACAGCTACCAGCACCCACATTGGATAAGAAACCACTGCCTTCTACCACAGAAACAACAGGGCCTCCTCCTCCGCTCAAGCAGCCTCTTTCCACTGAAAACAAGTATTACAACAACCTATCCGACAACCTGCCTCCTCCTCCGCTTAAGCAATCGCTTTCAACTGAAAACAAGTTCTTTGATAATCTACCTCCTCCTCCACCCAAGCATCTCGACCAACAACAAGTGCTCGATGTCTCGCCCATTCCTCAAAAGACAATGTCAGGTGGTCTCATGTCACAACCCCAGTCCATTTATTCCACCTTGAGTTCCACTGGTTCAGCAACATCGTTGTCACTTGGTGGTGGTCCTCGTCAACAACAACAACAGCCACATTCGCCTACACCTTCTTCACAACCCATGTCGGGTGAAGGGAGCACTCGTTCAAGCTCTGTGGAAGTAGCTTCAGTTGCAACGACGACCAACGAACAACTATTGGATCATTCACATCTCAAGCCTGGCAATAAGGCATCATTGTTATCGTATGCACAGACCATCAACATGTATCGCGAGAATGCCAAAAAGACCAACAATCCAGATATTCAATGTGATTTCGCTATCTTCATGGTGGAAGCTGCCAAACCGCTCTTGGATGATGAGATCGCACGCTGGGAGTATCTATCAGAGGCTGAGAAATTACTCAAACAACTTGCATCACGAGGACACGCCGAATCCCAATACTATCTTGGAAACCTCTATGCCTCGGGCTTACTTAGCAGAAAGGGAAAGAACGAGTTTGACAAGGCTTTTCCATTATTCGTTCAGGCAACTAAACATCATCATGCGGATGCCGCTTACAGGTATGTAACAAGCAAAGACACACATCATTGAGGATTGCTTCTTATTTATATATACATACAATCATCATAGAGCTGCCAAATGCTATGAAGATGGACTAGGAACACGACGTGATAGCTCGAAGGCGGTTCAATTTTACAGGTATGATAGTGTCCTCCATTTGGTTACAATGATGTACACTTACATCTTTTTGCTATATAGAAAAGCAGCTACATTGAGCCATCCAGGTGCCATGTATCGACTTGGCGTTGCTGAAGTGAATGGAGAATTGGGAATTTCCAAGAATGCTCGTGATGGTGTAAAGTGGCTCAAACGTGCTTCCGAAGCTGCTACTACCGAATACCCCCACGCTATCCATGAATTGGCCTTGCTGCATGAAAAGGGAATTGACAATGTCGTCTTTTTGGATCTGGATTATGCTGTCTCTTTATATGCACAAGCGGCTGAATTGGGCTATGCACCCTCCGCATTCAGATTGGGCGAGTGTTATGAATACGGCAAGCTCAACTGTCGACAAGATCCTGCATTATCGATCCATTATTACACCATTGCAGCACAGCAAGGCCATCGAGAAGCATGCTTTGCCTTGACGGCATGGTATCTTGTTGGCTCACCAGAGATTTTACCACAATCGG
The DNA here is from genome assembly GCF_029851405.1 of Lichtheimia ornata. NCBI lineage: Eukaryota > Fungi > Mucoromycota > Mucoromycetes > Mucorales > Lichtheimiaceae > Lichtheimia > Lichtheimia ornata. Next base: position 118,548 of record NW_026695344.1, read on the forward strand.
ATCAAGATGCCTATGTCTGGGCGCGACGTGCAGCTGAAAAAGGTCTTCCAAAAGCTGAATACGCAGTGGGATATTTCACCGAGGTTGGCATTGGCACCATGAGAAACCCTGATGAAGCCATGCACTGGTATAAGCTAGCTGCGGATCATGGTGATAAGCGAGCCATTCAAAGGTTGCAAGGAAAGCCCGGTGAATCACAACAGCAAGACAAGAACAAAAAAGGTGGACAAGATGACTGTACTATCATGTAGCAGTTTGGCATCATCAACACAACACAACACACACAACACACAACACATCTCATTGACACATCAAGCATATTGGCTTCTTAAACACATATATATTCGTCCTCTCACACACATCACTTGCAAATCCCACCTCTCTCTTTTCTTTTTCCAATGTTTGTTTTCATCTTTCCGTTTTTCATTTTTTCTTGCTCGTTTCTTGGCAAAGTCATCACGTGTCCTTTCACATACTGAACAAATACATTACTTATCCTAATATACATGACGCAATGCATGGTGGTTCTTGGATTCCCAACTTTAATGATCGCCAACATGGCTGGCTACTGGTACTTTTGACACTACGTGCCACAAAAAAAGATTCGCATATTCATTGTGTCATTTCGTGTCTCCGCTCATATATCCATCTGCATGAAAATTGGCATCTGCTTATCCCAACACACACCGTGAATGATTTTTGGGCATAGTCAACCAAGTCCCTTTGCTTCTTGCAAACGTCACAACGATGCAATACGTCATGCGTGCGTGCAGCAACGCCATCTATGTGTACATGACAACAGTGGATTCACCCATGTTTAAAGGCATGTCACGTGTACCACAAAAGATCAATTCCCCACCAGGTCGACCCACGATCCAATCCTTGTTGTTCATGTTGATAATACAAAGTGAAGTGCTTTACTATAAACGCACTTTTGTCAGCAAGGGACAAGGCATGCTTGTGTAAGCTGATTGGATGACAAGCTTACTAAGATCCTAGACATTGGTCACGCGGCGCTGTTGTTTGCTTGATATAAAAACGCCTGTGGGTTCCATTCTCTTTTTCCGCTCTTCATAACACAAATCCATACATTGCTGCTATTCACATCATGGCTCACTCAGCACCGCACCATCATAATGTTGCCATTATTGGATCTGGACCAGCTGGTATGTTGTGTGTAGGCGTTTACCAATATCCTTCATGTAATGGGTACACTAAAAAAAAGCGTTGTTGTTGATTTATTATTACAGGCCATACCGCTGCAATTTACTTGGGACGCGCTGACATGAAGCCCGTCATGTTTGAAGGGATGATGGCCAATGGATTTGCACCTGGTGGTCAATTGACGACGACAACGGATGTGGAAAACTACCCAGGATTCCCAGAAGGTGTATTAGGTGGTGAGCTTATGGATAAGATGCGTGCTCAATCTGTAAGGTGCGGCACTGTGATTGAAACTGAAACCATCACCAAGCTTGATTTATCTTCACGACCTTTCAAGATATGGCGTGAAGGATCAGAAAACAAGACTCAACCCACCGATACGGCTTCGGCAGTGGTATTTGCTACAGGTGCATCGGCACGTCGTATGCATTTACCAGGCGAGGACAAGTACTGGCAAAATGGCATTTCTGCATGTGCTGTTTGTGATGGTGCCGTACCCATTTTTCGTAACAAGCCTCTGGTGGTTGTGGGAGGTGGTGATAGTGCCGCTGAAGAATCGATCTATCTCACCAAATGTAAGTTTTAGCACATTACAAACGATGACATGGAAAATGACGTTGCTTGTTTATTATAGATGGGTCTCGTGTTCACGTACTTGTGCGGCGGGATGTGTTACGTGCATCCAAAGTGATGGCTCAAAGACTCCTCAAACATCCAAAGATTACTGTACACTTTAATACCGTGGCCACTGAAGCAAAAGGTGATGGCAGCTTGCTGACATCGGTAGCTACGCGCAATACAAAGACGAGTGAACCTGGTGAAATAGAAGCGGGTGGGTTGTTTTACGCCATTGGACATGATCCTGCCACCTCTCTTATTAAGGATCAGGTGGATTTGGATGAGGATGGATATGTCAAAGTGGTCCCTGGATCATCCGAAACGAGTGTCAAAGGATTATTTGCATGTGGTGATGTGGTCGACAAGCGTTACCGTCAAGCTGTTACGAGTGCTGGTACAGGATGTATGGCTGCATTAGACGCTGAGCGCTATTTGACGGAATTGCAAGAAGAGCAAAGATGAGCTTTACGCAAAGAGCCGTTCATCATGACATTGTCATCATACAAGTTATCCCCTTTTTCCTCTTACCCGTTCTTTGTATGTCCCCCTGAGTCAAGAATGATCAACACGTCAATCGTCCGTATTGCCGGTCTCCTTACATTCTTCATTTTAGATTCCAATGCACCCTCTTTGTTCGAGAATACACGTTCATAGCAAGTAGAGATGAATTAAAAAAAGTCGTTTGTTTACATTGCCGTTCTTTGATACATGTTTTTGGTGTGGGTAATCCCAAATAAAGCCAAGTGCAAACGTGAATTTATGCAACCACGCGACACAGAAAAGGTGGTATGAGCTCACCTCTCATGCGGATGCTTAAATATGTACGTGCCTCGAAAATGAGAATAATGTGCTCCATGATCTCATTGCTGACGCCGCCGCCATCCATTGTAGCATATAGTTCCCTTTGCTTCCCGCGGAATAGCGCAATTGTGGTTGGTAAAGAAAGAGGGGCTTGGGTTGCACAGGTCAACACAGCCTTTTGTTGCACGTTACACTTACATTCGTCGCTGTGCAGTTTTTTCACACACATAAACCTTGGAGCCTTGTTTTTCCCTCGCTTTACTCTTTTCCTCTTTTCTTTTTCACCCCTGCATCTGTTATGAAATACCAATTCTTGTTATCCATATTAGCAATTACCCTCAGTCAAGCAGCTGTTATTCCACAACATGGAGACCATGCTAATGAACAATCACTCACCTCGCTCGACTCTGAAGCCGCAGCATTATTAAACGAGGATGTGTTTGGCTTGAACGATCAACAAAACGACAATGACGATGACCCACTCATTGATGATATCGAGGTCAATGATGAACTTCAGCATGAAGATGGGGATGAGCATCAAGACATTATTGAAGATACCACATACACGTTGGACGAATTTGGTCGCTTTGTACCAGTGGCCACAGCTACGCAAGATGCCATTGATATTGATGAGAACAATCAACAAGACGACGTGGATGTTGATCACAATGACCCTGGCATGCACATGATTGTCGACAGCACAATGGCCACATCCAATGAGCCTGTGGTACATGGCGGAGAAGAAGACGGCGACGAGATTGGGGATGAGGTGTATGTCTTTGAAGATGATGAGGATACGCTTGACCAAAAGCTCGAGATTGATCCTGAAACGGGCATGCCTTTCTTCAAAAACAAATACGAAGCTGACTTTGATCACCATATTCAATGGGCTGCTCAAGCCAACGGCAACGAAATGTATGATGATGATGATTCCCAGCAACTTGCTCAGCACCAATATCACCCAGCAGCTTTGCCGTTTTGCCCTATGGATTGGCGTGTGATTCTCCTTGGCTTGATCGTCATTGCCATCGTCATTCGTTTTGTATGGCGAAAGGTATGTACTAAATCTTTTATGCAATAATGCAACCATGACTCATTTGCTGTAAATTTAGAATTCCAATAAGGGTGGAGCTATCAGTCTTCCAACATCATCCAAAAATGAATGGCTAAAGCCTCCCATGAGCCGCAAGTACCATGGTAAACCTCGTATGTTGTCGGTAAGTAGATGATTGAAACGTTTGTAAAAAAGACCTGTTACTTAATATGCATCATCCTTGTTTCCCCTGGTAATGCAGGTGCATGGCCATCAAGGTAAGAAAACAAATGTGCTTATTTGTACTACTGCAGTGGATTAAAATAGCTCTTGTAGACTTCATGATCACCCCACCCGCTCGCAAGTCGCCTCTTCGTGATGCACATCCCACTACCCCTACTACGACTGTTGTACTCCCCATTCAAGACGATGTCACAGTCAAAGGTTTCCATCGTGGTGGTCACATGCGTCGTGCCTCGGCTGGTGCTTCTCATCAAATAATGGCTTCCCGTAATAATCACGCTCGCCATTCATCCATGAGTGGCATTCACCACATGTAAAACGCCATCACCATCACCACCATCCCCTTACCATCATATCATTTGCACAAAAAGTGCACCATTCCTCATTCCTTACCGTTATATCAATCACACAACATATAAGCATCTCTCCTCACCTTTGTAGATAACTTGCACACACATCCTCATTCACGTTGTATCCATTTCCATCCTCTTAATCGCCATTTCTCCTTTCATTTGTTTTCAACCCTGCTTACTACTGCTTACTCACTACCAACCTAATCATTCACGCTGCTTATAAATGCGACCATATTATTATATACAACCACTTTTTCAAATAACCAAGCTACAATAACAGATGGTGGATAGCTTGTGGATATCCTTTTCCTTGTCAATCCTTGGCACGCACCATCGTCACTAGAATCAGCTTCTGTTGATGTCTGGATTAGGTTTCCATGCTATACATCTTACATACGTTGTCATCATCATCCGCCTATACGGGGTTTCCATCTTCAAGCTGCAGCATGCGAAGCCCTTTGCTTGTGTATACTCGCTGTCTGAAAGGTCAAACGTTGCAGCTCTAATGGCGTATGTACTTGTCGTCGTCCTTCTCATGCTGAATTGGCCATGAATCGCTCCTTCTGCCTTTTCTCCTTCAAAGGTGTCTACAGCTGACGGGTGTTTCCGAGTCCTCAAGAGCTGCCTGTGAGGAATGGGTTTGGGATGGTGGAAGGTGCTAGGTGCTTTCCAACAGGACAAGGTATATGTCTAAAACAAGGGATCACGAGGACACATGTCAATCATGACACTGCCATTGCCCTTCTTGCCATGCGCCCAATGCACGCCATGTACTATTTCTTTCTGCCCATTCCCTCATGCGCGATAGCTTTAAATAGACGTGTTGCTGGCTGCAAGTAATAAAAAAAGGCGGCGTCGTATGTGAGTTAAACCGAAAAGGAGGGTGTGTCGAGTACAAAGTATCGCTGTGTCTTGGTTCATGCATGCACATTCAATTTGAAGGTGTAGGTTTTTGGAATGTCAACGAAGGAATAGAGATAGCTTCATGCTCCCATTTTTTGTGGCATAGATAGATTCGCATAGGCATACGTTTTGAGCCCTTGACCTGATCTATTCCCAAGACAATAAAGGCATAGGGACATCATAACGGCCTACTTTAACCTAGATGTCGGACTTTCTGCACACCAAAATTCAAGCCAATAATGCAATTTCAAATACTTTGAATACAAATTACTGTTTCCATACCTCCCCAAATGTATTCTAAAGAGCACCATCTTATTTTCCGTGGCCTCCGCTTCATATAGAACCTAAATACAAGGCACATTCCCGATTAGGAAGGTGCGTGAAATATCTATGTCCGCGCGAGAAAAAAAAAATAAGAAGGAAATCGTCCAGCCTAGCTAGCTCAATTGGTTAGAGCGTGAGACTCTTAATCTCAAGGTTGGGGGTTCGACCCCCCCGTTGGGCTTCAGGACAACCTGCGAGGGTTAAATCTTTTGATTTTTCGGCTGTCGGATGATATTTTAGATTTGTAATGTTGCACATGCTGCGGTGCTGAGCAGCCTTTATAAAAGGCTGCTGCAACGCCGAGAATAAATCTTTAGCTTTTGATCCGGTGAATCATAGTTCTTGTCTATATTGAGCGGGTAGTTGTAAAGAGGTGTTTACATCCCTGGCTACGGTGCCATACCGCCAGACGACGCAAAAGGTTATACGACACGGCCGATTTTTAGATCACGTGACCTTGTGGTTTATCTCCTCGCTTGCTCTTAAACTCTTTTGCGATTGTCAAACGTCGTCATAACGTATACGAAAGGATCATCATGTATAGTACCATCAACGCAGATGTATTAATAGATAGTTATCTTACAATATCTTCATCATAGGAGGAACGTGTGCTAGAACGTCATTGTCATGATATAAGTAATCGCAAAAAAGGGAGTTGAGTTACGCATAGGATCGAGTAAAGCCTTTGTTCAAGCATAATGAATCGATCAGATCCTTTCTCTTCCTCTTTTCCTTCCCTTTATCACAGCATTTACAACAAGTGGATAGACTTTCACAACCCTACATTTGCCATATCATAAACCTTTCTATAAGACAACCCATAACGTGCCTGCACGCCGCAAGATGCAACTCAGGAAGAAGGAACGAAGGTCTCTACCGGATATCGTATTCGCTAAAGCAACTCTTTAATCCAACCAACATCATTCACTAGAGATAGATTGAGAGGTACAGCGAATTGCTCCAATGATGAAGGTACATTTTCTTTCCTGTGGGCGTGCATTGTGCAAGGTGAATGGATCGATGTGAGGGGGTCCTTGATGTGTGGTGGCGAATTAAGCATGCCAAAACATCATGAAGTTGGATAATAATGATGGTTGACAGGTTGCACAAAGGATGATGATTGTAGGTGTTATGGAATAGCATAATTCAATGCACCAATCGACCAGGATGATACCATGAAACAGGAAGGTCCAGTTGACAATGGATACAGCCTTTTCCCACCCGTTATATATATACCCAATTCCTTCCATCCCATGTACCAAATCAATATCCATATCCATAAGAAGTCGTATGTATTGAAACAAGTTGCTACATGTAAATAAAAGCTGCTTTTATCCAATGGCTATCTGCTGTTCACATGAAAAAGGCTGCAAGGCAGGTTACTGCAAGGGAAGAACGTTCTTTGGGACGATGCAGTAAAGGCATCGCTAACAGCAACTGTTGCAATGAATGCTGTTACGTTTGATTGTGGCAGAGGAGTGTGCAAGAGCGTGTGCTATGTCAAGAGACTCGTGTGTTGTATACGCCATGGACTTGCCATTCAGTCAAAGACAATCGGATCAAGGCAGTTGTAGGATTGACATGATAGGCTGAAGGAGGACAATCGTTCGCAGGTGGTAGTTGTACTTGAATGAGGCAACAGTTGAGAATGGGAGGATGAGGCAAGGAGCCGGGAGAGGAAGAGCTGAAAATTAAATAGTTCAGGCACGGCCCTACAAAACAATGCACACTGTAGACATCAATCCTTGATGTTGAGATTGCTCTTGTTGAACCTGAAACTATCACACAAGGTGCCCTTGACATGCTGATCAACTTTGTATTATCAAAGAACTAATACTTCGTTATGAAATTTTGAATGAGAGGGTATGACGTGGGTTTGCGTCTGCGCGCGGATTCATGATTTATCGAAGCACTATGAAGTATCTTGGGATTCCCCTTCTCGAACTTGAAACTTGGTAAGAAGGTTCGCTAGGACATTCTGATCAAATAAAAGCTACCATTATGAAAACTTTGAATGAATGGGAGGCGTCCAAATGTAGGGGAGACTATTATGGGCAAGCGGGAACATGTAGCTTATTATGATTAGAGAGGTTGTCACTTATTATGAAGAACATGAATGGCAAAGGGATTGAGGATCCTGTAAAGATAAATGCCACGCATAAAAGTGCAAGATCATTACTCCATTGGCAGTGTTGATCCATTCAACGGGAAATCAAAAGATTACGAGCGAAGGGAGCAACCCGTGTTGTTGGTCTACATTTTATTGATACTATTTAGCACTAGGGTGATTGAGCGTAGAACACGATGCAAATGGGTACCATCCATGTGTGCAAATCGCTGGCTTAGAGAAGGATAAAACGATGCTCGCCTATTCTTTTCCCATTCAAACAACCTAGCAAGTCGAATCCCCCAACGTATCATGGTATCAGGCCAGTTGACAGCTTTGAAACGACGTACTACTGATGTCCACATCCTTCGCGGCAACAAGTCACTGAGTATCTGGATGACCAGAAATAGCACAAAGAGACATGTGATTGCTATGGCAACGATAAACGCGATAGCAACCACGATTAAGCCATGAAGCAAAATCTCTTGTAAAGGGCAACGTTGTCGACGAGGACGATGATTATACACATGAGGATCGGGTGGTGTAGTTGACGTGGATGCGGTACTGCTACTACGAGATGTGAACGAATACGTTGTTGTTGTATAGGATAATGATGATGATGATGATAACGATGCATCGTCAGTATACAATGAGCCGTGTTGTTGCTGTTCCATGGAAGCTAGTAAAGGTGAGTCAAGAAAGAGAAAGAAACAAAGGAATGGGTCAAGGGAAAGCAAAACATGTACATAGTAAAGATAAGAGTAGACTATGCCTGATTGATTGTGCAGATCTGGGTTAAGTCATGCGAGAAGGAACCAGACGCATTTGTAAATTATCAGGCGACATGTCGTTGCGCATCTTAGGTCCCTGCACTTTTATTATACGGCAAGCGGATCATCGATAATAGAAGAGTATGGGTATAAAAGTGGCATGCATATTAAAATGGTACATGGGGACACATGTATATCAACATAATGGTGGTAGTAGTTGCAGCCAAGCCGACTGCGGTGCATGAGAGAGAGCGAGAGAAAGAGAAGACTGACAGCTGATATAAAGTTTGTATCCTTGACAATTCGCACATGCTCTCTTTTTCCTTTTTTTCCCTTCACACAACCAGGGACATCCTTCTTCTCCTTTTCTTCCTTCACCAAGTACCTTGATAACCCATGGAAAAGTTTCGAGAGGTAGATACCTTTATTTAATGCAACACACCATCGATGCGGATAATCTAACATGCTTGGTACTAGAAAATCAATAGTATTCGTGCTGAAGCTGAAGCAGCCACTGCCAGAGCCGAGGAGCTTGAGACCAAGGTCAAAGCACTGGAACAAGAGGTTATGCAACGCGACCATGAGATCATTTCACTCAACAATCAGAACAAGTACCTTGCCGAAGATTTGGAAAAGGCACAAGACAAGATCACGCAACTCAAGAGTTTGGAGAATGAGGATGATGACTTGAAGAAGGAGAATGACGCGGCACAACGCAAGATAACACTCCTTGAAGAAGAGCTTGAGTCGTCTGACAAGTCATTGCGGGAGGCTACCAAAAAGTAAGTCAGCCTTGCTGGTGGGTAGTGTAACAACAATGGCTGCTTTACTTACCTATGTATGCATGGCTTCTTAGTTTCCGAGAGGCTGATGTCAAAGCCGAACATTTTGAACGCAAGGTACAGCAATTGGAAAGCCTTTTAGCTGATGAAGAAAAGAAGGGTGAAGAACTTAAGGCCAAGAACCAAGGATTGCAGGCACAACTAGATGAGTTCCATGCACAGCTAGAAGAGATTTGAAGTTCGTTTCGTGCCACCATCTTGCATGGGCCACTTGCTCTCCCATAGCCAATAAAATTTGCAAGTTGACGCAGACCGCAGCATCCCTCTTTTCCCTCTCTCTATCTTTTATACCTAATGTCCCCCACTCAAATGGCAGACACTCAAACTTGTTCTCATCCCGTCGACACCTCCTATTACGACATACTCAAGATCCCTGTCGATGCCGATCGATTGCAAATCAAATCCGCTTACAAGCAAGTCTCTCTCTATCTCTTCTCTCTTCCTTGTCTCTCCAAGCAGGACGTGTGTTAACCCCAATGTCTATTTAGGAAACTTGCCATTGTGAGTTGCTACAAACGTTCTCCCTCTCTTTCCATTGAACATGCATTTATTCCTTGTCTTAGTTCTACCATCCCGACAAAAACAAATCGCCCGATGCAGAGGAAAAGGTACGAGCCTCTTTGTTGCTATGTGTATCCATGGTGGGTCATGCTCAACAACAACGACTAGTTTAAACAAATATCAGAGGCGTATCAAGTGCTATGGGATCCAGAGCTTCGAAGGCTATACGACAAGTATGGTAGAACCAAAGAGATTGCAAACGCCAACTTTCCTGATCCTCGAGACTTTTTCACCAAGGGCTTTTCTGGAACACATCAATTCAAAGGTAATCTTATTTTACGATGCATTCAAAGGGAAGATGGGATCTCAAACATGGTTATAGATTTCATTGGGGATTTGTCATATGGTGAGGTGATGGAGAAGCAAGAGAGTCAGAATTTGGATTTATTGTTGGAGCGACAGAGGCAGCGAGAAAAACGGCTAGCAGAGATTATGGTGGATCGATTAGCACTCTACGTCAACAGCAACGAGGATCCTATTTCTCAAGGTACTTTGTACACGTTCCAACAGCAAATCGCATCCGAAGTTGACAAGGCTCGATTCATGGGATTACCTGTTCTTCATTGTGTGGGCTCCATCTATTCAAGTAAAGCAAAGGCCTACCTCGGCATCAGTGGTGGTGAATGGCCGTGGATCTTCCATGCGGTCGCGGATAAAGTATCAATCATGCATGATCTATGGACAACCGTCAGCCGAGCTACAGAAACGAAGACCACAGTGGACCGGTTAAATAGGATGGGTCAAGATGAAGTTCTCACAGCCGAGCAAAGGGAATTGTTGGAGGATGCAGCATGTTCACAGGTAGGGGTTGTGCTTTTTCTCCCAAAATGAAACCACCCATTCTTAAATGTCCTCCCTTCATCATAGGCTCATGAAGCATTATGGGGATCATGCTTATTCGAGATACGAAGTACGGTGCGTCGTGTATGTGACATGGTGTTATATGATGAGGTAAGGGATCATGTTGACCATGCATGAGTTCATTCATTTTAATAACGTATGTTGAATAGTCGGTCGATAAAAAGACGAGGTACAAGCGTGCGGAGGCATTAAGAATAGTTGGACATATGCTTGAGAGTGCTGAAGAACATGTAGCTCTTATGGAGACTCTGGCAAAATCAAGTAAATAAGAATTTGTATCATTTGTTTTATGACAAGTCGTGTGTCTTTTTTTATTGTCGATTGTCGATGTTGGAATGGATGTGCGTAATGTTTGTATGTACGTGAGCGGCGTGTATATAAATGGGTGGATGTTTGGTGTATATATCATGGCTGTGCATTGCTTAGATTTCAACCATTTCACGGAGACGACGAACAGTCGAGCGAACAGTAGTGGCAGCTGTAGTCGAAACAGTGTAAGCACCACCAGCCAAAGTCTTCTTGCAGCCCTTGCATTTCCAGATACCAACAGCAGTACGCTTAACAGCATCCTATATTACATGTGTTGAGTCCTATCATTCTCTTTTCCCTTTTTCTCTTTCTCTTTACCTTGCCGCAGAAAGTGCAAGTATAAGTGGCGTGCTGGGTGATTTCCATCTTCTTCACCTGCTTTCTCAAAGAGGCGCCATAACGGGTACCGTACTTGCCGGTGATGCCGACCTTTTTCGTACGCTTAGCCTATTCATCCCAATTCATCCATTCAAAGAAATCATTCATCCATCAATAATTCATGTCATTCGAGTGATTTTTATAAGGTATCCATGGTGATGAACCTACCATTTGGATGAACTAAAAGGAAGAACCAGATGAAGCCTGCTCCCGAAACGACCTTGTCCAGCGGGCATCCAATTGAAGCCCCGCAACAATGCTACACACACACACTCACACCACCAACAATGACTTGCATGACTACCACTACTATGCTCTATGGATGGCGCATTGAAAAGTTCTTTAAGAATGCATGTTTGATTTTTCTATGAAGGAACGACTCATGATATTTAAAATTGCTAATGTTTGAAAAGAGAGAGAAATTGAGTGTGTAATAAATACGTTTTACTATTACAAGAAGGAGGAAATGAAAAAAGAGGAGAGAGAAAACGTGTGTGTGTGTGTGTGTATACAAGCACTTGTAATATGAAATGGTGGAGGGTCGTGGTGGTTTCAAAAGAGGGTGTAACCTTTTCTTTTACCATTGTGGATGATGAGATGGATACGCGTGTTGTAAAGGTGGCGGTGCAGAGCTCCAACCAAGTGAATTTTCTTGCATGATGGGCGCTGAGATGCTTTGAGCAAAGATTTGATGCTGTTCTGCTTCTTGTCGTTGCCGTTGATCTCGACGTTGACGATAGCGACGAATCACAAGCACCGTGCCCACTGCATAAACAACAACACCACAGGATACGGCAATACCAATAATGGCTCCTGTAGATAATCCACCTGATGACGATGAACTACCACTTGTATGGCTACCATCTTGTTCAGAAGCCGTGGTTCCAGATTCCTTGGGGTCATTAGGATCCGAAGGTGTGGATGAGTTGCCGTCACCATTGCTGCTGTTGCTACTACCACTACCACTACCGCCACTGCCATCATTATCATGGCTAACATTGGGGTCTAGAACAAAGCCAATGTGAGTATTAAAAGTTATATGATAAGGGGGGTGACGGTTTGGGGACCCGTACCTGAGTTGGAAGGTGATGCCACAAAATATGAGCTGTCAATCAAAGATGCGAGTTGGCCATTCGAGCTGTCGTACAAGCTGCTGTCTGTAGTAGAAACCATTTGTTGCAACTGTGGTACATGAGTCGATGGAATAGCCATAGAAACAAGGACTCCCGAATTGGACTTGGATTCGCTTGATTCCAGATCTCGACGTCGTTTGTTGTTGTTGTTGCCTCCTTTTCCTTCAGCCGATGTAATGCTCACCACGATAACATCATCCGCCGATACATTGAGTGAACCACTAATCATCACCGGCAATGATTGCACAAACTCAGCCGTCAATAATGCATCATTCACCATTTGTGGATACGACAAGTAGTTGAACTTCATTGATACAATCTCGCTTGAATCTAGGATCGTGTGTATATGTTAACGCGTTGTTGCTCGTGACGTTACACAAAAGTAATTAACATTGGTAAAAGGGGGGGGGCTGTGTAGCTTACCTGGGATAATAGCATCAATGTTGGGTGCAATGTACTCTGGCAAACTATCATCGGTTGGTGATGGTGCAGGCGTAGCGGTGGTCGTAGTAGTCGTAGTGGTGGTTGTTGTGGTTGTTTCATCAACACTAGTTGTACTATCGGTGTCATCAGATGTATGGGTTGGATCAACATCCTCAGTGGTAGTTGTGGTGGTGGTTGTGGTCGTGGTAGTAGGCTCTGGATCCAATGGGATACTGAATGTGTTGGATAACCATGAATACGTTTGATATTTGTATGTCGACGATGGTGAAAAAGTTGTTGTGGTCTCTTCTTCGGTGGTCGTCGGTGTTGGTGTAGGCTCATCAGTGGATGTAGGTGTCTCCGTCTCTGTGGGCTCATCGGTGGTGGATTCTTCATCAGTGGAAGTAGGCGTCTCAGTCTCCGTGGGCTCATCAGTGATGCTACTAGAAGATTCCTCAGTGGATGTAGGTGTAGGCTCCTCCGTTTCAGTGGGTTCTTCATCACCACCACCACCATCCGATGGCTCAAAGCTCGAAGAAGGTGTTTCAGTGGCGCTGTTAGAAAGAGATCCCGATGACATTGATGCTGTTGGTTTATGTGTTTGTGATCCATGCCATGTAATCATCTTGGTTGTGGTCGTAGATGTCTCACTGCTATACGAAGAACTCCAACCATCACCATCGATAGGCGTCGAAGATGGCTCATAAGAACTATACGATGATGACCAACCCGAAGCAATGGATGTTGGTTCGGCATCTCCATGGTGACTCTTGCTCATGCTGCCACTATGCTTGGGTGAAGATGTAGCAGTCCAAAAGCGTGTTGTCGATGTTTCATCATCATCATCATCATCATCATTTCCACTTGATGCTGATGCTGATGGCATGGGCGTAATCGAAGGATGATGGCTGCTGGCACCATTAGAAAAAGTGGGTGTTTTGCTGGCACCTACAGAGCAACCGCTGACTGAGCCATAGGTCATAAGAGGGCAACCATTGGAATCAGTAAGGCTAGGCGAGGGCTTTTTACTTGGTGTAGGTTTAGCTGAACAATCCTCATCATCCTCGTCGCATGAAGAAGAAGAAGAAGAAGCAGATGGCGTAGGAGTGGCTGATGATGATGATTCGCAATCTTCATCGTCTGGATCACATTTAGCTGATGATTTTGTGGGCGTCGGCTTTGTAGTTGAACAATCTTCATCATCTTCATCACATTCAGCACCAGATTTGCTAGAGCTCTTGGAGGCTGTAGGTGTAGCTGATGAACAACTTTTATCGTCGCCATTGCATTGATCATCATCATCACCACCATCATTGGATTCAGTAGGAGTAGGAGTCGCAAAAACACTTGAGAACCAACTATCAACAGCGCCTTGTTCAGTGGTGGATGCTGATTCACTTGCTGAGATGGAAGATGAATGTTCAGTGCTCTTTGGCTTTTTGGTCGTAGAAGATGTGTCATCTTTATCCGAGTTGCTGGATGATGGCGTCGGTGATTCCTTTACTGTGCTAGACTCCGATTCATCATCATCATCTGAAGATTTGCTGCTGCTACCTTTGATCGTTGTAGTAGTGGATTCTTCAGGCTCTTCGCTTTTGGATGCTGATGAAGAAGAATGGTGCGTGGTAGTGGTGGGGGTGGATTTACTCTCACTCGATTCGGATAACGAAGATGAATGAGATTTTGTCGTTGTTGTTGTTGTGCTGGTCGTTTCATCAGGATCATCATCATCATCATCGTCATTTGTAGAAGGTGTTTCTGATGGTGTGTTGGTGGTGCTGGTTTCTTCAGAATCGGATCCATGAAAAAAATCGGACACCTTTCCCCAAAAATCCTTTGATGTAGTTGTTGTTGTAGTAGTTGTAGTAGTAGTGCTGTCGTCCTCATCCTCTTCTTGATCTTCATCGTCTTTTGCACTTGTCGTTTCCTCGGTGGCAGCTGCTGTGATAGTACTCGATGCTTCATCACTTATCGACACGCTATTGGATGCATGATGTGAAGTGCTGCTGGACAATGAGCTGTGGTGGTGTGATGCATTCGTGCTGGACGCGTGAGACGACTACAATAACAACTGAATGAGTATATATAAAAGCGACATTGGAGTTGAATGGGAGGTTACATTGCTTTTAGTCGAGATTTCCGAGTCTGGTTCATCGGATGGATCAGCAGCGGCGACGATGGACAAGAGCAAAGAGGAGATGAGGAAAAGGAAAAGGATGCGAATAAAAAAACTGCTTATAGAGGAGTTCCTTTTGATAACCATCTAGCAGCTATAGTAGGCACATCAAGAACGAGTGGTATGGGTGGGTTTGTGATTGAAGGAACGGAATGGAAGACCGTGCAGGTGTATACGAAAGAGAGAAAAGAAGAAATCAAAGAGGAGGAAGAGAAGAAATGGGATGTTACTTTGAGTCTAGAGCTAAATGCAGGTTCCATGGAGTTACATGCTGGGTAACTTTGGCCAATTTCCTCGTCCTACCCTACCCTGTGTTCCCAACAGGGATTAGCCTTGTAGGTTGCCATTCTCGGTGCATCAACACGTTGCTTGGGATCATCAGGCAAATGGTCGTTGTCTGCACGACAAAAAACCTTGCATGCAGTATCTTGATATTGTGCATCTCTCTTTTATCATTCTAGATCCTCACAAGCGTGCAATGGATCAATCAACCATTGTATATGCATCCATGCTTGTCAAATAACGCGTGCCTGAACTATATGCAACTCAGATGCCCTTGTTTGTATTCGCGGGTCATCCTTGGGCAAAATATCATTGATATGCAATTAATGCGGCCCTTAAAGTTTACAACCTACACAAAAAGACCTTGCATGTCATGGCCCGCTTCCATACCACACAAGATGTATATGCGTGTCATTTGCGATCTTTCATTTCGACCTGTATCATCTACCTTTTGCATATGAAGCACTAAAAATAAACTTCAATACAATGGGCAATTGTACGTTACAATTCCATTCATTCATCCTTGTCCGACAGATCCACAACTGCTTCTTTTTTCGTGCGTCTTCCCTCTTTTGAATAACGTCGGAATGTTACGTGGAAGTGATGATGATAAAGCCTCTCTCCATCTTCTTTTCTCTCTCATCTCCTTTTCTTTCATATCCACTCCACGAGCACGTATAACGCGGCGGGATCCAATTTTATTTTTACCCTATGTCCATTGTCCTCTTTTTATCATAGTAAGAATCCCAGCAGTGGATCATGTAATGTTGCATGCATGTATCACAATGCAGCAGCAGTAACACGCTCAACATCCTTAAATGGGTCATTGGCTTTGTCAATTGTAACCATCGTCTATGATTGCCCTTTTACGCGCCTTTTTTGTGACCTCGCCTGATACAGCGCGATCTAGTACAACATCCTTTCCAATGGCATGTGTTTCTTGTACCATTGGGCGTGCGAACATACTTCACGCATAAGCGTTTTCATTTCAGGAACACCCGACCACTGATTCAGATACAAGAACAATGGGGGGAGATGCTCACGGCCAGCTATCTTTTTCAATCCACGCACTCTATTTCTCCCCCGCATAATAATCCTCTCCCATCCAATTGGAAACAAGGAGTCTCATCGAAGAAGCATGTAATTGTTATTGGCTACTGGGACAATGAACATGATGCTTTGTTTAATGGGCTTGTTGAGCAAACAATGAGCAATGAAAGCAAAAGCGGGGAACAATCAAAGTTGTAGTGTTGAAATTGACATGGCTAGTGTGGGAACCTGCCGACAGCACCACTCTCTCTCTCTTCCTCTCTCTCTCTCTCTCTATTTGTATCATGGACCCCAATACCCAAGACGAGAACTCCTACGATTATGTCTTCAAGATTGTCATTGTGGGCGATTCGGGTGTTGGAAAGACAAACTTGCTCGGTCGATTCGTTCACGACACCTTTGACCTTTCTTCAAAGTCGACCATTGGTCTCGATCTCAACATCAAAAACATGAAAGTCAAGGACAAGCTTGTACGTGTTCAGTTATGGGATACTGCTGGTCAAGAACGATATCGATCCATCACGAAGCGGTAAAGAAAACAACACCACCACTGCAACAAGAGAGCTAATTCATTATCATTGTTATAGGTATTATCGAGGATCAGTAGGGGCATTGCTCGTATACGACATTACTCGACATGACACTTTTGAGGACATCATTCGATGGTTGAACGAGATTCGAATGAACGATGCTCATCCGGAGACTGTCATTATGCTGGTGGGCAATAAATCGGATCTAGAGCAGGACCAACGTGCCGTATCACAAGATGAAGCTGCCAAATTCGCAAAGGATCATGGTCTCATGTTTATGGAAACAAGTGCCTTGGATAGAAGCAACGTCAATGATGCATTCGATACCCTCATACACCAAATCTTTGACAAGCTATCAAGCCGTCTCACAACCTTGAGCGACAAACAAGCCATGTTGATGCGTGGTGAAACTATCAAGCTCGATCATACCCCGTCTTCAGCAACAACAGGTCCCGGCAATCAGAATGGATGCGCTTGTTAAGGATTAGACAGAGATACACACACCACTTCCAATACCACACACACACCCACACATTGTATATATTTACTACTAAAAACGAGACCGTGATCACTTGTATTTTGAAGGAAAAGGATAATACTACTACCAATGATGATGACTACTACAACAGGCTACTACTACTAAGGATCATGGATTCAATATTTGGGGATTTGACTTTGGGGAGAGTAACATTGGATTGCTATACACGGCCTGAAAGAACATAATGAGTAGCCCTTTTTGTATCCTTGAATCAGAGATTAGAAGATACGAGGAGGGAAAGGTGGTTGTGGAGGGAATGGTGGGAATGGAGCTGGAGGTGGGAACAAGGTTCCTGGAGGAAGAGTTGGAGGGAAAGGTGGTTGTGGGGGGAATGGAGGGAAGGGTGCAGGTGGAGGGAACAAAGTGCCTGGTGGAAGGGTTGGAGGGAAAGGTGGTTGAGGAGGGAATGGAGGTAATGGAGCAGGTGGTGGGAATAATTGAGAAGGATCGGCGGCTTGGTTGCCATCACTACAAAATGATCCATTTGGGTTATGCTATTGCACTTTGATATAGAGAAATGATACAACTTACGATGGTTGGACATCTTGGGTCTGAGCTTGCTGATCGTCACCTGCAGGGGCAGCAATGGATTGTTGAACAAGTCCAAGGAACGCAAGAAGGAAACTCAAGAGTATGATAAAGCGCATAGTGAAAGTTTGTGAATACGAGGATGATGGAGGTTAACATCGCCTGCCAATGTTGAGCTGCTTTTATACTGCGTTTCTTGTTTATCACCAAGACGTGATTACCTGCTTTTGATGCAGTGATATACGATCATTTTGTGCATATACGATAAATGACGCTATATGAAATCCTGATTAATGGGCTTACGTGCATGGCCTTGTGTACTGAAAACATCGCATGGTGAGATGTTGTAGGTTTATGCGTGATAGAATAGCCTGTTTAGGTTAATGCCTATTCAATCATTGACCTTCCGCGGTGCTGTAGCTTCATGGCCTTTATGCAACGACTTGTCAATCAATGATAAAATTGCTTTGGATGTACATGTTTTATCAAGGGCACAACGTCTGGTGATCGTTGCCACCTGCTAACATAAGGAGACCTGATTTGTATATCATTGATGAGAAAAAGAGCAAGCTCAAAGCTTGTAACAGAATACAGCGAACATTGTACGTACTCTCATTTTGTTGAAGGCAAGGCTCATCCTGAGGTACAGTGGTTTGAGAATATGTATTTACTTTAGTACTCGTCAAGATATTTACAAGGCTATGCTACACGGCTATGCAGTGAATTTATATAGTATCTCAGGCCTTGATGGCCTCGGCATTCATTCGTTGACGACGCCACTTGGGTCCATGCGATAATGCAAGCACCAAAGTTACTCGGGATAAGAGCAAGGCAGCTGAGATGACAGTAAAAGCCCATCCAACACCTACGACTTGTATCGTTGGTAATACCATCACTGTCGCCAAAGCTCCAAAGAAGCAGCGAAACATGTTGTTGGTGGCTGTCACGGATGCAGATTTGTCTGGGAAAAGATCAACCAAGAGCGTTTGTGATGCATTAAAGATAGCTTGTGAGGTGAAGCCCACTAGTAAAGATGATGGATTACAATGAGCATCGATGAATAGGATTCCCTTTCAAATGACTTACGAATAAACTGAATCGAGAGCACCATGGCAATATGGATTTTATAGTAGAGCATCCAACCATATACCACGAAAAGCACATTGAATAGCATGGCATGTATCCACAAGGTACGAAGTCGTGCATGTTCGATTGGAAAGTCGTGGTTTTCGTCAGTGTAATGGAACTGCATTAGGCGCTTGTAATTGTAGTTTAGCACCTTGCCTTGAAAAACGGATCCCACTATACAGCCTATTCCATTCGCAAGGTATGAAGCACCAATCAGGCTTTCATTGAGCTGATAGACGCGTGAAAACAAGTATGGCATGGATGTAGTCATTGCGTAACATGCTCCATATTGAACTCCATATAAAAGTAATAGGACCAGCACATCCCATTCCTTGGCGTACAATAGTGGTTGGAATGGCAGCAAAACAACTTGTCGCAAGGACCAACTTTTCCATTTTTTCTTTTCTTCACGTGGAGGTACTACCACTGTTGCAGCGTCATCCAAGGTTGCTGGATCAGTAACACCACCACCACCACCGCTTGATGATTGTTGAGTAGTGCGTTGATGCTGCCACCATTGCATAGGTGTTGGATTGGCATAGCCTGATCCATTTCCTACCAGTGAACGTAGTGTCTCGGGAAGCCAGCACCCAAGAACTAGCCAATGTATGCCGCAAATGATCGCCATTGTCCAAAAGATCCATCTCCAACCGAGGTATTGTGATAGAAAACCTCCTATTGCTGGTCCAAGCAAAGGTGCAATGTTAAAGCCCAATGAGTACCATCCAAGGTATCCACCTCGTTCAGAGGGTGGTGCAATGTCCGCTGTCAAAGTCCATCAGCCATTATGATGCATGATTTAAAAGATCAACTTACCAATGGTGCCTGCACCAATAGCAATGACAGAGCTTGATCCAAAGGCTTGTAACATTCGAAATAGAAGCAAGGCAACATAGCTTGATGCAAGTGCTGTGCCAATGGATGCTAGGATGTAAACAAAAAGCGTTGCAAGGTATACTGGACGTCGACCATGTGTATCTGCTAGCACGCTCCAAAATGAAGGTGATATAGCTTGGAAGAGCATGAACACGGTGACTGACAAATTTCTATAAAAGAAAGGCGTTCATGTTTGTTATCTTCATGCTTCCCTTTGGATTTCTTGAACTTACACTTGTTGGGTGGTTATATTGAGATCCTATATAGATGGCATTAGTAATGGCTATTATTGTTGTTTATGCAGCATAGCATCTCACCTGCTCAATTTTTGCCAAGGCTGGAAAGTAGCTGTTAGCCGAGAACGGAGAGAAAAATGCAGCCATGGATGCCAGGACAACAATGACCCGCTTCTTTGTTGGTGAAAAGATCGAATACGCAGTGTCGTCGACAACCGTAGATGCACTACTGGTATTGCTGACAACACTTGCGGAAGGCAAATCTTTGCTTTTCTCATTCAAGGTTCGCAGGTTTTTGGTGTTGATCGGCCTCGGTCGAAAGCTTGTGCGTCTTGATCCACCACGTATTACAACGATACAATCATCACGATGATATTGGCGCTGCTGCATCTTCTCCTCTTCATCATCTTCATGATAATCATATTGAGCAGCCGGTGCACTGGATGAGCGCGTGTGTTTCTTGTTGGTCGCCATCCTTCCCGGAAATGCAATGTGATCCTAAAGCTACACTTTTGATATGTACAAGAATGGTCACAGCGAGTTGTGAGGACGAGTAAAAGGGGAGAAAGAATACAGAAAATACGCGCCCTGCAATGGTAGTAGTAATGGCTCTGAAAGTTGTTTGTTTTCAAATATGATTCTACTGATTTTCTCTCTCTCTCTTTTATTGTGTGGAGCATTAACATGTTGTATTTCATTACAAACCAACAAGCTGATACTGGTAGAAAACAAAGTCGGTGATTGCCCTATAACATCGTGTTGCATTGTATAAGGCTACTATATTTTTGACAATATGTTCTTCCTGGAACATGAGAAGATGCCAAACGGTTGATTTTGCAACAATGACATTTTTCATCTCACGTTCATCTAGGACTCGTGTGTGGGGTAACAAGAACGTGGGGGGGGGGACGCAACAAGATCATTTTTCTAGATGTCAAAAGTGAAACATGCCATGTTCTCGGAAAAAGCATGATGAAACTTAATGCTATCCAAAGTATTGGGTGCTCGTTTATGGTATGGGGATCGCCATTATCGACATAATGCAGCTTCGGAAATAATACAACGCCGACGTTTCCTGGCAACCCCTCTTTCTTTCCAAATTAGGCGAACAAAAGACCTGCATCACTTATAACCTGCTGTTGCACTGATTGGAGATGGCGACAACTTTCAACATCTGGAATGACAATTGCAGAGCGTTTATTTATTGTTACAGGAGGGTACTGTATTATTCACTACGATGACAACTACAAATGACGGTATTGACATTGTGTATGATAGGGCAAGTGGGTTAGGTAAACAAGTGGTGGAAAGCCTGGTCGCTCAAGGTGCCTTTGTTGTTGTGCGTAACAATGAAGCTCAATCAATGTTATTATCTTGTTCACCCATGATGGTTCATTCATAGATTATCGATATCAACTTTGCAGGATCCGAAAAGGTGGTAGCCACGCTTGGGAAAGATCACGTATACTTTCCTGGATCAGTCGATGTATCAAGCGAGGTAAGCAATGAGGAAATAAGCTATCCATTGATATTCACTGCTGCAATGATAGGAACAAGTCAAGGAAGCTCTCCACAAAGGCGTTGCACAATTTCCACAGGCCATCCTTGCAGGTGCTATCATATGCAGCGGTGTTGTTTGGCCACCACATCATTTGGAAGGCTATGGACCAGAAAATGCATTGACAAGCTTTGAGCAATTCAAGCATATCGTGAATGTCAATCTTCTCGGCGCGTACAACGTTGCACAGCAAGTCGCCAATCTCCTTGTCAAGAATGACCCATTTGATGATGATGGTATGTAACATTTTTATGGGTGGTATTACATCACGATAACCAAGAGGATGTGTCATGCATGAATAGGCCAGCGAGGAGTTATCATCACAACGTCTTCCATAATGGGTCTGGATGGTTCATTGTTGGCCTATGGAACATCAAAAGGTAAAAAAAAAGGTTCAAGACTTGGTAAGATGCATGGATTACTGATAGCTTCTTAGCGGGTGTTGCTGGGATGACACTACCAATGGCACGTGAGCTTGCTAATTTTGGAGTGCGTGTGATGAGCATTGCCCCTGGACCTTTTGGTATGTTGTGGTGCTTAGTTGACACGACCTCAAAGTATCTCACAACCTTTTTACTCACTTTTATCAATAGAGACGCCTTTGGTGCACGCCGTACCTAATGTGCAAGCCCCAACTTGTTTGTTTCCCAAACGTTATGGCAGACCAAGCGAATTTGCCGATCTTGTGCTACACATTATTGATAATCCGATGTTGAATGGATCCGTGATCCGACTTGATGGTGCCATTAGGGCTTAGGCATATTGACAAAAGTGACGGGTAGCATCATTTGCAGGAAACTGGAATAAAATGGAAACTGCAGGTTATTGTGCATATACATAACAAAGAAAAGCGACGAAGAAAACGGGCTGGTCATATGCCTCTGTGACAAAGCAATGCAGCTATTGGTTTTTTATGCACGTTATGCATATCGTTGTTAGCCACGTAAAGGATCACTGCTTCTCCTTTTAATCATGTAAGTCGCATTTGATTTTCTTTCCAGCGATACGCACTTGACCATGGGACGCAGTTGCAATGATGAGGAAGCTTCACCACCATCACCACCACCAACAGCAACCAACGAGAAAAAACAGCATCACTTTTCTTCCATAATAATCACCAACAGCATTGGTATGGCCCTCAATGGGTATATTGCCGGTGCCACTGGATTTTTGATCCTCCTATTACTCAAAATCTATGGAGCAACAATTGTGAATGAGCATGTGCAAGCCGCTTTTACATACATCTTCCTCGCTGCTTATATTGTGGGCGAAGCAGGTAACTTGTATGATCCCTTCAACAATGGCATTAATTCCTAGTCAATGTCATAATCACCCATATAGGATTTGGTTTCCTCATTGATTATATTGGACGTAAGAAGGGATTGGTCATCGTCGCATCACTCATATTGCTTGGATCAATCGGATCAACGTCATCCAATGGAACGACACCAAATCAATTGGTATGGCTATTAATTGGCTTCCGTGTTATCATTGGTATTGCCCAAGGTGGCGAGTATCCTTGCAGCGCTGTATCAACAACCGAGTCAACTGCTCATATAAAGGCAAAGCGACGAGGCATGATCATTATTGGGGTAAATGCATGCAAACAACATGTGGACGAAAACAACGCTGTTGACACTTCTTTTTATCTATATCATAGACCACCTACCTTATGGTTGCAGGGGGATACATCATCACAGCTGTGGTCACAGTCATCCTCGTCGCGATATTTAAAGACAACCTTGAGCCAACTTGGAGGCTGCTTGTCGGCTTGCCCATCATTCCCACTGCATACATCCTTTACTGTTAGTATCATAAAGGAGAAAATTACTGTCACAATCACCTTGGACACTGACAGCATTGCACATAGATCGGATTTTTCATATCCCTAATGAACAAAGAAAGAGGCCTAATGTTGAAAAAGGAAATGTGCATATGAAATCATCAACATGTATCTTTTTCCGCCACTATTGGTTTCGAGTAATGATCCCCACAATCTTGTGGATGGCGTATAACTTCATCTTTTATCCAGCTAGCGTATTTTCAACTCTCATTTTGGATAAGGTAGCCGACAATGCTTCTATTATCTCAACATGTTCTTGGAATATTTTGATCTTTGTATTCCAGTTAATTGGACAATCGATATCCTGCCTCGCGGTTGACACACTCGGACGGCGATGGACTGCAATGTTGGGGTTCTTTGGGCAAGCACTTGTTGCCTTTATTGTGGGTGGATGTTATCAACAGCTCACATCCAATTGTTTTCCACTCTTCGTGGTAAGCTACTGAAACAAGCATCTACAAGCTGACATACTTAGCATCCTTGTTATTATTGCCATAGTTTTTATACGGCACTTTGCTGGGCTTTGGTGAAGTTTCAGGGATGATACCTAGCATCTGCCTAACAGAATACACCCCAAGAGATTACCGTGGGACAGCTTACGGTATAGGATCAGGTACCGTTGTTCATTTAAAAATGACTTGGCATATAATTGAGGCAGCTCACAATACCAATTCACCCATATTACAGGTTTTGCCAAAGCAGCAGGCCTTGTCGGTGTCGTTACGCACTCATACATGAAAAAGCAATTTGGCATTGATGGCGAATTTATCATCTTTGGTATCATCGCTTCCCTGTGCGGCGTTACTGTGTTTTTGTTTCTGCAAGAAACTGCTGGCCCAGGAGTAATGGAAAAAGCAGATGAAGAATTTGAACACTATTTGGAGACACGGAGCAAATCACAATCAATGGGCGTGGTGCAACAACAATGATAATAGCAACAATAGATGAATGGCTTGATGACCCCATTATTGATAAAGCTCTTTTGAATACTAGCAAAGTAAAACACAAAGCGTTGCCATGGTTCCTGTTGCATGGCTACCACGCCAGCAGCTTCTCGATTATAAAACCCAACCGAGTATTTTGAAAGGCTTCCCCTGATTTGGGTACATAGATATCACACATGACAAGCTGCATCACCATGCATAATCAGCATTATTATTTAGGGTGAAAAATGCATACAAACTTTTGGTAACCCCCCCTTTTCCGCTTCTTTTTTTCCCTTTCGGTTACGCATACCTTATGCAGGATTCTAGCGATGAGCATTGCGAAGAGCCTACAAGCTCAAAGAATCGATCAAAATCAATCCTCGCTATCATTACCAATAGCATTGGGATGTTGACAAATGGATACCTTGCTGGTTTACTCAGCTTTGTGCTACTGATACTCCTCAAGATCCATGGCCCAGATGTTGTAAATGGTCCTATGCAAGATGCTTTCACGTATGCCCCTACGGTCGGCTACCTCATAGGCCAATTTGGTAAGTAAAGTCTTCTTCGATACTCGTTAACCAGCCATGTTGATGACTATAATAAATGCAGGATTTGGAAAGCTCGTTGATCTTATCGGCCGCAGGATTGGGCTTATTGCCGTCGTGTGCATTATCCTAGTAGGATCCATTATGATGACTGCTGCCAATGGTACAACGCCATCCGGGTTGATGTGGATGGTGGTGATATCTCGCTCTATCATTGGTTTTGGTCTAGGAGCAGAATTCCCATGCAGTGCTACATCCTCAAGTGAACTTATTAGCAGTATCAATGTTAAGCGTCGTGGAATGGCATTGCTTTGGGTAGGCACGAACCTTGTCAATCATGTAAACCCTTATCATTGATATGCAGCTTTCTTTTGCCGTAGTCATTGTATCTGATGATTGAATTTGGCACAACAAGTGCAGGTGTGGTCACAATAGCCATCCTTGCTATCTTCAAAGAGAATCTCGAAGCATCTTGGCGACTTCTTTGTGCATTACCAATCATCCCATCAGCATTTTTGCTTTATTGTCAGTGTTGGATAAAAGTGAGAACGCACGTAAGGATACTAACTTTTTGGTCATCATACCTATAGACCGGCTGAAATTCATGAAAGACATGACCTATGAAGGCAACATATCCAGTAAACGCAAGGTGCCAGCTTCGATCATCATTCGCCGATATTGGTTCCTGGTATTGACCCCATCTGTATTGTGGGCGCTTTATGATTTCGTGTACTTCCCAAGCAGCATGTTTTCAGGAGTTATTCTCGATCGCGTGGCAAAGGATGCGCCCTTGATTAAAACTTGCGCTTGGAATATTTTGATCAATGCGTTTTACGTACCGGGTATGCTTGTATCAGGAGCACTAGTCGACATCATCGGTCGTCGTTGGACCGTCATACTGGGGTTAATCGGGCAGGCTTTAATTGGCTTTATCTTGGGTATATGGTATCAGCAGCTGGTAGATAACTATTTCCCCCTTTTTGTGGTAGGTTTCAACGATACATCAGGCACTTGAGATAATCATACGTGGTGGGACTTAGGTGCTTTACGGCATTATGCTCGGATTCGGTGAGGTGTATGGCTATGTTGGAAGCATTTGCGTCTTGGAATCCACACCACAGCATATAAGGGGTACAGCATACGGTATAGCAGCAGGTAACACATATCAATATGATTTATTGGACGAGGTTGTATAAGTAGTTAACAAGAAGTTTATGATGGGGCTCTAAAGGATCAGGCAAGATTGGAGGTGTGGCTGGTTCTGCATCACACTCTGCTCTTGTAAACCGCTTTGGTCTGACAGGTGCCTTCATCACTATTGGTGTCACAGCTTCAATCGCAGCTTTGATTGCTGCATTATTCCTGCAAGAGACAAGGGGTGAAAGGATGATGGAGAAATGTGACGAGGACTATGAGCGTTACCTGGCGCAGTGTGGTTTTAGCGTTAGGCCAAAGGATACGCAAAGTGATGAGGAGGCGTAACGTGACAATCGAGCCATTGTTCACCATACACATAGTAGCCTTTGTAATCGATCTTTTCCTACGAAACCCCCACATCATGGTTATAAGACCTCCATGCAAGAGATAATGTCATGTACATTTTTATTTCAAATAGCTATGTAGATATACATTCATTTTGATGGTATACGGTTGAAAAGAAGCTGTTGATGACACATGAGGCTGTGCAAGCCGCAAGTCTAATATAAACGATATGCATCTTGTATTATACGTCTCTTATGAATGATGAAGAGAGGACGTAAGCACAATACGTAAGGCACAACACGTAAGCCGTAAAGAGAGTCAACACGTAAGCGTCCATGCGGATTTATTTGATATGGTCACACAAAGCTCCACATTATCGAGGTTCATTCACTCTTCCGCACCGCGTCTATTTCACTTGTATATGCTAATCCACCATGGCATCCAATGAGCTCCAACTTCTCGGTACGAGTTAATCTATATCCACCCTTGCTGCAAGTATAACTGATCTGGAGCTATGCATAGAAAATGTGGAGCTAAAGATCGCCATGTGCGACACCGATGCCCAGTTTGAGCGCTGCATCAACCTGTTCCTGGCACCCGTGCTACTCAAGTTGGCGAGTCCTCATGAGCAAGTCAAAAGAAAGGTAGGTCAATGGTGAACATGGTGGTGCACCTGGATTCTGACAGGCCGTTGTATTGGAAACAAGGTTATGGAGCTGCTCTCGCATATCAACAAACGTGCCAAGCCCAACACATCTATCAAGCTCCCTTTTGATGCACTTGTAAAGCAACTCATCGATGATCAAGTATCCACCTTTGTCAAGAACTTTACGATTATCTATTTGGAGATGTGTGTGGAGCGCATGACACCCGAGGAGACCGTACAGCATATCCCAAGCTTCCTCAAAGGAATTGCTCGCCGACCTGAATCACAGCGCACAGCTATCTTTCACATGGTGCTGCCAGTAAGTGTATGGAAAAGGAGAATGATGGAATGGTATTGACTTTGTATGTAGATATTAAGGAAATGGGAGATGGAGCCAGGAGAGCAGAAGACAGCACGACAAGATGTATTCGAATTCGATCAGCATCCCGAGGACGCAGCAACGGTGTTGAAGTTCTTCCTTAATATCATGCTATACCATCCATTGACTCGATCACAACAAGAACAAGAAGGACCTATCATCTATCCCGGCCTCAGTGCAGCTGACGTTGAAAACATCACCAACAAGGGCAAAGTGACATGGACATCTAGCAAAATCAATGAAGCTAAGGTATATACAAGCTTTGAGAATAGGGGCGAAGGATCAACAAATGTCTGAAGATGGGGTATTATTCAGCTAGGAATCCTCAAGTTTATCCTATCATATATTTTCACCGATGAGGAGCGGTTAAGGATATTGATTGCTGGTGCTTGTGATGCGAATCATGAGGTGGTTTCCATGTCTGAGGATGGTATCAAGCGCTGGACAAACAATGTGGATTTCGAAAGCACCAGCTGCATTCAATCTTTGTACACCATGTACTTGGGAACAAAAGGCTCTGGTAAGTGATTGAGGCTTGTGAACGGGTTGCATCTAGCGTTGATGCTAATTTAGTATGACAGGTCCAAAAGACAGGCAAGCTCCTGCATCTATTCCAGTCAAGATCCGCATATTGCATTTCCTGTCAAAGTCGATCCTCGCAACCAACATGCCAACACAAATGATTCAAGTGATCTTTGATGGTATCTATGGTATGAAAATGACAACCATTCCTATATTTCAAAACACTTATCATTGTGCTGTTTCATGTAGGCGATTCATCTACCACCAAATTACGTCGATCAACAATGTCATTTCTTCAATGGACTGCTCGCATGGTTGGTATAAGGATGGATAGGAGGGCTTTGATACAACGATTAACGATATTTATTAGGGTGATGCCAGCAAATTGGAACGCATTGCACCTATCCTCGTCTCTGGTTTACTCAAATACATCAACGAAAATGAAGATGTCAGTGGCCATGGTAATTGGAAATTTTGGAGAAGGGTGGATTTGAATAATGGTTGTGATGCTCACCAAGATTATCTTTGGTGTAGACGCCGAAAGCATCAAGGGGTATGCCTATGTTGGATGTGGACTTTTATGCAAGAAAGGTAATCCTTATTCGGTGGTAAATGCCTACGTAGCTCCGTAGCTGACATGAGGTTTTTATGTTTTCAGTGCCCCAGGTTGCATTGAATGACCCAAAGATTCTGGAACTCTTTTTCGAGAGGCTTGAGTATGAGCACCCGAATGTGCGTACATATGTTCAAGACGCCTTGGCATCGATGATTGCGATCTATACGGATTTGGATGAAGGAGCATCAACCTATGCAGCTGTAAAGAACATCATCTTGGAGAGTGTACAAAAGGTATCTTTTTACTTTGCCATAGCTATGAGAAACGTGGATACTAACTAGGTATCAATCCATAGACAAATTCTGCATCTCGTTATATGGCTCTCAAGTATGCCAACGCTGTGTATCCCTTCTCTTCCGTTTTTGCTCGATACGTTTGCTTGCTTGGAAGTTCCTCCAGTGTGAAGAAGCTAGAGATCAAGGAAGAATCAGCACGAGGTCTCCATCCTTTCCAGAGAACAGCATCCGGTGCCTTCACAACCACCGCTGATATTGTGCCTGCTTCAGCACTCCCTGCATTTGAAGATTTGGTGACCTATCTTGATCAGCATAAGCCAAGTGACCAATACACCTATGATTCAAAGACACCCATTGTACGAGGATACCCGGTGGAAGTGTATTCAGAAATCATACGTTTTGTTCGAATGATTCTTATTTTGGAAGCCAATCCTTCTACGATATTGATCGATCAGTATGTGGAGAGCAAAGTGGATAACAGTATGGCGGATGATCCAGTGGTTATGGACAACTTTAAGAGATACATCGAGAGCTGCTGGTCTGGAGCTGATCCTAAGAAGAAAGAGGCACTTGAATTATGGTTGCGATTCATTGAAAACTCGTTGGACAAAGACCTCAAGGGTAAGAATGAGCAAACAATGTACCATTTCAACGTCATTAATGGGTTATTATTCTATTATTGCAGACTTGGTTCTTCTTACTACAGCTGCACAATCCCTCTTGGAAATCATATCGTTTGGGCCTGCATCCATATCCACTTCTTTGAAGGATCGATTGGAGTTCTTCAAGTCTTTCACTCTCTCAGAGAAACAGGACGCACGTGATGTCATGTCCCACATCTTTGGTATTGTTGCAAGCGACCCATCCATTTCTACACAACAAGTTGAGACCATCCTTGGTGAATACTGTGATTTATTGGATAAGCCTTTATCGTCCCATGGTGGTGGTATCGACGTGGATCGTGCCCACGGTGCCATATTAGCAATGGGTTTCCTTCTTGGACGTTGTATCTATCGTAAACGACAACTGCAAGTTGAGCTTATTCGACGTTGTATCCAGTGCCTTGCAAATCAATTGGAAGGTGCTCCTGGTGTCACTTTTACACT
Organism: Lichtheimia ornata; assembly: GCF_029851405.1. Taxonomy (NCBI): domain Eukaryota; kingdom Fungi; phylum Mucoromycota; class Mucoromycetes; order Mucorales; family Lichtheimiaceae; genus Lichtheimia; species Lichtheimia ornata. Next base: position 148,577 of record NW_026695344.1, read on the forward strand.
ACTCGCTAGTGCAGCATGCCGAGCTCTCGCTGAAATTGGACGTATTGAGGCACTCCCATTATTGGAGAATGATAAGCGCAAACGCAAAGACGAGGATGCGGCTGACAGCATGGAAGTGGATGGTGAAGGAAGCACGTTGACTTCTCGCAAGGTCATTGATCAGCTTTCCAAGATTGTCAAATCCAGTGGCAAGGACCCCAAAGTACAAGAACAAGCAATCCTAGCTTTGGGTCAGCTATCAATTCCATACAGTAGCAAGAGCGATAATGTTACCACCGTCGTTGATACCTTGTTTGCATCGGCTGATACAAAGCAAATCGAATTGTTCTTTGCTGGTGGAGAGGCTTGGTCAATGGTGGCATTTGGTTGGAAATCACAGGCCATACAAAAGCACAAAGATATCAGCAACGTGGAGTTCCCTGATCAAAGCGATATGCAAAAAGAAGAAGCCTTCCAGAGTGTGATTGAAAAGATTACCCGCACCTATGTTACTAGCGATCGATCATGGTACAGGAAAGCATCTTGTATTTGGTTGCTATCAATCTTGAAATTTGGCAAGGATGAGCAATTGATTCAGGTAACATCATGTGACCACCCAATGTGATTTTTATTCATGTATCTCTTTTTTTATATCAGAAAAACCTTGGATTGATGCATGCATCGTTCTCGAGACTAATTGGCGATCGTGATGGTATGGCTTTCTTTTACTTTTATCATTCAATGTATTGCTAACAGAAAGCTTTACTAGATTTCACACAAGAAGTGGCGTCAAAGGGTCTTGGATTGGTGTACGAATATGGTGATGCCAAGATCAAGGAGGACATGTTATACTCGCTTGTGGGGACCTTTACGGAAGGCCGAACAATCCAGGCACAATCTGTCACCGACAACACAGTGCTCTTTGAAGAAGGCGACCTTGGAACAACACCTGATGGTAGCTCTATCACAACGTACAAGGAACTTTGCTCCCTTGCCTCTGAATTGAATCAGCCCGATCTTATCTACAAGTTCATGAACCTTGCTAACCACAACGCTATTTGGACTTCTCGTCGTGGTGCTGCCTTTGGTTTCCAAAACTTGATGGCAATGGCTGAAAAGGAGCTGGAGCCTTATCTTCCACAATTGGTGCCCAAGCTTTTCCGTTATCAATTTGATCCAAACACCCAAGTGAACCAGACCATGAAAGCTATTTGGCAATCTTTGGTGAAGGATAACCAAAAGACGGTCGACAAGTATTTCGACGAGATCATGGAAGATGTTTTGGCAGGCCTTGGTAATCGACAATGGCGTGTGCGTGAGGCATCCTGCGCAGCAGTAACAGATCTTGTACAAGGAAGGCAATTGGCACAAATTGAGCCATACTTGGAGCGCTTATGGAAAATGTGTTTCCGTGCATTGGATGATATCAAAGAATCCGTACGACGGGCAGCAACTCAATCATGCAAATCACTTACCAAGCTCACCGTTCATTACTGTGATCCCAATGTGGTGTCTGCTGCTGATGGTGCAAAGGTTATCAATATCGTCATGCCATTCCTCATTGAAAAGGGCATTGTATCCGATGCTGAAGATGTCCGCAAATTTAGCTTGGATGCTTTATTGCGTATATGCAAGACTGGTGCTTCATTGCTCAAAGGATTTATCCCTGAACTCGTGGATGTTTTGTTACAATCTTTGTCATGTGAGTGTTTTCTTTCAGGTCATTATTATCAAAAACTTACACGTTCCTTTTAGCAATGGAGCCTCAAGCCATGAACTACCTAACCTTCCATGCCGAAAAGTATAATATTACTCAAGAGCAGGTATGTGTGCCGAGATGGGATCATGGTGATAACGAGGGTGACTAAGAAGGGCTATAGTTGGATAGTGCTCGTTTGAGTGGCGCCAAGAACTCCCCAATGATGGAAGGCATCGAGCATTGTGTAAACCAAATTGATGACAACGTTATGCAAGAGTTGAGTCCTCGAATTATCAACATCATCAAAAAAGGCACTGGTCTCCCAACAAAGGTAAGTGAAAAAAGTAGTGGAGTTCAAAATTTGAGCATTGACATTGTATGTTATAGGCTGGATGTGCTCGCTTTATTGTGACATTGTGCATGAACCGACGTGGCGTCTTTGAACCATATGCAGATACGTTTTTGAAGGCTCTTAGTGGTGCAATTCGATCCAAGAATCCAGTTATCCGACGCTCTTTTGCTACTGCTACGGGTTACGTTTGTCAACTTGCATCATATGATCGATTGTGTTCTTTGGTTCGACATTTGAAAAAGCTCTACGTGGAAGAAGGCAGTGGTAAGATAGGAAAACGTTTTGCATGGCGATGATGCTCATCATGTATTTTCTTCGATCCAGATGAAGATTCTCGTGCTGCAAGTGCTGTTACAGCGGTGGATATTACTCGATTCGCCACAGACCGTATGAACTCGATTGCATCCGAAGTCGTACCTCTTATTTATGTTGGAGAGCATGATCCCGACAAGGACCTCCAAAAACTTTGGAAAGATGCTTGGGAAAATCTGACATCAGGTAATGCTGCCATAGCGGATGAGAGATCGATACAAGGCTGATATAGGATCCTTATAGGTACAAGAAGTTTGGTGGTATTACACACCGACGAGATCATTGACTTCGCTCAGCCCTTACTTTCCTCGCCATCATGGGGTACGAAGCAAACAGCGGCATTGGCTATCGCGGATTTATGTAAAACGGGTGGAAAGAATGTTGCACAACACGCCAGCAAATTGATGCCAGTGATGGTATCAACCCTCGCTACTCGTTCTTGGGCAGGCAAAGAGCATGTTTTGGAAGCATTCGTCCAATTGTGTATATCGGCGCAAGGTTATTTTGAAGTCACTGGAAATGAACCAACACTCCCGGATGTTGTCAAGATCATGGTGCGAGAAGCCAAGCGCCGTAATCGTGTTTATCAGCGTCATGCATTGGTTTCTTTGTGTACATTCTCCGAAGTGTTTGGTGACAAGGTCGACGTATTCACTCCATCACAAGAGTTTTTGACCGAGTTGTGTGAGATGGATGAAGCTGAAGCTATGGAAGAGGATGACAATGATAATTCCAAGCCATTATTGCTTATGATCAAAGCGAATGCATTCAAGGCACTTGTATCAACTTTCCGCCCACGCGCCTTTGCAAAACAACGTACGTATTACCCCACGCCTTATCATTACTACGAGATTAATCGATGTCTTAATAGGTGAGGAGACGATGGCTTTATCTCAAGTCTTGACCAAGAGCTTGGAGGGCAATGTGTGGAATGTACAGCAGGCTATTTTTGAAGCACTCAAGTCGTTTATTGAACAATGTGATCCTCAAGATCTGAATGATGCGGTGCTACATAATGTCACGGATGCATGTATCGCCCATGGTGTGAATAATCTGAAATATTCAGCTATCCGATCCGCAACCCTCGACGTTCTGGAGACCATAGTGGCTAGTGCCAATCGTAAGTCAAGATGTGAAGAATCGGTTTGCTGAAGTAATGATCTGACCATCCCCTTTTTTATCCAGTCTCGATCCAATTCAAAGCCGATTTACAGCAACAGTGCAATAGAAGTCTTGAGAAAGAGCCTCTCGCCGCATTGAAGGAGCGTTTACAGCAGCTTATTAGACAATTAAAATGATACCAGTAGTAGTATCCCATTTCTCATCCAATACATACATACCACGTATCTTAAAAAGGAGATTATGGTTGCCATGGTGCGGGTGATGGCTGTTAGTGTTGATAGCTACAAAAAATGGAATCACTATGCGGTAATTAAGTATCCCTAGCAACGCAGTAATGATGGTGATGGCGATGATGACGACGACGCAGAAATCAATATCGTGTGGCAATCCAGCAGCACTTTTTCACGAAGAGTACACAAAAGGATCCGTTTTTATTGATAATATCAACAACGCTGCTATTGACGTGCTATAAAGTATGCATGTTAACCACTATCTTAAATGAATAATGATATTGATGTTTACCTTATTTCTTCTTGGAGACACCAACGGTGCGACCACGACGACCAGTAGTCTTGGTGTGTTGACCACGGACACGGACACCCCAGTAGTGACGAAGACCACGGTGAGCACGGATCTTCTTGAGACGCTCAAGATCCTCACGGAGCTTGGTGTCAAGACCGTTGGAGATAGCTTGGCTGTACTTGCCGTCAACAACATCCTTTTGTCTGTTAAGGAACCAGTTGGGGATCTTGTATTGAGCGGGGTTCTGGAGGATGGTGACAATACGCTCCAATTCTTCGTTGCTAAGTTCACCAGCTCTAAATAAAAAGGGGATATGGATCAATGTCGTATACCTTATATATCGTGTGGTTGTATGTTATGCGTATTCGTACCTCTTGTTGAGATCGACATCGGCCTTCTTGCAGGCAATGTTGGCGAAACGACGACCAACACCCTTGACAGAGGTCAAGGCAATGGTAATCTTGTTCTTGCCGTCAACGTTGGTGTTGAGAAGACGGAGAATGTGCTGGAACTATTGGCGAGAAAAAGAAAAAGATATAAAATTGAGTCCATGTTCGAAGTCGTGTTGAAGGTGTCCATTTACCTGATTCCTCTCGGGAACAACAAGCGACTACAAAGAAATGAAAATCGATAAGTTGATATATTCATCCATCCATCCATTCACATATCCCATCCATCCATTTATCCATCCAATCTCGTAATCATTCGTTCTCGCATATGATTCCCATCTCTCATGTTCACATACCATCTTGATCGAAAAGGGAGAACCTCAGAGGGTGATGGGCAGCCGAGCCATAAGGCAGCCCGCCTGCTTTGGCATTCAAATGCCGCCACACAACCCATCCACATTAAACATTGTGCTGCACTTGTCTCATTCTTTTTCAACCGCTTCCCCTCCGCCGCCCGCCCAACCATGGATTTTACTTGTGGATGTCTTTTGGATAAAACTGCCAAAGAACCTCACTTTAAAAAGTCAAAGCATTTTGAAGATCTCGCAGCAAGCTTTGCTATTAACGCCAAGAATGAACAATTGAATGCTCAGTAAGTAGCGTTGCTATGGCGACGACGACCATCGTATCCTTGACTACTGACTATGACGATCATCAAAGTTATTCATGGTTGGTGCAAATGCATCGCCCTGTAGCAACCAGTAATCCATACGTTGAAGCCACCTTTGAAAATCCTCAAGACAAGACCCAACCGATTATTGTACCAGCCTTACAACTCAAGAATACTGAAACTGCCTACTCCCATCCACGTTATTACGTCGTCTCCCCTGCTGTGGGCACACTTGATTGTGGATTATACCATATGCGTCTCACTGCATACGCTGATTCATCCAAGCGAACTATACTAGCCGAACACGAAAATGATTTATTGTCGCGTGTCAACACTACAACCTGTTCTAAAACTGAATTTATGGAGAAGATGAATGCGGCAGCGCGCCATGCCGAGAAGCAATGGGAATCAGCCCAATGAGCAAAACCAATAAAGAAGTTCACTAGTACCACTCTATTATCAACACCGTAATTGAAATAAATGCTGTTCATGCATACCAACGCATAAGCCTCACATTTATACAAGCAAAGGAGGGAGGGGGGTCATGATGGAATTATGCAAACACTGGTATCCTATGCCATTCAAAAATTTAATTGTTCTTTGTGTGTGCGTATCGTATTCTTTTCATTGTTCCTCGGAAGGAGGGACGCTCACTATAATGAATCACCATCAGCGTCTATACAAATGCAAAAGTCGTCAAAAAAGCTGGGGAGTAAGTAATCAATGGCCGATGTAATCATTCCCAGCATGACGTGCGATGCATGGATACCGCTTATGGTGGGTGAGATGTGTACCGTTTTTGCTAACAACGGGATGAGGCTCAATGCTGAATGGTGGAGAACAAGCAGCATGCAATCACGTGAGCACTTTGATACATCATGAGCTACATGCATCTATCATTTGATTTCATTATGACTGTAAGGGTGCAGGATTTGTAATTGTCTCGTGAACTACATAATCGACGAGAATCATTTGATGATGAAGATGCTCATGTTGTATACATACGACAAGCAAATGCCAGCGGCCATTGTATCACAATCATTGCGAACGAGGGATTTGTCTAAACCATTGGGCTATTGCTTGCATTGAGATGGAGATGGTGGATGAGCTTGAGCTATTATGTATGGACGTAGCTAGCTGGCTGATCCACAATTACAGGTTCTTGTGTTACACAGATATTATGCAGGCTGCTGCAGACATTAACGTGAGCAGGTAATTGGGAGATGCTATAACCAATGCTTTGTTACTCTTCCTTTGTGTGTGAAATGGATCATTTGTGTGATGCTCAACCCCTGACTTTTTCATTGTCAAACAGTAATGATGGGGGATTCCGCTTTGGACCCATGCCAATTTTGATATACAAATTGATTATTATGGTAAATGCAAAAGAATGACTGTATTCATCGTTTGAATGGCCCAGGCTTGAGTGGGTATGTAATGAATGTTGTAGTTTATGCTATCTACGATTGCAATAAGAAGCAAGTAGGAGTTGTATAAATCTGCCTTTGTCAATGAAGATCATGCGGCTTTTGCGGAGTGGCCTTCCAACCATGACGTCTTGGCTCATCAAGTCTCTTGCCTAGCTCGGCTACAGTGGTGCTGTGTAGAAACCTTGTTCCTTTTTTTTGCTAGCTTTTCTTCACACTGTAGTATAAGCGTATTAGTAGTAGTCGAATCTAACATAAAAGAAACCATCCAACATACCGAGCAGGTAACGTGATCAATCTATTACTCTCTCCCTCCCTCTCTCTCTCTCCCCTTCTTCTCTCTGCGTTGTGTGTATTGGTAGCAGCGACGCGCAGTTGTAGAGCAACTCTTCCTCTTACTCAGCCCTGGGATTCGCTTTTTGACTGATGCCTACTCTTCTTCCATTATAAAGACACACCGACCAACATGAAGATTAAAAAGACGACCTCCAAGAAGCTTGCTCCATTGGTATTTCTCTTACCAACCATGAAGACGACATGCAACTGACAGACAACCCCAATGTAGCCACAACCGCTGCGTGACATTATCCATAAGCTTCAGCATGATGCCGAGGAGACCATTCCTGAGCTTGCTAAGCAGTTGAACGAGTGGCCTTATCGTCGAGGCGACATGTTCCACTGGGTGCCTGTTCTCGATCGTTTCGACGCCATTTTGGAACGTATATGCAACGACTTTCATCTCCAGCAACATGTCCAATCTCGAGAGTTCGACAGCAACACCAAAGCTCTATTGCTCGCCATCACTAGTATTCTCAAGGTCTTGTTTGAGCACTGCACCAACAGGAACATTTATAATTCATTTGAGGTAGGTAGGCCAAGTTGTATGATATCGTTTGCATGTTCTTACATTCGTCGTCTGCATATTGTATGTAGCATATCAACGCTCTGCTGAATACGATGGATGTCGATGTGCTTGAGAATATCATGCAGTTCATGCTCAAACCAGCTCAACGCTTGAATCAGCCTAGCGGCATGGCATCATCATTTGCACCATCCCAGGACAAAATCATCGAAATGGCTCGTAGTTGGGGATTTCCTACATCCAATCTCGTTCATCTCATCAGCAAAGATTTCATTGTCACCAAGGATATGACCACTTTACATATGCGCTTTTATCGTTCAGGCAACAATAAGGAGCAACAACAACAATCGGATGAAGGAGTGATTGATTTCACTGTCAATGTGGCACCCGACGACAATGACAAAAGCGATATCCAAGTATTCCAAGAGCTCTCCAAGCAATATGATATACCCAACGAATACCACTTTGAATTGGCACACCAAATCCAAGTCAAAAGAAACCTTGCGAATGCCACATCAAGGACAAAATTGCTCAAAATCAGAATATTGGCAATCGCCATTATGGGTAAGCTATCCTTGCTGGTACAAGATGCTCGTTGATCTAATAACGATGATATCTTCTTTCAGAGCTTACAGTCTCGGAGAGCACAGCATCAAATCAAATATTCATGCAAGAGCCGCATCTGATTGCAGGATTGGGAGAGCTGGTCCATCCCGAGAACAACATAGATTATGTAAGTGCATCAAGGCATTAATAAGAGGGGATGAAAGGTTATTGATATGTGATGATGGTAGGATTTACAAGTGTGTTCATTGCGCTCTCTTGCTGCTATTGCCGAGAATCGCCGTACCGTCAACGATGTTCTTACTGCCGTTGATGCCTCAGCAAATCATGGACTCTTTTTACGAATCTTACGTATGATTGGCAATGGGATCATTAGCGGTAGGTTTTATAATGCATTGATGGAAGCCTAGTCCTCATCTATTTTTCTTCTATAGATTATCCATGGCAGTATTTGGATGCATTATTTATGACTCTCTCCTCCATCTTGAACAGCCATTCTGGAATGGAAATGCTAGTATCAGCTGGTCTTGTACCTGTTTTGACACAATTGCTTGGAAACTCACAAGCGGTTACCAACAAGGTGCGTGGATGGTGTTTTGACATGTTCTCATTGACACAACCAACTCAAGCTGGATTATATTATAGTCGCAGTCAAAGATCATTGCTGTGCTGGATGGAATCATGCATGGGTCTTCATCGTCATTTACAACCTTTTGCAACATTGGAGGATTGGATACCCTTCTTGGGCGGATTAAGGTAGGGATATAGAATGAATATCACTCACCATGATGTTATTATTGACATGAACATGTACATCAGGATGAGGTCCTCGAATGCTTGGAATACAACAAGAATCATCCATCCACCAATCCAGAATTGCTAGAGCCTGATGTTTTTGAGCTTCAAAAGACCACTGGAATACTAGAGCTATATGACCGGATATCGGCATTACGAGCAATGTTGCGATTTTTGTGGCGTATGATGGATTCTTCTGGGACAACGGATCGATTACGGAATTTGGTTGAATCCTCTATATTGAGTTCGCTTGTATCTGTTATATCAGAGCCTTATGTGTTTGGATCCCATTGCTTCGTATCAGGTATGCCCATCCCAATGTGAGGGTCTTATGATGGTGTACATCACTGACAGAGACAATATTATATATAGCGATCAATATCATGACTACAATTATCCACAGCGAGCCTACATCCCTCACCATCCTTCAAGAAGCCAAGTTGCCACAAACCTTTTTGGACACCATATGCAAATACGACAATCCCAGTAATGATGTCTTGATGCCAGCTGTCAATGCATTCGGTGCTATATGCTTGAATCCTCAAGGAATCAACATGTTCAAGGAAGCCAATCCTTTACCCCATTTTTTCGACTTGATTTGCGACCGCGAGTATCCTTTCAATGCCGAAGAACCGGATATCATGACAGGACTTGGCAACGCTTTTGATGAACTTGTTCGACACCATCCATCATTGAAAGCCGACGTTATCACATGTATCACGACCATGGTGAAAAAAGTCATTGATTTCGGCCAATCCCAGCAGGACGACAATATCAGATCAAAGAATGAGGGTCATTTGTTGAAGACATTACCAAAGGCACACGATGAGACAACAACAATTGAGGATGCCAAGGAAGAGAAATCAGAGAATCGGCTAGTGCTGTTCATTGATAGGACAGCAAGGGTATGTATGATCGTAATTGATATGATACACATCAACAGCAACGAGTAACTCTTTATTCTTCAAAAGTTCCTTGAAGGTTTCCTCCAGAATCATTCCAATATCAGGGCCGCTATCAAGGAAGGATTGCCTGATTTGCTCCTCGATTTTTACGCCTTGCCAACCCTGCCTGCAGACTTTTCTACCACATCAGCATCGGATTGCTTGGCATTTGTTATGAAGGTGATCAACGACGTCAACATGTCCAGCACCATCCTTGAGATAGCCAAGAGAGTGAGGAATGCCAGCCAATTCATCACGGAAGATACAACGGTTCATACAAGTAGTATCCTTAAACCACTTTTGGACTTATCACGTGCGTATACTTTATACCAAAGATATACTTTGCTCTAATCATATAACACAATAGGTGATGATACCGATCAATTTGAAGCTGGCAACGCTCTCTTCCGCAAATTTATCGTTCTCCATGGCTACATTGGACTTCTTTCCGACATATCATATTCAGCGGGACTGAGCCTAGGAAGATCCTCTTCGTCGTTTGTTGCAGAACTTTTATCTGGGGAGGATGAAAATAGTAATACAATTGAGCTTGTTGGAACCATATACAGGTAATTCTCGGCGTAGTGGATTATAGGATTGGGTCAAAGCTGATGACGGGTATATAGGTTCATTATGTGGGAAAACTTCTTGCTCAAAGAATCGGTGCCTAGCTATTGGTACAACTTCAGCCAGGAGAAGAGGAATGAAAAGCCAGCGTTGTCTTCCCACCTCGCACTTGGGAATAATGGCAGCAACCATGCATCCAGCTCATGTGGCGCACACAATGATGAGAATAGCAAAACCAGTGACAGCCACCATGGTGATCTATCAGGGAAGGAGAACATTGATGCGAAGGATCCAAGGATACAAAATCTCCGCCTATTCAAGTTATTCTTGGGAGAAACGACACATTCCATCATGGTATTGCTCCAAAGTAAGTTGCTTATAGTTACAAGCATGAGAAAATCAGTTCCTCACAAAGCTTTCCTTCATAGGCTTGATTACAATGGCTTGTAGCAGGCGCACAATGGATGCTGATCAAAGAGCTATCTCATTTAAGCTATCGAGAAGCATAGCCGAGCTGCTAAAGAGGAATGTTTTATGGATGCGGGATTCTGGAAACAAAAAGCTACCCATGTGCAAGCATAATTATCGAACGGTGATGTACAGCATGATCTCGTTACTGTTCCTTGAAGATCGGCCCCAGGCGTCACTTTATACCCCTGCTGTGGTGGCATTCGATTGGCAAGGTGGCACTGATATGCTCCTCCATGACCTTGATTCATTATGGCAAAAGATCTCACTTTTACATATGGTGCCATCCGCTGAGCGTACAAAAGAGCAGCAAACACTTATCACTCATATGTATGGATCGTTGGAAGCATTATTGACAGCACTCGCATGCGTTGGATCATCCAAGTTATTACGTGATTCACCCTACACTGCCCCTATTGTCAAGCGAGGAAACAAGACATCTGATGCCTTTGATCCATATGCATGGATTATCGCTATGCAACTCAAGTTGACGCCCATTCAACAATATCTACACAGCCCTGATGCAAAAGAGTTCCCCAAACACGTGCTTCAAGTGTTACTCAAGATTGTATTGCATGCATTCAAAGGTGATGGGGAGTCCAATTTCAGCAACGAGACAGCTACAACAACGACAGCGGCTTCCACTTTTCGAATTCCACCGTTCCAGCACCAGCGTAGTAATCGAGTACCCAATCCGACCATTCTTCGGCCACCTGTTGTGGCGGATCAAAACGGTGTCCAACGACTTGTAGATATGGGCTTTGATCGTACTGCTTCAGAACTTGCCATGGTGCGATGCTATAACCAAATATCACGTGCTGTTGACTATTTGTTTACATATCCTGGTGAAACGCCTACCGATACCAATGCTTCAGAAAACACAACAACAACAACAACAACAACAACACAAGACCAATCCAACAATGAAGATGAGGATACCACTCAACAAGAGGCACCTGATTCTCAAGACATGTTTGAAAGTGGATTGGGAGATGGTGATAGCGATTTTGAAGACTCGGATGAGGAATTTAATGATTGGCGACATCAAATACTTGGCAACATTAATCGCAACCGTATGACACCTTCACGACCTACCCAGCAATCACAACAAGAGGAATCTGATACCATCGTTGGGAGCAGTGAAGAAGAGAAGAGGATGATGCATGAGCAGACACAAAAATTAGCACAAGTGCGGTCCAAAATGAAGAGTGAATTGCCAACATTACTAGTGCGACTTGCATGTCAGCGGGATGATTTACTTTTCGATATTCGTGATCTTCTATTGGCATTTTTTAAGAGTGACTCGGATGCGAAGACTGCTAGTGCTGTCATGTCCTTGGTGATTGATCGTGTGGATGAGATTCGTCAAGATGATCAGAATGAGAGTGCCCAGCTTAGCACATGTCTCTTGTTACTTGCAATACTCTTCAAGGAGCCACTTGTACAAGGTGTGATTGCCGACGTTGCACCACGTCTCGAGTTTTTATTTGGATTGCTGCAATCAGTTGATACCTCTGATCCGGAGAAACCATTACCTTCATGGTTGGCTACAGTGCTTTTGGTGATAGAAACCCTCATTTCTCACACTGATGGACCCAAACATGTATCATCCACCACGCCACAAAATGAGAACAAGAAACCAAGCAATTCGACCACACCTTTGGTTTCGGATGAGCAATGTCGAGCGTTATTGATTGATTGTATCAAGCTGCTAAAAAGCAACGACACTACACGCAATGATATCTATGCCATTTTACGGATAGTGGTGCGATTGACTCGTGATTATGATGCTGCACGTGAATTTGTGAAGCATGATGGACTGCAATTGCTCTTTGCCAAGGCTCGTTCCAGAAATCATGGTGGTAGTGGATTGCAAGGTCTGCAGGCATTCATTATTTTGATCTTCCGACATGTCATTGAAAGCAAAGCTGTGTTGGTGAAGCGTATGGAGGATATCATCAGCACATGGTTTACAGTACCTCGACCTCGTAACATGGATATACGCACCTATTTACGCAACAATGGTCACGTGGCACTACGAGATCCGTCAACCTTCTTGAATGTCTCTGGTCAAATTTGTCGCATTACACGATATGATCGACATAGTGAAAATCCACACATCAAGCTCTTGACCAAGAATAACACCATCAAAGACGAGAGTGGATCGCCAAATGAAAAGGATGCAGCCGTCCCAGAGAAAAATGAGGAGCAGCAGCAACAACAGCGACATGAGCCTGAAATAGCAGATGCGTCCATTGTCATCGATTATCTCTTGAATGAGCTTGTTCGTGCTTGCAAGGATTCGCATGATAGTACGAGTGATCAACGTTCAGCACATGAGAACGCACATTACGCATACACGGGACTCATATTACAATGTTTGGTGGAGCTTGTATCGTCCTACAACACATGCAAGCATGCATTGTATGCATTCTGTCAACGCAACAACACCAACAAAGAATCTTCCATTATGCACATGCTGATCAATGATTTGCTACCATACAATGCCGTCAATCCAAATGTGGAATCTCGGAAGCAACAGGGGCTCTCTATTTGGACAGCATCTATTTTGGTAGCCATGTGTTATGATGCTGGTGGTGGTGGTGCGAACAATGACACCAATACTACAACAGACAAAGAACGAGACTTGGATCCCATACGTCGTTACATGTTTGATATCATTGTGTGTGCATTTAAGGAGACCATTGCTTCGACCAAATCAGGCTCTTTATCAGTCAAATATGGAAAGTATCTAGCCCTTGCCGACTTGTGTCATCGCATCTTGAATGCCAGGCCAAGTGCCGGTGCTCCAGCACAACAACGAACCAAGGAGGAGACAACCATCCATATTGCTAAGCTTATGATCAACAAACAGCTTGTCGGTGTCCTCACCATGGCAATCAATGACATCGATATCGAGTACCCACATGCACGTACAGTGATCAATTCCATGTTGCGACCGCTTGAACAGCTGACAAGCTTTGGAAGCAAAATGACTACTGATGATGATGAGCAGCAGCAGGAACCAGCTTCACAAGTTATTCATGATCGCAATGCATCTCCTGATTTATTTAACGGCGAGGATGCTGATGATGAGCAAATGGATGAATTGAGCAATGAGGATGGGTAAAGTTATCGTGTGCTATTATAGATAGCTTATGTGACTAACGCATGTATCTAATAGATATGACGAGGATGGCTTTGATGACAGCACAACCGATAGCAGCTCTGATGTTCCACCTAGAGAGGAAGATGATGTGGAGGTTATTGACATGTTGGAGCAAGAAGAGGTATATGATGCATGGATTTTCATTGTGTATGTGTGTGTGCATCTAACAATTCTCTTTAGAATGGCGATCAAATGCAAGTAGATGGTGATAACGCGGCTGAATCCACAGTGCAAGAAGAAGACGATGAGCCACACATGACATGGCAACTCGAAGACTTTGATCATGAATCCATCATTCGAGGTGCTGGTGATATGGATGCTCCCGAGTCACCCATTATGAATGGTAGACGCAACTATCGTGACCTTGTTGATGTGCTCGTGGATGATGTAAGTGTGTTGACAGCTGTGTAAAATACGCCTTACTAAAACTGGATGATGATTTACAGGAACACGTGGACGATCTTGATGGACTTGATCAATCCGATTTCGATGAGGATGAAGGATCTGAAAATTTGGATGAAGTGAATGATGGGATTGATTTTATGGAAGATCGTGCCATGATGGATGGTGACATGGATGAGGATTATTATCTCGGTGGTGATGATGAACATGACACTCGTTTCTCTCGCTCACTACCACGTATTGATCTCCAGCGCTCTGAGCTTCGAAGAAGTAACCGATTACCCATTCTGCCATTGCCAAGAGGGATATTCCGACCCTTGGGTGTTAGTGCTGCAACTTCAGTCGACCAAGACCAAGTGATCAATCATCCACTATTGTCTGAAGAATACCAAGGTACCAATGGATTGGATAACAACACAATGATCCCTCGACCTACACGGCCGTCGTTTGCTGGACCTATGACTTATTCACGTCCTCGTCCGCATGGTGGTCAAAGTATGTGGCAAGCATTTGAGCACACTGTTGGGGATAGCGCAATACGTCTATTAGAAAGTTATCTCATGCGAGCTGCTTCAGGTACAAGTGCCCGACGAGGAATACAATCAAGCTCTTTGGGTTTCGATGTGAGAGGACGTGCCAATGGTATTATGCGATCATTTGAACTTGAGCTGCGTAACAATCCTCGCATCATCAACAACACCAGCATGACTCGCTCTCCTTTGGAAGAACAAGAACAACCCGACGCTGACTCTAACCGTGAATTGCTATCCATGTTGCATGATTTTCAACCAATGACTTGTGCCGATCGTTGGAATCAGGAAGCACGCATGATGTATGGAACAAGTGTGGCTGATAAGTCTCAAAATTTGCTGAATCCATTGTTGAATATCCTGGTCCCTATTGTCATGGAAGAGGAACGCCGAATGCGAGAAAAAGAGGAACAAAGACGTGAAGAGCAACGACGATTACAAGAGGAAAGGCGTAAAAAAGAAGAGGAGGAGCGACGTTTACGTGAAGAGGAAGAACGCAAAAGGAAAGAACATGAGGATGCCTATGATTCAGAGCAACAACCACAACAACCAGCAGCAGCAGCAGCGGATGGATCTAGTATGGGGCAGGATCAACATCAAAGAATGATTACTATCAATGGTGAATTGGTGGATATTTCCCAGACTGGTCTTGACGTTGAATTCCTTGAGGCGCTTCCTGATGACTTGAGACGAGAAGTTGTGAACGATCATATGCGTATATCACGTTCCAGATTGCAGGCAACAGAAACTGAATCGATAAGCTCTGAATTTCTTGGCGCTTTACCACCGGAGATACGTGATGAAGTGCTTCAACAAGAAGCGTTTAGTCGTGAGCGACGTGAACGACAACAACAACAGGAACAGCAGCAAGCAAATACGCCACTACCACAAGTTCTCAATGGTCATGCTCCTAGCCCACTTGGTTTACCTGATTCACCAACACGCCGTTTCCGCTTATCGGATGAGTTTCAACGTCTTGTAACTGAATTTGGCAGAAATGATCGCAACGGCAGCACACGAGAAGATACCCATCAACGCAAAGGCAATACACGACAAAGTACTATTCAGCTTGTGGATCGTGGTGAACTTGCCACTCTCGCACGATTGCTCTTTGCATTGCAACCTATTTCCAAGTCGATCCTCAGCCAGCTGTTGGTGAATTTATGCGAGAATACACAAACACGATGCGATCTCTTGTCATTGTTGGTGTGTGTGTTACATGACGGCAGCAATGATTTGACAGCGGTTGACATGTGCTTTGACAAAGTGATTCAATCATCATCATCATCCAAGTTGCCTGGCAACAACATGGCAACCGCCTCTACGATCACGCAAACAGCTCCGAATTTCATCACCCAACGGTGTCTTGGTTTCCTTATGCAACTCATTCAATCGAATGACAAGTCGCTTGGATACTTTTTGGTGGAGAATGATTGCTTGGCCGACTTGAAACGCAATAGCACTAGCAAAGGAAAGAACAAAATGCAGGCACCATCCAGCAAATATCCACTTTTGGTCCTTATCAGTCTACTTGATCGATCTGTGTTTGTGGACAACCCAAGTTTGATGGAGGATTTGATGCGTTTAATCTCAACGTTATGCCGACCATTCCCCGTTTTGGTGAAGAAGTACATGGATCGAGTCAACAACAAAGAATCAGCATCAAAACCGCCTGTGATTCCAGACCAATATCTTCAACAAGTGGTACACGTGCTTACATCAGGCGAATGCACCAGCAAAACATTTCAATACACAATCAGCGCTCTGTCACATTTGTCATGCTTGGATGGTGCCATGAAAACCATCATGGATGAGCTTATGCAAGCTGCCAAATCATCCTATGAGCGCGTTGCAAGCGATCTTGACGATCTCCTCGCCATTCTTAACAAGGCAACTCCTGACACAGAATTACAAGGATCAACGCTATCTCAATTCTCAGGTGCAAGCTCACATCAAGCCAAGTTGTTACGGGTGCTCAAGACGATCGATTATGTCTATTCACGTAAACCCAGCACATCATCTTCATCATCACAATCCAACGACAGCAAAGAGCAATCTGTATTGGAAGTCTATGAGGAATTGGCTCTATTATCTTTGTGGGACAAGTTGGGTGATTGCCTAGTTGCCATTCGTGAAAGAGACTACTTGTTGAATGTGGCTACGGTGATTCTTCCCCTTATGGAGTCATTGATGGTGGTGTACAAGTATGCTGCTGATCAAGCACAAGAAGGTTTCTTTTTCACATTTACGGAGCGCCATCGCAAGATCTTGAATACAATGGTGCGGAACAATCCATCGTTGATGCTTGGTTCCTTTTCTCTACTTGTGCGTAATCCCAAGGTGCTCGAATTTGACAACAAACGCAATTACTTTGTACAGCAATTACATAAACGCACATCAACGTCACGACACCATTACCCATCACTTCAGCTCAATGTTCGACGTCGCTATGTGTTCCAAGATTCCTATCATCAATTGCTTGGCAAAACAGGTGACGAGATCAAGTATGGTCGTTTGAATGTACAATTTCGTGACGAGGATGGTGTGGATGCTGGTGGCGTATCACGTGAATGGTATTCTGT
This sequence comes from Lichtheimia ornata, assembly GCF_029851405.1. Lineage (NCBI taxonomy): Eukaryota > Fungi > Mucoromycota > Mucoromycetes > Mucorales > Lichtheimiaceae > Lichtheimia > Lichtheimia ornata. The sequence continues at coordinate 165,932 of NW_026695344.1, forward strand.
TTTGGCCCGTCAAATGTTTGATCCCAACTATGCCTTGTTCATCACATCAGCTGCCGACAAGCTCACCTACCAGCCAAATCGTGCATCATCGGTGAACCCTGATCATTTGAGCTATCTCAAGTTTGTGGGTCGAGTCATTGGCAAGGCCATTTATGATGGACGTTTATTGGATGCTTATTTTACGCGATCCTTTTACAAGCACATTTTGGGTCGATCTGTGGATTACAAGGATATGGAAGCCATTGACCATGAATACTACAAGAGCCTTGTGTGGATGCTAGAAAATGACATTACCGATGTGATTGATTTGACATTCAGCTTGGAAGTGGATGATTTTGGCACAACACATGTCATTGATCTCAAGCCCGATGGTCGCAATTTACCAGTGACGGAGGAAAACAAGCATGAATACGTATCCTTGGTGACGGAGCATCGGTTGACGACAGCCATCAAAGATCAAATTGAAGCATTCTTACAAGGTTTCCATGAAATCATTCCAGCATCCCTCATTCAAATATTTAACGAGCAAGAACTCGAATTACTGATTTCGGGGCTTCCGGATATTGACATTGACGACTGGAAAAACAACACAGAGTACCAAGGTGGATATTCATCCAACTCGTCACAGATCCAATGGTTTTGGCGTGCGGTTCGGAGCTTTGATCAAGAAGAACGTGCAAAGTTGTTGCAATTTGCTACCGGTACGTCCAAGGTTCCCTTAGAAGGATTCGCACATTTGCAAGGATCAGGCGGTGTGCAGAAATTCCAGATCCACAAGGAATACAGCATGGACAATCGATTACCAACGGCTCACACATGGTAAGTAAAATCGCTTTATGTATAAGCAAAAGCTGATTGTGTTCTCTTTAGTTTCAACCAAATTGATCTCCCCATGTACGATTCATACACCAATCTTCGCCATAATCTTTTCAAAGCTATCAACGAGTGTGCAACCGGTTTTGGGTTCATGTAAAAAAAAGTTATTAGAATAAATCTACCTATATACATATCCATAATGAGGTCCTAGTTCCATTGAGATACTTTTACTAATTGCCGTTTGCCTTGGTGAATGAATGATACATGGCTCTTGTCAAAGTGGCGCGGGAAACTTTTGCGCTTGGACTGTTACACGTCCCTTTGATGCAGAGTTCAAACGCATAGTTGTACAACACAAAACCCAGCAAAAGTTTATTAAGGCACAAAGATACGCCATGATAGTGTACTTTTCATAAAGATGAACATGAAGGGTTTTCTTCCAACCTATAAGAAACAAAGCACCTGATCATAGAAAGCACCACCACGTAATCATTGTATACATAAGGGTGATGTCCAAAGGAAAAAGATTTTCTTGATTTGTTTATGTATTGGAGGTTCTTGGCCAATCAACATGATGGCCCCGGTGTTTTGGGTCAAGGTACATGGACATTGGCACTGACGTCGCCATGGTGGCACAAGAACGGCTCGATCTGATGAGCGCCGATAAAACACCGATTTACGCACGGTGTTGCCTTATGCAGACTGCCGTGCCTAGCCCCGATACAAAACACTTCTTTTGTTTCCGTTCTCTCCCAAAAGAATTAGCCGGCCCAATACACGGGGCGCTTTGATCTCTATATGTGTATATGAACATCACTAGAGCTTCCCCAAGCTGTTAGTCTCTTCCCCAACCCATTTCCACACGCTCATTAATATAGGTATCACATTTGTATACTGCTGGTGCTGATCGACTTTTGATAAGCAACGATCCCAAAGACACGTGCATATCAGTCAGCAACAAAAAACCAAGCACCCGCGGCTTTGCCGTCATCATCATGGCACCTCACGCATACTATATACCGCTGCTACCTGCTTTACAGCAACGTACCATAATACATTTCTTTCATTATACACTTTCATTTTACATTAACCCGCATTCTCCCGAACAACCCTTATTGAAATGTGTTTTTATACATGTTCAAAGAAATTCATATAGTAGAATATGTACATAACGATGTTTATTATTGACGTTCAGCAACTAATTCCTCAATGTGCTTAGCAAGGCAAAACTTTTGGAGGGTTTCGGTAGGCAAATGACGAGCACCCATTACGCGCTTAATGCACTGTGAACAAGGATCATTAGTATTCCTTGTACTTTTTACGACTAAACGACTACTATTTGAATACACATACCTGAGAAGATCCACACCAGCAATCAAAGGGCTGTGCCATATCCCATTCAGTGGAAGGATAAAAGAATGTAAGCTCATCACCGGTACGGAGATCCTTGAGAGCAGTGATAGCACGCTTGTCAATGTCCATACACACGGAAGGATCGCAGGAGTGGTTCATGTAAAGAAGATCACTGTTGAGCTCAATATGCTCCGTCTTTGAGATTTGCACGGATGAATATGCCTTGGGACCAGGTGTTAAGCCTTCAAGTTGAGCAATAACACTGCCCTTTGGAAAATCACGCTCGGCTACAAGCTTGCTTGAGTATTGTTCAGGGGTGCCTTGACGCACAATGCGAAAGTAGCCGGGATGGCTTTGCTTAGTAGCTTCAGGTTGTGTGGTAGCAGCAACAGTCATCTTTTAGTTATTGGATGATGGTAAAGAAAAAGAGAGAGAGAGAGAGAGGGAGAAGAAAAAAATGAGGCAATGTAGAATGCGAGACCTTGTTTATTTGATCGTTTAAAAAGTGTTGGTGGTTGTGTGGTGGTTGTGGTGATGGCCTTGTTTCGGCATTTGAACCAGGTGTGTGGTGTGTGGGGTACAATCCATATTCCGATTCGCGAATGTCATCAACAACCTTTTGTGCTGTTTATGGAATGATGCTGTGCAACGTTTCAATTTTATTTTGTTTTTGGATTGTTCAAGAGGAGGAGGAGGAGGACGCTTGTGGTGGGGCTGTGGAGGATCCTGATGATGATGACGGTGGTGTTACTGACGGAGCAGGAGGAGGTGTGACACTACTACTACTACTACTGTTGTTGTTGTTGTTGCTATTGCTGTTTGAAGAAGACAATGCACCGGTGGCTGCTGACAAAGTAGCAAACATCGATGGGTTGATGGCGATGCTCTTGGTACAATCTTGGGTCTTGTAAATACCAACAAGTCGATCAGCAAGTTCAAACATGTTGTTGCGAAGACTGATGATCACAAATTGTGCATTCTTGGTTCGCTCAGCGATATAGTTGGCTACAATCGATACGTTGCGGAAATCCAGGGCAGCATCAATTTCATCCATCACATATAATGGCGTAGGCTTGAAATGGTGAAGAGCAAATACAAGTGCCAAAGAGCTCAACGTCTAAATACCACAAAAGTCTTACTACCCCATTCTTCGTTACAGGTATAATTATCCTTCCTTACCTTTTCACCACCAGAAAGGTTAGCAATATTCTTCCAGCTCTTTTTCGGTGGCATGACACTGAACACGATGCCTTCAGAAAATGGGTCCAAACTGTCGACAAGCTCAAGCTCTGCATTGCCGCCCATGGTGATCATCTACATCTCGTAAGCAATGGTTACATCGGTTACACAATGTGTTGCCATGCATGCTACCTCTCCCCCCATCCATTCCCCCCATCCACCCAACCAAAACAAACTCGGTACCTGGTACATTTCTTTGAGCTTTTGAGAAATGATATTGAAGCCATGCATGAATTCATCGAGGCGTTGTTTGCGTAGGCGTTCCACTTCGCTCTTGACATCATCGCGTTTCCTCGTAATTGCATTCAAGTCATCCACCCGCTCATTGTATTCAGCTTCTCGGCGGCGATATTCTTCCAATACCGAAAGATTGGGTTGGGCGCTTTGTACAAAGGCTACACACACACACATAACAAACAATCAACATACGTCATACGATAATGGGTTACCGACTCGTCCTCATTGTTACCTTCCAACTCGGCAATTTCTGCTTTGATCGCTTGCGTCGATTTCAGGAGTTGTTGTTCAATCGCTTCATCATCATACACTTCCAAGTCAGGTTCACGAGAATCCATTCTAAGGAGAACGTGCACTGTAAGCTAACAAGTCATAGGCCATCATCATCATCATCCATGTCGTACTTGTAATTATGCAATGATAATCTTGATCTTTGGTCTTGCCAATGAGAAGCCTTTCGCTGGTTGTCCAGTAGACTACGTTGGTAATCTTCCATCTTGTTCTTGATTTCAACTTGGGACTTCCTCAAGGCGTTGATCTTGCTGGTCTTTTCATCCAAATCCTTTTTCAGCTTGTCCGCTTCGGCTTTCTTTTCTTGCATGCGCTGATTACATGCAATGTGAGAAACAAGTCGATATCATTCACGTGCAATCAATCATCCCTTACCTTTTTTGATTCATCCGCTTCTTTCATAATAGCGGCAGCTTCTTTGGCTTTCTCCTTAACATCTTCATCAAGCTCGTGGACTTGGGCCTTGATTTTCTCGCATTCATTGTCGGTGTTCACAATGCTGGACTCAAGTCGAATGACATCCTTTTCAGCTTTGGCTTTGGCAACCATAGCTTTGGTGATCTTGTTGTTGAGATTGTTGATACGTTTGGTCACGTCATCGACAACGACCTTTTGCAGACGTAAATCCATGCCACCTGCATCCATGATATCTTCTTGCAATGACTTGATGCTGTCCTCAATCTCAACCGTTTTCTCCTTCAACTCTTCCATTTCTTGCTTGAGTGTTTCAATCTCGCCTGCAATCTCGTCGTGCCGTTTGACATCCTGAGGGCTTGGTTCCACTCTCGTCCTATAAAAGGAAAGTCAAATGAGTACCTTTTTACTTTTGATATGATTGCCCCGGTCCAAAAAAAGGTGCCAACTTACTTTAGTGTCACAAGATGTGATTCTTCATCAGCAAGCTGTTGCTCCAAGCTAACCATGTCCATTTCAAGCTTCTCAATAGCGAGTTGTTTACGTGGAAGAGCATCATTCTTAGATCGTAATGAAAGCTCACATGCACGCTTTTGCTCCAATAAATCCCGAAGCTCTTCTTCAAGCTTGTGTTGCTCACGCTGCAAATCCTCTACTGTGGCTGCTGTAACACCTGTGTCTCTAAAGCGCGAATCCATGGCGCCTCGTAAAGGACGATTGCCACCACCTGACATTGCACCCGATTTTTCAATCAATTTGCCATCAAGCGTCACGACACGCCAACGTTTTTCTCCATAGGCGATGCGGTTGGCTTGTCTCATATCATTCGCCACCAGGGTATCTTGCATGATGCTGTAAAAGGCAGGGAGAAATTTGTCGTCTTTGGCTCGAATAAGATCAAACAATCGAGGTACATCCTCAGGCGTTTCAATGGGGTCCATGCGTTGATTCTTCAGCTTGTTCAATACAGTAAACACGCCACGACCAAGGTTGTTCTTGCGCAAGTATTCAATACACGCTTGACCCGATTCCACTGTTTCCACCACAATATTGTCCAAAGCGGGGCATGCTGTTGAGACCGCAATATCATACTTGTCATCAATCACACCAAGGTTGCCAAGGCGATCCTACATACAACGTGTTATTTACGCATATACAACAACAAAGTCTATCATTGAGATGACTTACATAGATACCATTGATACGACCAGCATCTCGCATGTGGAGTAAACTATCCAGCACCTTACCCCGGTTTTGGGATTGCATCAACGAGGATTGTGCTTCATCGGCTTTTTGTCGAGCGATGCTGACTTGTTGCCTCTGAGTTCGCTCCTTTTCCTCCAGCTCCTACAATGAAATCCAATCGTTTAGATATAAAGCCATACACAAAACCAAAGGTCTCACTTGCCTTGCTCTTAGCTTTTAATTCCTCAATTTCTTTTTCAAGCGTCTTGACCTCCTTTGGCAGTGATTTAAGTTCAGCTTCCTATGGTACTTTTTCATTAATACGATATCATATATATACACCATGTCATTGTGGATACATGCCTTGGACTTTTTTTGCTCCTTGATACGCCCAAGTTGTTTTTCAGCATGCTCAACAGCCTTCTTGCCAGATGTCAATTTCTCTGCCAGCAGCTCCTGTTCAGATTTGCGCACGTCGATATTCTTCTTTTTGTCGTTGATCTTTTCAGTCCATGGTGCAAGCTGCTTCTTGAGATCCTCAATCTCTGCCATGTAGATATCCGTATTCCCCTTCAGCTCGGCATTGATCTCCTCCAGCCTTTTCTCTTCCTCCTTCAGCTGCTTCTCAAGCTCCTTCAGATCCTTCTTCCGCTTGGTGAGATCATCGCCATGCTTCTTGATATCATCACGTGCTTGAGCTCGATCTTTGCGATCCTGTTCAATTTATTGTTGTCAGCTATCATGTATGCATCAGCTTTAGCAAACATGTACGTACCTTTTCCAATGTTTCTTGGGCTTTCTCCAACTTCTTTTCCAGATGCTGCTTACGTTCACGGAGCTGGACATCCTCCTTTTCAAACTTTGCATGGCGTTTCAGGATAGCATTGGTCTCTTTGTCGAAAGCCTATCATTCGTAGCAAAACAGCAATGAGCAATCACGATTCAAAAAGATATAAAGCTTAGCCTTACCTCGTATTCCTTGTACGCATCCTTATGCAGCTTCTCCATCTCTTTGACTTCCTTCTCATAATCAACATGATTTGCCGTCTCTTGCTCCAACTTTTCTCGGAGTTCCACCTATGATTGATAGATGGGTGAATCAATCCATACAAGCATAATAAAGTCATCCATTCTTACCACCGCCTTTTGTGCCGTTTGAACATTGATTCTTGCTTCATACGTATATATCTGATAGAGCTCATTCTTCCTCCTTGCAAGATCATTCTCACTCTCCAAAAAGTTCTCAGCCTCACGTTTCTTGCTCTGTAAATGAAAAAAGCGTTAGTCCATAATGACCCCTCATGTTATGATCACTAGAACCTACCTCGAGATTGTCCTTTTCTTTGCCAACATAGCGTGCACGATTCAACTTTTCAGTGCGTTCCTCATTGATAGTCTCGAGTTTGTTGGTTGCGTCTTCGATTGGTTCCTTATATTTTGACGTTCCAATGATATCTTCGAGATATTCGAGCAAGCCATCATCACTGTCATCCTTCGCTTTTGGTTTCATCAATGCGATTGATTCGACTTCACCCTAATGATCCATGTGAGCCGATATCCATAACGCGTAGCATTATCCATCATACATACTTGGAGAATCAAGAATCGCTTATGATCCAGATCAATGCCTCTTTCCCGCAACAATGTTGTCACCTCGGTATAGCTGCTGGTTCTGTCGTTGATAAAGTACTTGCTGGTGTTGTTGCGATAAGCTTGTCGAGAGACCACCAATCGTGAATTGGGCACCTTTTCATACTCTTTTGGTGTATTCTATCCAACCATTCTCACGTGTCAACTCCTTTGCACGATACACCTCGGGGTTGTCTACTTACTCCATCAATGATCATCTGAAAATGAACCTCCACTGAACATGAATTGCAATTGGGATGTTTGGCAGAATTGTGGATGAGCTCCGATAGCTTGCCTTGACGCATCTTGTTGGCTCGATATCCAAATACAAAGAGAAGAGCATCAATCACATTCGACTTGCCAGAACCATTCGGACCCACAACTAGTTACAGTTGTTAGTATCAAACACGACCTATACATACATGGACACTCTTGCATGAACATACTTGCACTAAAGGACTATAATGAACGTATATCAATATATCAACGTCTCCACATCAAGGAAGAAAGAGCATGATCTAACCTTTTGAAAAGGCCCAATAACTTGTCGTCCAGCATAGGATTTGAAGTTGTTGAGGACCATTTTGGTAATGACAAGTCGAGGCTTTCGCTCTGTTGGTTCGTCAGGTTCTTGATTGGTCCCGGGCGCAAATGAGACGTGGCGATTGTCGGTGGATTGTGTTGGTTGTGTTGAGGATCGTAATGAGGATGGTCGTGGCGTTGATCGATTGGTAGGCTGTTGTTGCTGTTGGGAGCTGTCGCCACTATCAGTTGACGCTGATGCTTCTCTTTGACTTTGGGGTTGCGATTCAGTAGCTTCTACGTCGTTGTCTATTGCATCGTCGTCCAAATGTATTCGTTTTCGTGGAGGTTGTTGTGTCATTGGAGAGAGAGTGTGTGTATGTGTGTGTGTTGTCGAAGTTAAAGGGAAGGAGTACAAGGAAAAGAGAGCTTGATGCCACACGAGAAATTTAGGATTCCCCTTCACGCGGAATACGCGTTCGTGTCCAATGTGCCTGAAATCTTGATCTTGCTGCTATGCGTGCCCCCTTCCCCCAACATAATGGTCATTCATTGTACAGCTTCATTGTTCGCATGGTATTCACCCTCTCCTATATTACATGCATTGCCTATTTGGGATGAGGGCCATTGTTCGATGGTGAAGAGCGATTTTTTTTGATTGAATCATTCTCAAATGGAAAGCTACAGATACGCAAAACATACACTATTATTATCGCATTATTGAATGGCAGTTGTATAAAGCGAAAAATAGAGTAGGTGGTCGTCGTGACAACAACGATTTGGATGACTACAGCCCTTTAAAGCAATATCGAGTGATCTTGATCTGACTGCCTGTGACCGTAATAAGATAGGTAACCTGCTGGGCTACATACGCGCTTGGATTTTCAGTGTTCCTTCCACCTGTATACCTGTCTAATGACATCGAGTACGACCGACAACGACGACTCACACTCTTTGAAACGCAAGCGTCAAGATGAGCTTCCTTGGTGTCTAGTTGAATCAGAGCCAGGTATAGCCACGATTATTACCTTTTCATACCGGCCATTTCCTTATACAACCTTGTTTCTTCATGTCTCAGCCATTTTCACCGAGATGGCACACACGTATGGCGCAACAAGTATAGCTGTCGAAGAGGTGTACGATCTAGACATGCTGACAGAGTATGTATCGTGTGGACCGTATGAGTGCTTTGAACCTGACGCCAAGCTTCGTGTCTATCAGTGGAAACATCTATGGCTTGATTTTCGCACATCCATACGAAGACGACCTCCCAGCACCTGTACAAAGCGATGAAGATAAAAAGGATGCTGCCAGTGTATTCTTCTCTTGCCAGGTAAGTGTGTCGTATGACATCGTTGGATCCATTCTAAGTGCTTTCGCTACATATAGATTGTCACCAACATATGCGCAACATTGGCTCTACTAGGCATCCTATTCAATATCGATAGTCAAGTCGACATTGGAGAGCATTTGAAGAATCTCAAAAGCGTCCTTGGAGATGTTGATCCGGTAGTAAGTATCATGGATAGACCCTTGTCAATGTTGCATTGACTAAATGGAATGTTGTCAACTATCATAGCTTCGTGGAAATGCTCTTGGAAACGACTCGTTGCTCCGGGAAACGCACAATAGCTTTGCAGAGTAAGTGGATTACAATTGTTACAGTGGAACTAGCTCACACCATACCTTCTTTATCAAGCGCACAAGCCAGGGCTGAAGCTGAAGCTCCTTCAAAAGCACGCAAAGGAAAGAAGGGCAAACGAAAGTTGACCGAGGAAGATGCATATCACTACGTGTCATATATATACTTGGATGGATACATTTGGGAGCTCGATGGCATGAACAAGTTCCCTTGTAAGGTGGCACCTGCAGAATCATCGAGTTGGATCGACACATTACGACCCTATCTTCGGCAACGCATGGAGTAAGTTGAACGCTTTACGTTTTCTTTTATTCAATGATGATTAACATTCGATGTGTTATAGGAAGCAGGATATGTTTAGCTTGATGTCGATTGTACCTGGAGCTTGGGTGAAATCGAATGACGACAAATTGAAGCCTTACAACACCATCAAGAAGAAGATCGAAAGCCAGCTGGCCGAGTTGACTGCACAACACGACAAAGCCGTTGACACAGGATCTCTTTTATTTACCTCATCACATCTATCCGCTGATGAATTGATCGATGCTCACTTGCGCCCTGTTATCATTCGCAAACTTGAAGGATTGAAAGATCAGCTGGAGCAGGAGCGGATACAATTGACAGATAGCGATGTACCAAATGAAACACAAATTGCAGCAGCAGAAGAGCTTGCAAGGACTCGGGTATGTGTATACATGATCTCTATTATACATCATTGCTAATAGGACTGAAAACTGCTTAGCTTGAAAACACACGAAGAAAGCATGACTATATGCCATTTATGCGTCTACTTTTCGAGAAGCTACACGAGCAAGACTTGTTACGAGATCTGATTGAAACATCAAAGTGATGATGGTGATGGTTTTTTATCTTTCAATATCATTGTACATAGCCTGATTCCTACACGAAATGTATATCATTTGTTTGAGATTATATAAACGTACTTGTTTTGTGGATACTCAATGCGAGCATTACTGCTGTGGTCGGACTTGCACCAAAAATGGAATGCCGTGGAGATGGCCTGATTTCTATTTTCTTTCTTTGCATTTCTCCCAATACAAGGTCGTCGTTGCTTGCTTGCTTGGTTCCTTTCTCTGCCGCTTTTCCCTTCCCAATGCCGTCCAAACGAGATAGTGATCGTAGCCAGTCACCCAGAAAGAGGACCAAGTACAAGGAATCGGAAGGTCATCGCTACGATCGCAAGATCCGCCGAGCTAAAACGAAAGCACGCTCAGGTAAAAGCAAGGTATATTTCTCCTGGAAACAACTTTAACTCAATCAGTTTAAAGAGCTGGATCTGTTCCAATGGTCGAAATGGCGATTCTGCAAGCAAGATTACTGGATCAACCCCTACGTTGACGTTACTCCTCGGATCGACTACCGATCGACCAGCAAGGAAGAGTTTATTGCAAAGTACGAGGAACCCAACTTGCCAGTTGTTATCACCCATTTGACCGATGAATGGCCTGCACAAAAGTATTGGACTGAAAAGGTATAAAGCAGAGTGAAGGAAAAGGTGAGGGATATGATAATAACGGCTATGTATGTATGTGTGTATTTAGTATCTCAAGGAACGTTATGGATCACATCTCTTCAAGATTGGCGAGGATGATGATGACAACAATGTTTATTTGAAGATGAAGCATTTCCTTCACTACAGCAACAAAGAGGGCCAAGAGGACGATTCACCGCTTTACATCTTTGACAGTGGATTCTACAAAGACCGACGACGACGATCTCGGAAATCCAGCAGCAGCAGCAGCAGCAAAAAATCGGATCAACCCAACACGTTGCTTGAGGATTATACGGTGCCAAGTTATTTCGAGGATGATCTATTTCGTCTCACGGGTGAACGTCGTCGACCTCCTTATCGATGGCTAGTGATTGGTGGCGGAAGAAGTGGTACTGGGTAAATATCCACTATTGGTATTGCAATCTCGGCAGAAGGATTAACAGGGACAAGGTAGAATTCATACCGATCCTTTGGGAACATCAGCATGGAATGCATTGCTTAAAGGGCATAAGCGTTGGGCGCTTTTTCCACCTCATACTCCCAAGCACATTATTGATCCACCTATGAAGCCATACGATCATGAAGCCGTGTCTTGGTTCAGCACTGTCTTTCCAAAGTTTCAAGTACGAGATGACCCTAATGATACTCGAACGTTGGGTGAACGATTGGGTATGGTTCAAGTATTGCAGCGACCTGGAGAGACCATCTTTGTACCAGGCGGTTGGGCACATGTGGTTATGAATTTGGGTAAGTGGTAGTAGTAGTAGTTGTAAACAATTGCATTTCAACTAACAGCCTTTGTAGATATGACCATTGCAGTAACTCAAAACTTTTGTTCGCCCACCAACGCCGAGTATGTTTACCTCAACACACGTCATAGTCGACCAAAGCTTGGTGCCAAGTTGTATAACAAGATCCAAGAATTGGGAAAGCTTTACCCTGATCAATACGACAGTGTCGCAAAACGGTTGCAGACTTTACAATACGTTCCTCGAATTCCTCCAAGTAGCAGCTCTAGCAGTAGCAGCAGCAGCAGCTCAAGTAGCAGCAGCAGCTCCTCTTCTTCCAATGTCAGCTCGACTGAATCCGAGACCGATCTCAGTGATGGCACGTGCATGTGTCATAAATGCAAGCGAAAACGAAAGCGAGAAGCCATCCGACATTAATATGTACACACCCACTCCATGATATCTTATTATCGCAAATCATTGTTCCTTTTGCTATTCATGTTTTTCTTTTTGCTATCATTTTCATTCGATTAAAAGCTATAATACATTTTGCTACTGCTACTACTACTACTACTACTACTACTACTACATGCGTTCCAAAGGCTCGACACCAATCAATCTCAATCCATTAGCAAGCGTTGTCTTTGCACTCCAAAGAAGGAGCATACGGGCTTCAGCCAATTTGGGATCCATGTCCTTGATACGAAGCTTGGCATTGGCTTGGCTAGCAGAATGAGCGAGTTTGAAAAGATATTGCACCAACGTACAGGGTTCGAGTTGTCTCCATGATAATTCCACAATGTCTGGATATTGGGAAATGAGCACACTAAGTTCAAAGGCTTCCTTTTCGTTGAGCAATGAGAAATCGCAATCCGGGGTGATGGGTACACCCGTCCTCCTTTCAATTCTATAAAAGAAATAAAAAAAAATGTCAACTCGAGCACACCACATTTATTCATCCATGACTTGTACTTACCCACAAATCCTTGCATGTGTGTATTGTAAAAAGACACCGGTATAACCACGAGCAGTTGTCATGCGATCATATGAAAAGTCATAATTCAATACGCGTCGAGAAGCCAAATCTTGCACAATGACGGCTGAGGCACCCAATTGATCGGCTACGGTATCCACTGCTTCTGAACCCAATAAACGTTCATTGCCTTTTTCCACACCCGTCTCCATAAGCTCGTCGTATTTGCCGGATTCACGCATGTTCTTTTCCATTTGTTCCTGAGCCGTATTCAAAATGTCGTCCAAGAACACCACCGTGCCTTTGCGAGTCGACATACCATTGACCTTGCCAAAGGAGACGTGTTTCAATTGGCTGTTGATACCAAGTTTTTGTGCAATGCAAAACAGACGTTGAAGATAGTGACCTTGGTCGTTACCAATCACGTAGATGCCGGTATCAAAGTTGTATTGCTCCATTCGCTGTAGCATAATGGCCAAGTCACGTGTCAAATAGAGTGTTGTTCCATCCGCTCGTCGTACAATGGGCCGACCAAGATTTTCCTCCTCAAGATCCACACACCATGCCCCTGTTTCGGTATCCACGGTAATCAAATCACGTTGTTGAAGCATGTCATAAACTCGATCAAGATAGGGCTCAGCCTCTGATTCACCCGAGTATCGATCAAACTCAATGCCGAGTCGCTGATAAGTGGGGCCATAGCTCTGTATACTCAGCTCACGCAACCTTCTCCATTGTGCCAATGCCTCAGGATCACCTGCATGGATACACACAATCAGCAACCATCGTATGTATATCATGGATTAGGCAACTCACCTTCTTCCATCCGCTTAAAGTAAGCATTCGCTTGTTGTTCAACGAGCTCATCCTTTTCACTGTTGATGCGCACATACACTTGAAAGAGATGATGGATTGGATCCTTTTGTAATTCCTCCTCATTGCCATACTTTTCAAATCCGACACTCAACAAGCCTAGAATCATCATCCATGAATGTCAAAAGAAGCACAACCGCAAAGATGATTTGCACTTTACCATATTGTTTTCCCCAATCACCAAGATAATTGATGCCAATCGTTCGATGACCCATCGCTTCATTGATACGTTTGACAAAGTTGCCAATGATGGTGCTCCGTAAATGACCGGCATGGAAGGGTTTTGCAATGTTGGGCGAGCTGTAATCGATCACGACGGTCTGTGGTACGTTCTGGGTATGACATCCATAGGTCGATTTCTCCTGATACACCTGTTGCAATGTTTGCTTGATGTACTCGGTCCTCCTCACACCAAAGTTGAGGAACTTGCCAGTAGCAGATACGTCTGCAATGAGTGGATCACATGAACCAAACTATCATATACATATATATACACACGTTCAGTGTCTCTATACAAGAGAGAGAAAAGAAAAAAGAAAATGAACCTTGTCAGCGAGATCGCGAGCATCGGGAAGGCGATCCTTTGGAAAAACTCGAGGAAGTGGTATATTGAATTGCTGCATCAGTGATGTCTTTGGTGTGCCGAGTGCTGCAAGGACTTCAGCCTCTGAACATGAGCTGACTTGTGCCAAACGTCTTGCGATTGCCTTCCTGAATTGAGCGGCGACATTCATATGCAGAGTATAAAGCGAGCGGAACGAGGAGGATTTGACAACACTGATGACAATGGAGGAGGTGCCTGCTTAAATCTGCAGTCACTGGGAGGGAGTACAGCATGATGCATGATTCCATTGTTGATGATGGAAAAGAACATCACATTGACCCCCGAAACTCATTATCGGAAAGCGATCACTTTTGGTGATGTTCCCTATGACTTTCAACAAGTAGAAATCCTTATGAATGAAAAAGAAGAATATACATTAGACGTTTTATAAAGTAAAAATAGTACAATAAGAATGTGAAACAAGGCGTATGTCAATATCTATAGCTGCAATAATGACTGTAAACAAGGTATAGGTGGTGGAGGAGATGCATCCATCATGAGTGGCGATTATGATTGTTGTTGTTGTTGTTGTTGTTTTCTGTTGGAGTGTCTTTATGAATCGATGACTCATCATCATTCTCACAATGATTGGTTGATGATTGAGTTGTCAATGCATTGTTGTTGCTATCGGCTGATGGTGATTGCTCTTCCGGATGCTGTTGCGGAGGTGGTTGTTGTTCTGTTGGATGAGTAACGATTTGTTGTAATTCCACAGACGAATCATGATTCTCGCCGCGAAGCAAATTATTAGTCTCGGTCCCAGCAGTAGCAGCAACAGCAGCATGATGTGATGATTCTCCAGGTTCAGCATGGTTACCATCATTGGCCGCTCGATCGGGTGGCATACAATCGTATTTACAAATCGGACACAAGGTAGATTTTTGTGTGAGCCATGGGTCTACAAGATGATCCAATAGGTGATGAGTCGACATCTCTTTTGTGCGACACATATATATCCCACACACACACACACACTTACCAATGCATAATACACAAAATCCATGACCACACCCCAAGATACGGATATCGGATTCTCCTTCCTCAAAGTCATCCAAGCAAATTGCACAGCTCCCATTCTTGATTTGGCCCGGTGTATATCGCGTTATGGGTAATGCATTCACCACGTCAACAGGTAAGGGCTTGGCTTGCATTCGCATTTGCATATTATAGGCATGGGCATTGAGCTGTGTCTCATAATCCATTTGTTCTCGTAATTGTCGTACACGCCACCAACGTAAAAAGATGACACCTGCAAACAAGGCTGTTGTTGTTGTTGTTGCATTAGCCAACATTCTTATTGGGCAATCATGAGTAGGGTGGGCCAATGATGATGATGCTTACCAACAAGAAACACCGCAGCCAGTGCGATAATGTAGGATAGGTATCCACGAGTGAATATTGGGCCATTGCGTTCTTGTACCGTTAAGGGAGCGAGATACGCTGCAACATCCCAAAACACGCGAATCGAGTCATTCATGTTGTTGTTGTTGACATTGATGATAGATTCTTGCATATCATCACCATACTTGAAAGGACCGAAATAGACGGGGAACGATATCAATGACGACCCATCTCGTAAATCATTATCCTCCATGAATGAAATGTTGCGTTCATTTGGAAGTGGTGTTGAATACTGGACTGCTTGATTGACCGTTTGTGGTGTATGTAATTGATAATCTGCGCCTGGATACGATTGATTATCGGTGACCATAAGAGCTGTCAAGTTGATGCCGTTGGTTGCTGATAAATGAGCAGCCATTGAGAGTTTCTCGGACCAGCTACAATTCCCTCGGTCGACAAGAGCCATCACAGCACGGTTTTGAATAGAAGGAAAACGCAAATTGTTGCCGTTGAGCCGCTGAAGTTGTTCAAACGTCGTATTCGTCGAGTTGCAACAAGTCGAGTAATAGAACAAGATACGCTATAGACGTTTATCTTTTAGCAACCCTCCTTTTTGTTACAATGAACAATAAATGCATACTCGTGTTGGCTGATGCAGATCGCTGCCCGCATAAATCGTTTGGAAATCTTGGGAGACGGCGACACGTTCGTGGCTGTTACGATCTTCTGCTGGTGCGGAAACGTTGTATCGTCTTGGGAGTTCCCAGAACGCTGGGTTGGAAGGTGATTGACATACTACAGCTGCTATCCACATAGTCAGCACGAGCAGCAGTAGCATGCTCGATCTAACTGTGTAGATGGATTTCATATGAATAAAGAATAGTGGGAAAAAAAACAGAGCGAGACAAAAAAGTTAAATCTGGGGTAACGATTACCAAGGCTTTTTTTCTTTTACGAATGCGGAGATTGTGTGCATTTATCGGTTCACTTTTTATTGAATCCAAATCGAAATCCAGCAGGCTTCTTTTTAGGGGCATCTAATGTAAACTTTCGAGGTGGTGTAGATGGTGTCGTTGTCGATGTCGTGGCTGATTCAGATACACTATTCCATCCACCACCACCACCACCACTATTACTATTGCTACTACTACCACCACCACCACCACGGCTGCTATTATCACTGGTACTTGTAGGCTGATCATTCACGGCTGCCCATCCACCACTTTTACCACCTGAATTGTCGTTTGCTGATACCCATCCACCGCCACTTGATGATTGAGGCACATTTGTCACCCATCCTCCACTACTATTGCTGCTTGTGTTGTTGGATCGAGTCGTTGTCGTCGTTGTTGTTGTATCATGGCTTGTCGATGACTTTGCACCACCACCACCAGCTCGTTGTAGCATTGCTTCGTGCATCCGTTTCAATTCTCGTTCTTCTCTCTTTCTCTCACGCTCTCGTCGTTTATCTTGTTCAGATCGCGCAAATCCAGATTTTCGAGTCGATTCCTTCATATCTTTGAATCTCTATAGCAACCATTAGACATGAATCCATTTGGTATCCCATATTCCCACGTACCTTTTTGTGATGGTGATCATAGCTTTGAAGATGCTGCTCGTACTCGGCAATCTTGCTGTATTGCTTGTCACAAAGCTCACAATAAAAGGCACGTTTGACTTGCTTCAATTCCTCAGCAATCAATTGTTGTTTCTCAGCTTTGCTTTCACGTTGTTGTCGTTCTTCAGCAGTCTCCTCCAATTGCTTTTCGCTGCCGAGAGCTTTGCGTTTGGCGGTGGATGATACGTGATAGGCTTGTTCCTCTTGAGCTTTGCCAATACCAATGACATCTTCCTTCACATCAATTCGTACAGGATCAACACGACCTATTCATCCCAAATGTCAAAGGGTTGAATCGTTGATGCATGGTGTGAATATGAGCCTTACCTTGACCAGTGGATCCAAGCCCTTGGCCCTCACGCCATCCCATCTTTTGCAATAATCTGTAGCCGACATTGGATTCTGGAATATGCGTTTCCATGGAAACATGGTGTGTCTTGTCGTAATCAATGTAACCAGTGATCTCGGCGTTGCGAGGTAGTGAAAACTCGTCTTCGTCATCAATGACATCCTCCATATCATCCGATACGTGCTGGTCGTATTTCCAAAGGAGCAAGCGAAAGAGAAAGAGAAAGAGAAAGAAAGAAAAAAGAAGAGTAGGATCGGGAGCGCATATAATAAAGAGTGCAAGGACACTTGCTCAAGCAGAAGCAACCCACTGCAATTGCCATTAGGTTGCCCACCATCTGATAAAGACAACCGCTGCATCTGCGTGTGGTTGATCCAAGAGCAAGGAATGCCGCCAACCTACCTTTCCTAATGTTGTCGAGTCATCCATGTGTGAAAAAAGGAGCAGTAGTGGTAAAAGAAAAGAGCAGGACGCAGCAGCAGCAGCGGAATTAACAATGTGTTATTTGAAAACACGCCTTGCCCATTGTTGTGTATTGAAACAGAGCTTTTCTTTCCATTTGGTATACACAAATATGCAGCGTGCATGGTATTCATCCAAAGCTTGGCTTCAGCGACAGGCACGCGATCCCTATGTGAAGGCTGCCAAATCCAATCAATTCCGAGCAAGAAGTGCATTCAAGCTTATCCAACTTGATCAAAAGTATAAACTCATACGACGAGGCAACGTCGTGGTGGATGTTGGTGCTGCACCTGGTGGATTCACTCAAGTAGCTGTTAACAAAGGTGCCACAGTGATTGGTGTGGATTTACTTCCCATTGAACCTATTCCACATGCACATTTGATACAAGGCGACTTTACACAACCATCAATACAAAAGACCATCATGGATGCACTCCAAGGACGACCAGTGGATCTCGTATGTTCAGATATGGCTCCAAGCTTCTCGGGTAATCATACAGCAGATCATGCAAGATCCATGGTAACCATCAATACTACTCCTATTATCTCCTCCCCAACCCATACACTCATTCTTTTATACACAGGAACTTTGTGAAGCAGTATTTGCATTCGCTGAAACAGTACTTGCTCATAACGGCTCATTGGTAACCAAGGTATGATTGGCATGGCAACGTAATTGATGGATGCCGCGTTTATTCAATGGGGTGCATGGGGGTGGTAGCTACTCATGGGCGGCGACGAGGTCGACTTTCGGAAAAAGCTCAAGACACGGTTCAGACTTGTCAAGCAGGAGAAACCAGACGCATCAAGGAAACAATCGACAGAGATCTTTATTGTAGCAAAAGGGTACAAAAAGGATATGAAGAAAGAAAAAGTATAGTTACTACGACTAGAAGCTTTGGGGTGCTACACGATTATTTCGCTTAAAGAACCATTTTCGAAGTTTGGCATGACGACGATGATGATCACTGGAGGAGGAGGATGAAGTGGCATTGGGTGGGGTAGTAGCAGTAGTAGTGGAGTAATAATGGTGCATGGATGATGCTGATGATGGTTGTGGCGCTGGTGGAGGAGGTGATGATGGGATAGAGGATGGTGTTGTTCTTTGATCCCTGATATGAGGGATCCATGCATCAGCCTTCTTACGCGTTGCGTCGGTGTGAGCATAGATATTTAGGCAACTAGAGGAGTTTTTGAGGAGAGAGGATGAGGAGAGAGGAGCCAGGGTCAAGGATGTAGCCTGATGTGGTCCATTATTATTATTATTATTAGCCGCTTGGAGAGTGGCACTCGTATTGTTATAGGATTGTTGTCTTGGTGATGCAACTGATGTTGAACAAGTCGCCGTAGTACATCGTGTGGTGCTCTTATGTCCGTTACTAGTAAGGGTTGCTGTTGAAGTGCATCGACGAGCATCCATGGCTTGAAGAAGCTGTCGCATCGCATATAACCCAATAACGCGTACATGGGTCTGTGCTGAGGGGGCCATTAATGGGAGACACCGCATCAAAGTACACCAGTGCGTGTATGCTGCTTGCAAAGGATCTTCATCTGTGGATAACTCACGGCATGGTTGTTGGGGCAATGGCCATGGAATACCTGGTGCAGCTGTTACGGTGCCTGGTGTTGTTGCCGAACAGCAGCAGCAATGATGCTGCTTATGCAAAAGGGGTTCTTGTTGCAAAAGCTTTTCGTATGATTCAAGTACCTCCATAGAAAAAGGGTCCACGGGGTGCTGCTGTTCATGAGGTGCCATAGCAGTAGCAGGCTTGTAATTGGATGCTGAATCATCCCGCTTTGCTTCTTCTTCATGTGGTTCCTCTTCGACTGTGCTAATACTTTCCAACTTGTCCAACTGAGCACCCAATCGATTAACCAAGTCTGTTAAGCTGTGCAAAGCTGGATCATCCTCTCGTGTCTTTTTCTTTAGTGCTGCTTTGGCAGCCCTTGTTGGGGGATCAGGGAAAGCAAATGAGGACAACATATGCAGGAATGAGAACAAAGAAAAAAAAGGGAAAAAGAAGACGTGAGAAAGGACATGGCATTCCAATCCATTTATCGTTATGTGTGATGTGATCCTAGTATTTCAACGGCAGCAGTCAAGGCTACAATGTGTATCTTAAACATCTTTTATGGATCAAACGAAACACCTTGATACTACCTAAGTCTAATTCATCCTACTAATTGCTACTCTTTTCTCCAAATTTACGCTTCCCTTTCGATATCATCTCTCCTGTATCGGTGTTTTTGGTTTGCAATGACTGTTTCCGCTTCCTTGATTGTTCACCAATACCAAATTGGGCATCTTTCATCACTTGTAACGATTCATTTTCATCGATAGAACCTCGCAATCTTGATTTGCCACTAGCTTGTACAGAGGACTTTTTGATGGTTGTGGGCGGATATTTTGCTTGCGGGTGTTGCAATGCTTCTCCTCTCAGGGAACCTCGGTCATGAACAATATCAGCATTACTGCTACTGCCAGCTTGATTATTACTGTCGTATGTGACCTTCTCAGATGCCCGTGCATGCGTTTGTATTTGAGGATGTTGCATATCGTCATTGTCGATTTCATCAAACGTAGAAGAACGAGCAGCTTTGCTGATGGAGAATGAATCTGGTTCACCGCTTGATTGTTGTTCGGGTGGTATCAACGTTGCTGGTATCATGCTGCTGTCGATAGGATCCATCAATACATCATCATCATCATCATGTGCCATCATCTCTGCAGCGATATTTGGCGCCATTGTTTGCGGCAAATTCAAAGAAATCAATTCATCAAGAGAGACTGCCTTGGCAACGGAATCCATATGATCCTTGTTGAGGTCGCCTGTCATGGCTTGTGCGATTTGCACTCGTAATTCCTGCATATAATGTCGTACTCGATTCCGCTCCTCCTGCATTTGGATTGATTGTTCCTCATTCCATCGCACCTCCTCTTTCCATCGTTGCTATGAGACAATATCAGGTACATACAACAAAAAGGATTAGTCTGATTATGAACGGGTCGACTAATTGAACGACAATCTACCTTTTCTTTCTCGACTTGTGCTTGGTAATTCTTCACTCGTTGTTTGTATTCATTCAACTCGCCCTAAGTAACATCATGTTTTCCCAATTAGTATCTCACCGATGATGGAATGTGGTATTTCTTACTTTCAGCTGCTCGAGGTTCCCATTCAAGGTCCCAACTTTCTTTGTGGATTCGACAACCTACGTGAACAAAGAAATGAATTTTCATGCATCACGTTACACGATCCATGCAATTACCATACCTCTTTTTGCATATGCTCTTTTTCTGCTATCAGGCCCACTATCCTCTCTTCAAGACGCGATATCTTGGCAGTATCAGCTCTCGCATTGATCTACCAAAAAAAGTCATTTGGGTCATTACATGTTCGGAGAAAAAAAGGAGGAGCACGCAGTAAAAGTAGAAGTACCTTGAGTCCCTTTGCTTCAAATTGTGCACGTCGAGATGATGCATCAAGAGATCCGGATTCCTTGTAGCTTCTCAAAGTATCACCCCTTGCATCTGGTGGGTATGTGCTAGACTTTTTTTTGTGAAGATTTAATAACTTATGAGTGAAATACCTTGTGGGTCACGCTTACCTCGTCATTGAAAGTGCCTTTGCCACGCATTGCAATAGCTATCCAAAAAACATGATTAAGAATTTGAAGGGGAATGTACAACTCATGTGATATGCATACCTTGACGATATTTCACTTTGAGTTCTAGGATGCGTCTCTCAAGCTCGCAGGCGTACGTAGCAGTCTTGCGCAATGCGTAGATCTCCCGTAACCTGGTCAGGCTTACCGACTCCTCGTTGACGTTCTTTGGATGATCATTGGTTTGTACATTTTGATCCTACACAAATAAAGTTATGAGATTGGGACTCTCTATGCACCTTCTCGAAGGACATACCTTCACCTTCCTCATTGGCACACTCCAAACAAATTCTAAATCATCCTCCTCCTCTTGAAGAAGCTGGTTGTACTTTTTTTGCAGTCCCTGGATCTGTTGACGTTGAATTTCCAGTTGCTCTTTGGCGTCGGTCAATTCCATGTTCTTTTTTGCAAGCTGAGCATCATGAGAATCCTGTCATAGTATATATATGATGGTTAGTGATTGGTTTGATGACATCCTCAAGCACCTTGCCTTCTTTTTGTCAAGCTCAAGTGCAAACTTCTTCATCATGTTGCGATAATAGTGGACCCGTACATCTGACTTGTTGGTTACTGCAAGGCACCTCACCATTTGTAGTGCTTGAGAGAATCGTAATGACTCCAACGCTTCATCCAAATCATAATGCAATGATTCCTATAATGAACATAAATTGGGTAAGTTTTGAAGAAGAGGAGGACGAGGAGGATTGCTTACATTGTAATGTGCATATACCAAAGTTTGACCAAAGCCGCAAAAGTGCTGTAGGAGCAACTGACTAAGCACGCTATTATCGATATCAGACATCGTCTCTGCAGGCTTCTTGGTTGTCACTAGCTCGATAATGGCTCCTGTATTTTTGCTTCGTCAGCCATCCATGCTTAAGCAATACATCATAATGCTTACTCAATTGTTCAAACGAGCAATAGATGCTGGCTGCTGGTTGTAACACGAGTGGTTGTCGGAATTCGGGTTGTTGTAAATCGACAATGGATAAATGACCCATGAAATGTGCCTCGTCTGTCAACCGAATTTGCAATACAAAAGGTACAGAAGCTCCATCTTTGACTCGTGACCAAATCTTGTCGACGTGGTTGACGCGTTTCATGCACTGGTCGATTCCTTTAGACATCATGATCGCATCTACATGGTATAATGTGTGAGTTTTGTTTGCGCAAAGAGCCGCCACGTGGTCCATCATACTTTCAATACGGTTCCCCATTCGAAGATCATAGCAACAATTGTCGACAATCCCGACATACCTACAGCAACAATAATATACATCCATCAGATATTGCCTTTAGGTGTATATCCGAATTGCTACTTACGCGTATTCCATTTGGATCTCGGTCATGGATTTCTTTTTGCGATCGGTGTTGACCTTTGTCAGCTGAACGCCTAGTCGACTGATGAGCTGGTGCATAAGATCCTTCCTTTGGGGATGATGGAATCACGTGATGAGTATATCATTTTGCTGCATGCCTTGGGTTCTGATAATTACCTAAGCTTGGATCCATCCGCGCCCCTAAGATCATTGTTAGCTTTCTCTCGAAAACACCAATAAGACAATGAAGAGCACTTACCCCACAGCCATAAAGATACATGCTGTGTTGTACCCTATCATGGAGAATGAGCATCCATCCCATCCAAATATCATAGCTGGATCGTAGATTACCTTCTAATGCCATCTCAACTAGCTGATGGTTCTCACGGGAGCATGTGCTAATAGATTGCTGATCTGCACGTAGGCACTTTGAAAAATGAAAAGCTTCACTGATAATCCTGGTAATGGGATGATGTATCAGCCTTGATAAATGCTTGTAAAGGTCTACTCGACATACTCGGGCTTGCTGTCTTGAGTCGATCCTGTTTGAAAAGAGTCTCCATTCAATCGAGTGTCGCGTTTGGGATCAAGCTTCCAATTGTATCATACCTCCATTCCATTCCACAGCTACACTAGTGTCGCTCATGGAGCGTAATCGTGGTGCCTGGTACGGGATTGTGGTTGCTGATCCAGGGTGAATCCACGCAATGACATTCAGAGGAGAGAGCTTCATAGACGTGTATCATGGAAGAAAGGGAAACAAAGATGTATCAAATTTCATGCAAGTCCTAATGTGGTCAAGTGCCGCTGGGCAGCAGCTGCAATTAAATGCTCCATTCACCTCTCACACTCCTTGACAATGAATGCATGGTCTTTGTACCATGATGGTACTTATTTATAGAACTACAATCTTGTACAAGATCATGTGTGAAAGCAAGAAGGATCTTTATATAAGCAAGCAAAAGTAAAAAACATCAACTACAAAGGAGGAAGAAGAAGGATGTGGGAGAGTACGATATGTACAATATATTCAGGAAATGGGTGGGTGTGCGTGTGTGTGTATATGTGACTGAGGGAACAAAGCAAAGGAAACAAGAAACCATTGTACAAGAACAAAGAAGAAGAAAGCTACAGAAAAACAAAAAAAAAGGATCGAAGATGGTTGATTGTTGTCGTAATAAGGATCAATGATGCTGCTCTCTATTGAACACGGTCTTTATGATCTTGGTAGGGCTACCGAAGAAATAAGCAGCTGTACGCCGTAATTGATCCCAATGATAAGAGTCATCATGTTGTGAATGAGCCGAGTGATGTTGATGATGAGAAGGCTGAGATGATTGCGGGGATGATGAAGAAGAAGGATGAGCTGGCTGACAATGTGATTGTTGTTGTACAAGATCAATGCGTGGTGGATGCATAAATTGGATATCGGCAAGTGGCACAGGCGTAGATGATTCAAGACAAGCGGATGATACTGGAACAGCAATCTCGTAAACCTTTTGTTGATCCGCATTACTTGATCCACGTAGTTCAATCACAAAAGACGATGCATTGTTGGCCACTGATAATGATGCTGTCCAAACTTCCGATTCCCGCGGAAATGATGAAGAATAGTACCATGAAATACACAATGCCGTGCATAGCACAACCATAATTAATCCAAACAAGTTGTGACGAGGTGCAATAAACGATGATTGAGTGCTTGATGAATCAGGTGTGGGTTCTTGTTTTGACACAGTATACACAGGTGAAGTGGATGATGGTGGTGATGGTTGCTGATGGTGGGTCGTCATTGTAGTAGCAAATGATGGATGAGCAGCAGCAGCAGCAGTGGGATCACGTGAACGAGTAATTTGTTGCAAGAGCTTCTCTTTTCTTAATGCTTTTTGTCGACATTGCTTGAGAATTGAAAATAAAGCTTGTGGATCGAGTGCTGAGAATTGTTCAACAGTAAGAATGTTGTAAGGAGCAGGTGCTGTGATGCTGGATATTGCCCAATCTCGACCAAGACGATTTTCAAGATTTGGATGTGTGGTGGTATGGTTGGTGTTTCTTCTTTGAAATGAAGGAGGTTGTCCAATATCCAAGCTTGAAAGTGCAATGTCGATGCATCGAATCTTGTATTTTGCAAGCATATCAGCAAGTCGTGTTCGGCGATCTGCCACTGATCGAAGAGGAGGATGAGGAGGAGTATTGAATAAAGGACTAGTGGGTGATCGCATACTAGCACGTCTCATTGCAGATGGTGGTGGAGATGATGATAAGATAGGAATGATGGGGATGCCAAGTTTCTTTAACTGCCACAAGATAATCAGGTCTTCCTCCACTTGATCATCCTCACGCGTGGTACCTGAACTTCCATCGTAAAAGTAAATGCAAAGATCGATACCATTGGGGGTTCTCTCAGGGTACAAAAATCCGTCGAAATTCTCATTTTGTTGATTTGAAGTGTTGGATGATGATGACCAAGGATCTTGTTGAATGGCATATTCGCATTGGATACAAAGATAGCGAGTGATCATATGATTGAGCTTGTCCTTTTCCGCCGACACAGTCGACCAAGAAAAATCAGCTTCGATGATTGATAGTCCATTGTCTTCACAGGTCTCAACAATGTTTTCCTCTCCATCCTCCTCATCTGGTAGTAGACTCATCAATAAAAGATGGTGTTTCCTCTCCTTGAATATGTGTGGATTGCGAATGAAAAATGATGGACAATCATGGAAGAGTGTAGAGAGGGCTCTCGACAGCTTTCTAAATAGTATTCGTTTGTCCTTTTCTGAACATGCTCCCATATACATCACACGAAATACAGTGGGGATGTTGAATTGTTGCTCGTCACGGGAGGAGGTGCTGCACTGCTCTTGTGCTTCCTCGATTGCTTTCATGCGTTGCTCAAGATCTCTTTGCCCACCCAATAGTTGAAATAGTGTATCAGAACCCACCCCGTCGTCGTCCTCGTCTTGGTCATTATCGCTCAACGCAAGCTCAAGAGACTCTCTCCCAAGCAACGAATCAGTGGAATCCGCAATGTCACAAGACGCCTCATCGTCGGCAGACTCTCCTCCTTCAAGTGCATCACTTAACGACAAGTAGTCAACTGGTTGCTGTTGCTGCCTTCTTGTTGCCGTGGTTACAACTGGTTGCATAGCTACTGGAATCGAAAGGCGGTGTATAGCTGCATTCGGGTGTTGAGGGTTCGATTGTACAGTGGAGGTTGATTCATTGTCTAAGGATGCAAGCTTCTTCGTGAGAAAGGCATGGTTTTTGTGCTGCGGCATAGCAAACAATAATTTACCGGGTCCTTCATCGTTCTCGTCAGAAGCAGTAGGTGACCGTAGCATTTTGGTATCAATAAAAAATGGGCTTGGATAGGAAATGTATTAGAGCACAGCGTGCTTGGTATCTAATGAGGATAATTGCTTGCACCAAGAGAAAAGAGAAAGAGAGAGAGCTGTTTGATACGGCCATTGCACTGAAAATTCACTGGCAATAAAGGTCGGAGGTGAGAGCAGCATATTGTCCACTTGCATTATTACACTTTGTAGATAGCTTCCATACCGCCCATCCACTTTTTTATCTCCACACAACACACATCCCTCACTCCTACCCATAGCACTTTGTGTGTATAATGCTGCATGACGATGGGGTCACCTGGCAGCAATCATCCTATCGATCTATTCATATCCCATCCGCCTTTGATAGCCAATGACGAAGCCCCGTGAGCAAACTTTGCTGCAGGGTATTTCCCAGGTGTGTATTACCGATTAGTTGACTGACATTGTGATACACTACTACCCCTCCTTCTCCTTTGTCATGATTCATGCATTAAAAGAAACAATCATTAAAGCACCATTGTTGTAGCATAATGACAATCATCTTATCAAACAATGAAACCATCATTAACGTGCTCCTGCTCAGCTACAGTATTACTTTTCTTTCTATATCATCATGCATCACCCACACATTTGATATGAATAGTGCTTGACGGATGAGATGGTAACACACGATTTTATGATAACACGACATAGCCACCGTTGTAATGGTAACAAGGATGTGATGTGAAACAAAGGCATCATATCATTTATGTGTGAAAATGGCGCATGTCCCATTCATGGGGGAGGAGGAGAATAAAGCGATAAGGAGAAGGGAGGAGAATAAACACACACACACACACACACATGTGCTGTCAATTATACAAGCAGCCCTATGAAGATAGGAGTCTCCTTATGTTTACACTCATCACACACACGCTTATTACACAACCCACTTATCCGGTCTTGTACAAATCGAGAGAGAAAGTATAAACGCTCGGGCTAGAATGCTCTGTGTCACAGGAGATATTCCGCGCACACACACACACACACACACAAGAGTATTGCACAACCTCCTACTTGTCCTTTTCTTTTTTTTTCCCTTGTATCAAGCAACTATCCCATGCTTCACTCAAAAGACAAAGTCAGGCCTCCTCGAAACTTACGGTCGGCACGACGCTCTCTTGTCAAGAACAAAATCTCGACACCTACTCATGCACCTGCCAATGTCCTCTCGACACCCAAGAAGATCATCAAAGCTCTGTACGATTACCAAGCACAAGGTCCTCATGAGTTGTCTTTTTCACGAGGCGACTTTTTCCATGTCACCAACCGAGAAAACGATACGCACTGGTTCGAAGCATGTAATCCAGCAACGAGTTCCAAGGGCCTTGTGCCTGTCAGCTACTTTCAAGTCCTCGACAAATCGGAACGCACATTGACAGTGGCAGGTCCTAATAGAGCAGCTGATTCCGACTTTATGGATCCAATGAATGGCCATTATGCTATTGGTAAAGATACAGAATGCATGAATGATTTCTTATCTCATCATGGATGTTGTCATAGGCGACCATAAACCACCACCACCATCATCATCATCCGCAGTGGCTCCATTGTATGGCGTTGTATTATATGATTTTCAAGCTGAACGATCCGATGAACTTGATGCGACAGCAGGAGAGCCGATCATTGTCATTGCACAATCTAATAAGGAATGGTTTGTGGCCAAACCCATTGGACGACTAGGCGGGCCTGGTCTGATCCCTGTATCCTTTGTGGAAGTACGAGATGCTGTAACTGGAAAACCTATCACCAACTTGACGCAGGCGTCACCCATGATACCACGAGTAGAGGAATGGAAAAAGATGACACAAGGTTATGAAGCATCCAGCATTTCTTTGACATCACGCTACGATATAGCACCATCGCCTTCCAATAGCTCGTCACTACCAGCATCACGCATCCCCTTTCATCCCCAGCAACAACAACATGGTATGGCGTCATCTCACAATAGCCATGATGCCATTCTTGATAGCTATGGCATGGAACACCTTGCAATAAGCGATCACCAGCACCACCATCATCATCACCATCCAGGACCTAAATCAGAGACACGCCCACATCGTCCCCGATCCAATGATTCAAGACGTAGATCAGATCGACCTATCGTGGTGGCTGCTACAATTGATTCGTATATTCTCGAGGGTGATCAATATTGGTTTATTGTGTATGTTCGACTCAGCAATGATCGCTATCGTGTATTATATCGTTTATATGAAGGTACGTAAATGATCGAGGGATCACTCTATGCATTGTACTCATACATCAACTACACGTAGACTTTTACGACTTTCAAATCAACCTACTCAATGAATACCCGGTGGAGGCAGGAAAATCTGATCGTGAGAGGATATTACCCTACATGCCAGGTCCCTTAACTCAAGTGGATGAGGATATCACAGGTAAAGAAAAACTACTACAAGTGCGTGTGTATGGTAGACTCATTGTATTATGGTATTAGCTGATCGACAAAGGGATCTCAACAAATATTGTGAGGAGCTATTAAATCTCCCTCGATACTTGGCTGAAAGCAATTTGGTGCAAATGCAGCTTTTTGGAATACATGAAGGGGATTTGGAGGTAGATCAAGATCCACGACTAGGAATACCAGGCACCGATGATGATGAGGGCGTTTTACAACAACAACAACAGCAGCAACAACAGCATTTACAGCCGTCACCAACGCCTGTCATAGTGACACCTACCACATCCATGAGTACACCTCGCTCAACGAAATCATCCGGCACAGTGAAGCTGAAAATTGCTCACAAAGACGACATTTTCGCTATCAAAGTACCTGCACACAGTACACTGGAACAACTACATACCAAAGTGCATGATCGATTAGGATTCCCAGTGACATTACAATACAAAGACAGCAACACTGGCAACAAGCTACCGTTACAAACGGAGATGGACATGGAAACAGCATTTGCATCCGCTATCAAATTAGGCAAATTGACAGTGTACGCTGAACGAGCATGAAAAGTGACCGGAGCACTCTAGTTGTGTAAAAAGACAAAAAAGCTATACCACCTATTCTTGTGTACTTGCAGTGAATTAATAACAGCTTGCAGCATTTCCTTTCTTTGCTCGCAAGACATCATCTTATCATGACTTTACATTGTATATGACCATTAAGATGGGATGGGAAGAGAGGTGGTTCTATGGGATGATGATGTTGTTAAAGTGAATCATCACTTCGTGCGTGTATATCATTGCTTCCTGTTTTCACAAAGACACCTCGCTTGAACGGCCTGTGGCTGATTAATACGAGTCCGAAAGGCTTTTTGCAATCACATTGACGTTGAACAGCTCACTTCAGTTCAAGTAGCACTCATCCACGCCATCATGCAGCAAGTTGATGCGTCGATTTAATTACCAAGGCAGCCAAACACAGGAGCAACGCAACTACCTTTATTTCATATCTAACCTATATAGCTACAAGCAAGAAGGAAGCAACATGTACGCATTACTATGGTAAGGTAGCTAAGTCAAAGTGGATAATGTTCCATTGCTATCATCCATCAATTGTAGCTGACATCGTCATGAGAACCACCCAAGTAGCAAAAACGTGATCTTGCATGCTTCTTTCTAAATGTCAACGAGATATGAGCGATCATCCTCTTGCCGTGAGCATGGTAGTAAATCGTGCTTGTCTGTGTCATTGCCGTGACTGATGTTATTGTGTATCTCGTTGTAGTTGTGAACGTCGTCTCCATAAAGAAAGGCAAATCCTGCAGAAATTACGTAGCCAAATCACTACGATGCCATCCTCTCCGACAAAGAAACAATGGTCCCCATATTACCAATTCCAAAGAGTACCCACCAAGGCATGTCGAGAGAAGAGAGTGTATTGCTGTGAATTGGCGATGTCAAATAGTCAAAAGGTATAGGCTTGGAGTCGAATCCAATGAGACAATAAGCTTATAGTACGATTCCCTCTTAAAGCATCATATTGAATCCAAATTTTCATTCAATGCATAAGTCGAAGAATAAGACATGGTAACGTGGATGTTTATCAAGTAAATAAGATAAAGGAACATCAATGTAAATTGAATGAGACACGGGTGATCACATAGAGGCAATAGGGATAACCGTGTCGTTGTGTTCTTGGTTGCTGCCATCATAACATCCTTCATCCATGATTGTAAAATAGCCGCTGCTTGCATTGACTTGAGTATACCAATACCATCCATGGCTGTAGGACACTTTCTCTTCAATCTCATGCAATCCATCATCATCCTCAGCTGTTTCCACGTGACATGATCCATCCTTCCTGCTGACAACGCGACAAGTAACCAAAGCAACATTCCAGGATTCCTTTCTCATCACTGCACTTGATTGCATGCACCCATCAAATCCAAAAAGAGCCATGTGATCGATGCTGGTATGTTTGCTTTTCCATCCGGGTGTTGGCCCATCTCTTTTTTGGTCGTTTCCATCACAGCTCAACCATGTTGACGGTTGCTTGTATTGCAGCGTTGTTGATAGTTGATATGGTATCATCCATTGGAATCCGTATGCACCAAAGCAAGTGGTTACAAGTAAATAAAGTTGCTTCTATACAATGGCTAGCTGCTGTTCACGTGATGAAGACCACAAGGAAGATTGCTGCAAGTAACTTGAGACGATGGAGTAAAGACCTTGCTAATGGCAACTGTTGTTGCGCTTCGTTGTGGCAGAGGAGCGTGCAAGAGCGTGTGTTGTAGTAGAATGACAAGGTTGTGAACGCTTCTTGGGATAATGGAGTAATAGCAACTGCTGGAATGAATGCTGTTACGTTTGGTCGTGGTAGACGAGTGTGCAAGACAATGTGTAGTATCAAGGAAGGTACGTGTTGTAGTAGAAGCGACAAAAAGGCTGTGTACACGCCATGGACTTGCCATTGAGTCAAAGACAATCGGATCAACACAATGGGAGGATTGGCATGATGGGTTGAAGCAGGACAATCGTTCGCAGGTGGTAGTTGTATACTTGAATGGGGCAACAGTTGAGAATGGGAGGATGAGACAAGAAGTTGGCGAGTGGAAGAAGTGGAAATTGAATAGGTCGGACACCTCTTGTATTAATGCATGAACGCTGTACATCAAACCTTGATATTGAGATTGCCTCTCTCGAACCTGAAACTTTCACACAAGGTGCTCTTGGTCATGCTGATCCTGTTGATCTAAAAAAGACCTCATGTTTCATTTGAAAATTTGGAATGGGAGGGTACAATGTGGGTTTACTATGTAAATCGGAAATGGAGGACAGCGCCGATTCATGATTTATGGAAATAGTATGTATTACCTTGGGATTCCCCATCTCGAACCTGAAACTTTGTCAGAAGGTTCGCTGGGACATGCTGATCAACTTCATTCATTTAAAAGTCGCAGACTTCATTGTGAAGATTTAGAATGCGGGGCGATCCAAATGGTGGATGATGGGATCAAAAGAGCGGACGGCCCACCGCCCCGAAGTTGCCCACTTCCAACTTGAAAATTGGTCAGAAGGGTACTCTCGAGCATGCTGATCAACTTTTTCTAATAAAGACCTCATGCTTCAATTGAAAATTTGGAATGGGAGCGTCCAAAAGTTTGAAAGACGGAGACATTCGCAGGGTCTGTCTTTCAAGAATTGACGTATTCTTTGTTTGGGCGTAGCTCAGTCAAATCAGCTCGGATCAAGAAGCTTGAATGATGGAAAAGAATGTCTGGAGTAGGAGCATAATTCCACTGTCACATAATGAACAAAAGTTGGGATTGGGAGGAAATGGCTATTAGCTGCCAATGATGAGCTGTTACTGGATATCATACATTGCCCCTTCCAATCATGCAAAATTAGTTGAGTTACACAAACAGGTCCCTCTGCATCCTTTGCTCTATCAGGGTCCAGCGACTTTACATTAAACAAAGACCACTTCTCATATAGCATCACGCTTACAAACATAAAGGTGCCTGTATCTCCGAACTTTACAATGAAACGTGGGGTTTTTATTAGAGCACTGTGCTCGGCTTGGCCAACAGCACCTTGTGTGAAGGTTTCACGATCAAGCTTGCCAATCCCAGATTTCGCAATGTCGCCACCAGCCAAACTGGATCCAGGGATCGACCTCTTCGATGACGACGACCAAAAAATATTTTTTGGGCTGTTTGCGACATTGAACGCGAAACTTTCACACAAGGTGCAGTTGGCCAAGCCGAACCCATTGCTCTATTCAAAACCCTACGTTTCATTGTAAAGTTTAGAGATACAGCCACGTTTATGTTTTACCTATGCTGAAAGCGTGATGGAGTTGCTTTTTCCTAGTGGATGGTGTCGGCTGCATTAACGGAAAGATGAAGAGCTGAGTGAAACGGCACGTGGTGGTTACACAGACACGTCCTTGACAGGTTGCTACACTAATGGATGATGATGATGATTGCCTTTTGTGTAAACAGCATCCAATAATGAAGGTGTGTCAAGGTATGCATCACATTTGTATGTAGAAGAAAGTCGAGCTGCATAAACCAATTTGTATATGTAAAAAGATACGTATACATATTGAATGAGTCACTCATCCTGAAACTCAATGGAGGGATCTCTTCACTTTTTTCTTCTCAAGCTCATCCCGCTTCCCACTCCTCCTTATTGTATCACAAAAGCCATGTACTTCTTGCATGATCGATAACCGGACCACCTTTATTATTCCATCTTCGAAGCAATAGTATGTAATCCACAAGCTAGCAAACTCCAACAACAAGCGTGTAATAAATAAACAATGCTTTATTCCATCTAGCTGTCTTGCTATGTACTGTACATTGCCACCACCATCGTCGTAGCCGTCCGCCGTCATCATTCCTACTCGTACTCGTCACCAGTCGTCAATCTCATCCGTCACACCAACATCCAAAAATACACAAGTTGAAGAGAATGGGATCTTGCAGGCTTCCTTTTGAATCTCGTTGTCGTCATCATTGTCATTGTTGTGGATGGGGTGATCATCGTAATCGCCGTCTCTACAAATAAGAAAGCAGGCAAGTTAGACCATCTGATACCGGGAATGATGACGATTTGGTATACCGTTAGGCGATCCTCTCCAAGGAAGAAAACAAATCCGAAGGAGTTCACAAACCAAATCACCACCATACGAGCAACGTCGGGCGATCCCTTGTTCTTGAGAAAGCACTGCACGAATCACGCAAGGCCAGTTCGATCCATGGCAAGGAAGGACATCACTTACGTAGAGTCCAGGCTCATAGTTGTTCTCATCCATCCTCTCCAAAGAAAGAATGATCCCCAATCCTTCCAATCATTTCCCACCTCATGAAAAGAAATCCTCAAAGGAAAAGAACGAGCCTATCATGAGAAGAGCATGTTGGTCCAACACATTCACAAGCTGTTGCAAATCCCCTTTTTACCTCAACACAGTAACCATGCTCTTCCAACAACCCATCGCCATCGACCCATCAACTCAAACGCAGGCCTATAGAGCCCTGGACGCGTTCCAAGAAGCTTTTCCAGCACACTTGGCTAGTGCAGAGCGACGCAGCGGCCACTTGATACAAGCTGGGACTTGAACCCAAAGAGATGACGAGGATGCCCCAAGTTGCATTGCCTGACCAAAGAAACCTATTCAATTCATTATTAGCACACGCACAATAAACACCCTTTTCATTGTTTGTTTCATTGTACTTGCCTTTTCCATATACACAAAGACCCGTTGTTGTTGGTTACTGGAAACCGAAAACCATGGTGTAGTATAGTTCAGCCGAAACAAAACGCCAAACCAGCCAACGTCTTGAAACCAAACTTGCTCTCTATACAAGCTGACGCGTCAATGGAACCAATTCGGCTGCAACATTGGACTCTGAATGTACCTGTTGACACCAAGCGTAGAGCGTCATGGCAACGAACAAGAAGAGGCCTCGGCTTCAACCACCCATTGGAATCCCTGTCTATGCATATTCAGTACTATTCCAACACCATACAAGCAATAAGAGCATTACCTTGATGGTCGCCGTGAATGGGATAAATGGAGGGAGAAACAGAAGAGAAGCGCTGTCTCATGTCGTCGAGCTGCTGGTTCCCAAATTAAAATGCAGCAGTGCTCATACCGAGGATATGGTTTCAATGGTTCATGGATAAGATGGGATGACAAAGAAGCTCTTTTCGGGGAGTATAAAGAATGGTTAGTGGGTTCCAAAAGCACAAAAGTCGTTCAATCATGTCCTCAGTTAGCTTAACAATCACACAATCCATAATTAAACGATGATGACATTATGACAAAAATGAGCATCTTCGCCATTGTATATATAAATAGAGGCAGTGATCCTTTTGAGATACTGAAAGGCCATAAGCCAATTAAGTTATACGAGTCTCAAGCTTCGTATGCATGCTGACAAGTCGTAGATCGAAATACAATGCTTCGATTACAGTATGTTTATTGATAGTCTATGCTTCGGAGTGTGATGGGGGGGTATGTATACAAATCATTTGTGTCCCAATGTTGAGGACATGCCAGTATGCTGAACAAGCAAAAAGCGTTTTTGACAAATACCGATTGCTTCTTGACATCGAGCGATCCCAATATCGATAGGATCATCTTTTTGCATTAAACAGGGTATAAAATCCGGTAAACGCTCCTTTGTAAAGATGCGACATAGTGACTTGTTCCCAGTGATACCGGTCTTTAACCATAAACCACGCGATGAGCAGTCGTAAAAACATTCCTCGTTTGCAAAGAGCGAGACGGTGTTGATGGCAATATTACGCCACGTTGAAGCATTTCGGTGGAGGAAAGTGATATCGTCTTCGAGGACCATACACAACATCTTGTCGGATTGTAAGCAGTGTCTCAACGTGTCGACGTATTTGTATTTGTAGTTGAGTTCATTATCCATGCTGCTGTTGAATGCATAGGTGTCGATGGTATTTGGGTATGGGCAGGTTGCATTATCGTTTATCACAAACGATGACTGTGGAAAGTACTCGTAGATCTCTTGCGAGTTACGTCCACAGCTGATCGTTTGAGTGTATACGTTGAGTCGTTTATCCACAATTTTGTCAATATCGACATCGAGGTAGTGCAAGTTGATTAGGGTATATGTAAGAGCACCGAGGGCGAAAGCAAGCAAGAATACAAAGAGAAGTCTGAAATTCATCAAGAGAAAAAAAGGTTGAAAAACATGCTGGTGATCTACTCAGCGCTTTTTTGCTGGAAGAAGAAATGCTGAGCACCTGGTGCGTAGGTAGCGGATCAAAGATGCACAAAGGTGAACTGTTATTTGGCGTGAATTTAAAATCTCATATGTAGGTGTTGTACACGCAGAGGGTCATCTAAGAAGCACGCCTATCGACACGTTCTGAAAACGAAAATGGGTAACATTCGAACAGCGTTGATCCGGATACTTGGTCAACCCTGGGTCTGGTAGTATTTCAATGATTTATTCCTCCTATATTTGCAGTAATTGGATCTTCACTCTCTGAGGATGGATCATATACAGTAATGGTTAATCACTTTTAGATAGCTAGCTTTGATCTGTACATGGGACACGCACTATGCTGGATGCATCATTCAAGTATTTGAAACATCGCATGCACTAAACTTGATTAGGTGTATGTTTCAAGAATGGAAAGTCTGATCCCTTGAGGCATCATTTTATAAGAACCGCTCAAGAGCAAGATACATTAAGACGACATGCGATGGGAAATCATTCAATGAGTCAACCACACCACCCATGTGAGTATACAAATAAGGTTACAACCTCAGCATTTGTCAATGGTTACACATCTTTGTTTTATACAATTTAACATCATTTCACAAAAAGGAAAGTGTTTTTTACACGCAACCAGAAATCAAAAGAGCACCAAAGAGAGGAAAGGAGAGAGGGAGGGAATGATTTTTACTTGACCGAGGGAGGAACTTGGGCGTACGATCTTTTGGCTGCTCCTTCTCGCAAAGAAGGATTTTCGACCCGTCAGGCCGTACCGTCCAAAACCTTGGTGATTCTACCAATAGCAATTGTCTTGCCTTCATCACGAATGGTGAAACGGCCGAGTTGAGGATATTCTTCAAAGGTTTCAACACAGATGGGACCGGCTGTTTCGATACGAGCAATCACCTTTTCACCTTGCTTGACGAATGGTGGAGGGCGCTTGGTCTTCTTGCCAGTCTTCTTGTCAATCTTGTGGAGAAGAGCTGAAAGAGTGATTTCCTCAACAGCAGCGTGCACGTGCATCACACCAGTGTAACCAGCGCAGATGATGTTCTTATGGTCGAGAATAGCCAATTGAGCTTCCAAAACAGTAGTCGACTTGACAGGCTTCTTCTTGTCACAAAGCAAGAAACCAGGAGAGATTTCCTAAAAAAATACATATATGCATAAGCATTTCCACCTTGACATTTCACCTTAAATGTCCTTTTTACTTACGTCTTCTTCAACACCCTTGAGACGAACACGAACGTTGTCACCGCAAATGGCGTGGTCAACCTCATCTTCGGTTTCGTTGTAAATGGTGCTGATTTCACAAGGACGCTATATGATCATGGTTAGATGACTTGATTTGATGAAGGGTTATACTGTAAAACTCACCTTGTTGGGCATAAGCATGTAGGTTTGGTTCTTCTTAATGTGACCAGACTCGATCTTGCCGACAATGATAGTACCCATGTCCTTGTACTTTTCAGCAATGGGAAGCATGAGAGGAGCGTTGAGCTTACGATCCAAGGTCTTCATGTTGTCAAGATACTCCAACAAAGAGGGACCTTCGAACCAAGGGCACTTGTCACCAACGCGATCCTTAATATTGGCACCAGTGTAACCACTGACAGGAATGAACATGACATCGTTCTTGGGATGGTAGCCAGTCTGCTTCAAGAAAGGAGTCAACTTGCCGAGAATTTCATCATAGCTATTGAAAATTAAAGGTGTTAGGAGATGCATGTTCATCGTAAAAAATGACATCAACATACCGAGCCTTGTCCCATTCGACGGTAGGGTCATCCATCTTGTTGACAGCAATGATCATCTTGTTGATACCAGAAGTCTTTGCCAACATCATGTGTTCTCTAGTTTGACCACCACGTTCGAAACCAGTTTCGAATTCACCCTTACGAGCAGAAATGACCATGACACCGACATCAGCTTGAGAAGCACCAGTGATCATGCTAGGAACGTAGTTCTTGTGGCCTGGAGCATCAAGAATGGTATAACGGCGGTTGGTGGTTTCAAAGTAAGCGCGACCACATTCAACGGTCTTGCCCTATAAAATCCAAAATCAGAACGTGTATTCTTATTCCTTCCCTTCCAAAGAACCCGCGTCCTTACCTTTGCACGTTCTTCAGTACCAGTGTCAAGTGCCCAAGAGAGGTACCAAGTCTCGCGACCAGCATCCTTGGCTTCCTTTTCAATCTTATCCATGGTACGCTTATCCACCATGCCAGTCAAGAACAAGATGTTACCACCCATGGTCGATTTACCGGCATCTGAAATCATCATCATCATCATCATGTCAGCCTACAAATTAAAACATGCAACTCTTTTTTTTGACACCTACCGACGTGACCCATGAACACAATGTTGAGATGTTCCTTGCCATACATGTCTTGCACGATCTCATCATCCACGTTTTGCAAATCATTGCTGACAGCATTGGACTTTTCAGCAGCCTTTTCCACAGCCTTTTCGGCTTCCTTCTTGTTGGCCTTGGGAGCAGCCTTAGGCTTAGGAGCAGCAGGCTTGGGAGCTGACTCAGCAGCAGGCTTGGGATCTTCCTTGACAGGTTCAGCCTTCTTTTCAGTAGCAGCAGGAGCAGCAGCAGCAGCTTCTACAATGATAAAAAGTAAAAGCATACAGTTTTTAGTGTTCGAAAAAGTGGCGATTGAATGAGTGGGTGGGTGGGTTGTTGTTATTGCTTACCAGGCTGGGAAGGAGTAGTGTTGGAAGTGAGCTTCATGACACGAGGAGCTGCAGCTGTTTATGATGGACATGTCAATACCGGTTGTTGGAGGGAAATGTAGAGTGATGAGTAACGTACCAGGTTGTGCAGATGAAGCAGGAGCAGCGGGTGCGGGTGCTGGAGCGCCAAATGAAGGGACAAACTCCTTTGCGCCAAGATTAGGCTTCCATGAAGCGGCATTTGGGTTGAGCGAGAGCTTTGATGTTGCCTGCGACAGCGAATCTTGGTTCTGACTCATTGTAGCTTGTGTAGTAAGGCTGAAGAGAAAGCGTCCTAGTAAGAAAATTTTGAGGAAGCTGGCATATTCGCCACCTTTCTCCTCCGCATGTGACCGCCCAACTAAAGCAGGATATTGCATACGTTTACTTACAACCACCCATTCTGTATCATCCTTAAACACTAAACCAATCATACTCCAACAGTATCAGCTCGCTTATAGATCGATTAATAATCTTGGGTCCCTGCAATTTAATTGCTTACTTGCATAAATGGATGGTACTAGAATACCAGCATTGTTGATCCGTTTGATGCAATCATTTAAAGAACCATTCGAATGGTAATGCAGCTATTTTATTCGTGGTTGCTATGACGACGTTGTGCCGAGAGAAGCGTCTATATTTGGGTAAAAGGGTAAAAGTGCTGCAAATCGGTGGTTGTATAGTGCAGCATGATCACATGTCGGGTTGCATCCCGGAGAGTGTGGGCGATCCAAAGAGGGTGTGTGCAAGTAGAGCAGCAGCAAATACTACCCCAACCAACTATAAACACTGAGTTTCTATCTTTGAAAATGAAAAAATCGGCAAGTCGGTTCCTGGGATTTGGACCTTCCCTTCTTCTTTCTTCTTCTTCGCTCCATCCTTTCTATCCTATTCTCGTCGCCCCCTTTTACCTACAATGGGTTACATTCCAGCAGAAGCGTTACCCAACTTGCATAAATACAAGTATGGCGGTGTGGACAAGTCTTTGGTCTCTCGTTACATCCTGTCAAAGTACTGGAATAACTTGGTAAAGTTGTTTCCTTTGTGGATCGCGTAAGTGGAACAAGGGGCCTCCTCATTGTGCAATGTCAAAACTCATTCCTGTCACCCCTCCTCCCAATTAGACCCAACTTGATCACTTTACTCGGTCTCTTGTGTGTCGTTGGCAACGTTGCTACCTTGATGTATTACGCTCCTGACCTTGGCCCATGCCCCAACTGGGTCTATTATACGTAAGGATTCTTGTTGCTGTGGATAATAATTTTGTTTATTGCATAGGAGCTGACACGTGGTGAATGATAGATTTGGCATTGGTTTGTTTGTGTACCAGTCATTGGATGCGATCGACGGTAAACAAGCCCGTCGCACTGGAATGTCAGGCCCATTGGGTGAATTGTTTGATCATGGTACTCTTCACATTGTATTTTAGTATGCTTCAAAAGGTACTCACAATATCCATTATAGGCTGTGATGCTCTCAATACGTCTCTTGGTTGCTTGACATGGGCCTCAGCTACTTGTCTTGGTCAAAGCTGGTGGACTGTTGGATCATTGGTGGCAAGCTTGGGCAACTTTTATTTGTCTACTTGGGAGGAATATCATACTGGCATCTTGTACTTGGGCTACTTTAGTGGTCCAGTTGAAGGTGTGCTCATGCTTGTAGCTGTACAGCTCGTGTCTGGTTATTTTGGTAAGTCATCTCGCATGGCTTAACATCATCCCATCTAATCATTCGATGCTTTTGATCATGTGCAGGTCCTGGTTTCTGGATGCAACGTGTGAGCGACGTGGTGCCAGTAGTAGATTGGGCTGGTCATCCTATTCGTCACCGTATTGGCAATGTGCAATTGAATCACGTGTTGATCCTTATTGGTGCTGGTGTCCTTGTATTCAACATTGTTGCAGCGTATGTTGTTATCCATATCGATGATGATTACATCTTATTGACTCATGTTGTATAGATTGATCAATGTTATCGCTGTCAAGTACAACCCCACTGATTATTCACGCAAGGACAACTCTGTTAGCAAAGCCTTGATGGGCCTTGTTCCATTTGTATTCATGACCGTGGTATCCTATGCATGGCTTCGTTTGTGGCCTTCTCTTGTATATGAGCATTTGGCACTTTTCATTCTCTTGATTGGACTTTTGTTTGGTCATCAAGTTGGCTTGATGATTACTGCACATGTTGCTAAGCTGCCCTTCCCATATTGGAATGGCTCTGTATACACCCTTCTCGCTGCTGGTTGTGCTCTAGCATACGCTGATGTCTCTACTGGCGGGTAAGGCTTCTCAATGACATGAATGAATCCCTTCAGCAGCTCACACACATGTACCACTTTTAGATCTTACAACATCAATCAACGTGTTGCAGTCAAGGTCATTCTTTTCCTTGCAGCTTTGCAGTATGCTAGTTTGGTTCGTGGCGTTATCAACCAACTTTGTACATATCTCGATATCCAATGTCTCACTGTGAAGAAGAAGAAGCAGTAGATGGCATTATCCCATTTATTTACATCCCATCCCATCCTCCCCCCTGAATAGATCAAGAATCAATAAAGCCTTCATGTGCATATCCATTATTCACATCTCTCTCATTGGTGGACAAAAGGCAGCTTCACTCACGATGTCCGTGCTCCGACGTATCATCACTTGTAAACCCTCCCCTCACAAACTTATCATGGCGTCGCGCGCAATAACATTGACTCTATTCTCTTCAAGCACTTGTTCCTTGTGTACTACAGCAAAAGATGCTATTCTAAAAGTACAAAAACATGTATGTCGTTTATTGCCATGACAACAGCAATCGGTGAGATGGGCTCATTGTTCCATTGTGGTTGCTATAGTATCCATTCCAATTGTCCGTGGTTGACATTCACAAACCCGAGTGTCCAAAGGAGTTCGCTGACAAGTACATTTTCGATATCCCTGTGGTGCATTTGAACGATCAGTTTTTGACACAGCATCGCGTTAAGGAGGATAAACTATTGGAAGCGCTTAAAAAGTATGAAGCAACAGGTGTAGTCAACAAGATCCCATCGTAAATGATATTTATTACTTGGAGTGATAGTCGTTGTTGTCGTAAAAAGCTTTCAATAAATCGGTAGAATCATTTCGCGTGAATCAAAAGAAGGGGAATAATGGCCAGCGAGAGGAGATGAAAAGGGATAATAGCGTTATATACACGTTGGTTGTTGTCGCTGGGGTGGATGTTTGTGTTATTGCGTAAGTGGATTGTGTACTCGTGTTTGCGTAATGTTTGTATATCGTCGGATGAACGTCCGTTATGGTTGATGTGAATGTGAGGCGTAACAC
Organism: Lichtheimia ornata; assembly: GCF_029851405.1. Lineage (NCBI taxonomy): Eukaryota > Fungi > Mucoromycota > Mucoromycetes > Mucorales > Lichtheimiaceae > Lichtheimia > Lichtheimia ornata. The sequence goes on from NW_026695344.1 coordinate 207,294, forward strand.
CTCCAAGTTTACATGACGCTGCAGCAACCGCCTTGAGCATTGGGTGCGAATGGGTCATCTTTTTTGTCAATAGGACCCCAAACCGATGGCAACATAGGGTCTCGAGTATCCTGACAATGATCAATAAGCCTATAGAGAGAGATACAAAGACAATCTCGATAAGGTGAAAACATTCACGACGTTGTTTTAAAATGGAGGTTTATTACCGAGTGGATGCTTCGGATACGGTGATACGTGGTATATCCAAAAGCTCACGTAGTCGTTGATTGTATTCAAGAAGTCGATTAAGCTTGGCTTCAGAGAGATTTTGCGGTTTTCGTTGATTGATCATGGTGGTAGTAATAATAGTAAAAGGGAAAGAGAAAAAGAAAGGTGGAATCGGTTCTCAAAGATGTGCACAGTTGGGAAAAGCCCAAACGTGGTACATGTGTCACCAACACGGTAACCCAGAGCAGGTTGGTCCAAGATTGATTTGTGGAACAAGTGCATAACGATGACTAGCCATGGTGTGTGGACCCTTCTCAAACTCCTATTTTGCTATCAAGTATACAGCTTATAAAGGAGGTTATTCGACAGAAATCTAATTCATGCAAATGACATCAACCTCGTGATAAAAGCTCCCATCAATAAACACGCCCACCCCTTCATCCATATGCCAGGTCCAGAATAAAGATCCTTCTTACAAATATGTAAACCAGTAACGCTTTTATATATGCAATCCTTTGTTATGCTTCTTCAAGGTAACGATATTCAAATCTACGTAAACCATGATTCAATGAGTTGAGCGCGCATCATAATAGACGCATTAAAATGATTACCTGAAGTCTTCCTTTTTACGTTGGCACCACGCACTCTCGTAGTCAAAGTACACATAAGAACCTTGCTCGTACTCGTCCGAAATGAACTTGGGTTCTTCAAGCCGCTGGAACCATGTCAAGTACTTTTTGTGGAATCGCCATGAATGTCGTTTCAGCTCTTTTGCTGCGAGATACCTATACCGCTCATATGCATGAGTAACACCGCCAAATGTACAAGGATAGAACAAGATCCACTTACTGCTGATAGGTGCCCTGTTGGTAATAGAAGATGAAGAAGAGAGTGTGCATGTCCAACTTTTCAAACAAAAGAGGATTGTCGAATACAGGTAGTGGCTGCTGAGGATAGTAGTTCGGTGTCGGATAAGGGGATCGAGGATGGTAGGTTTTGGGTCTACAGATGTTTTTGGGTTAGCAAAGAACACGCCCCTCATGCATAAGAAAATGATGCCTATTACCTTTCAGAATCAATAAGATCTGGTACATGTTGTAAGCTTGCATCCAACATTTGATGTATATGCATGATATCAGGTTTGTCGGTGCCTATTTGGATGTATTAGAAATGATACAAAAGTCCGTCGAAAAATAACACTTGCCTTTGGATCGGATAGCTTCAAATGAAGGTGCAAGATCGGAAAGGGATGGTGGTAAACGCATATCCACAGGTTGTTGGTCTTGTTTGGGCTGTGAAGCGAATGGTTAGTATACTCCAAGTTTTCAAGTAATACTTTTATGACTTACTGATTTAGCAGCTGGATATTGAGAGGCAAGCAGTGATTGTGATAATGCCGTTTCACCAGATCGTGATTGTTGAGAGTCTCCAATAGATGATTGTCGTGTTGGATGATCGCCAATCTTTGGTGGTTCTGCCCATGCATTCTCGACTGCTTTGCTGCTCTCATCTCGTTTATGACCCTTCTCCTGTGATACACCTGCTGCTGCTGCCTGTGCATACTTCAAACCGGTTGATGCTGGTGGTGGTGGAACGATAACTTCAGATAAGGATCGGCTGACGGGCATAGATGGTGGTGATTTGAGTGGACTTGTGTTGAGGGATTTGGCTATGAACATTCTCTCTCTCATCAGTCTCACGGATCATAACATCCAAATCGAAGCATTGCTTACCTTCCGATGTTGGCGTGGATAATGGTTCTTCTACAATAGGATATGCATGTTAGAAGAGAATCCATATAACATAAAACGTATTTCTTACTTGATCTTGGGCTTTGAGCCTTATGTGGAGTATGTGGAGTTGTTGATGATGCATTTGAAGCCTATCAATGAACAATGAATATGCCTTTGTCATTCTACATGGCTCAACCACTTACAATCTCCTCTTTGTCTTTCTCCTTTTCTTTCTCTTTTGATTTGGCTGCCCGCCTTGGTAGTGGCTTCTCTTCTTCCTTGGGAGCTATAACATGTGGTTAATACTACAACGCATCGACAACCCTTGTTCCACTTACTCTCAATGGCACCATGTTCATCTGCAACAATTCCATATAACTCCTCTTCTTCTTCGAGATTGAGATCATCGTATATGAATTCATCTTCTTGAAAATCAGGTTCCTAAAAACCATCCCTCGTTATTAGATACCCGTTGTAACCTACCCCGCCTATACCACTAACCTGATTGCATTCAATGTAATACTGCACATCCTCTCTTATCTCCAAAACCTATACAATGATACCAATGAGTAAGAAGCAATCGCAACGATGTACATGTAACCTTACCCTTTCTGGAGCGAGCCTATCATTTTCCAATAAACGTAGGAGAAGTTCTAACCGGTTGATGTGATGCTTATGGCGTGTGATTTGGTGTTCCAATTCATCGATACGTTCAGCCTTTGCATGATCCTTCTTTCCACGTTTTGTTGTGCTCTGCAATGTCTCGACTTGTGCCTCGGACATCTCCACTTGTCGTTCCAGCTCGTTCTTTGCTGATATGATCCAATCGCACGCCTCTGTCTTTTCCTTCTCCTTGGGATCCATCTTTTCTTTCAGCAGCAGACCCTCTTTGGAATAGGCCTTGGTCTTCATTTCCTTCTCTGTCATCTTGAACCGTTCCATTTGAGACTCAATCAGCTTGCGATTCTCTAACAGGGCGCGCTTGTCCTTGATCTCGTTTGATGACAGCCATGTCTTGATTTGGTCGCGTAGACGTTGCAGCTTTTTGATCTCCTTCTTGAGTTCCAGCTCGTACTTGTCTTTTTGACTCGGATTGGTGGTGGAGTTGATCTTGTCAAAGATGGATTCGAACGTCTCGACGCCCTCGCTCACTTTTTTCAACACACGGTCGATCTCGGCTGTTTTTCAAGGCAAGTGTCGTTAAGAAGCTGTATCAATGAGACGCAGAGGTGTTGAATTCTAGGCTTACTTTGCAATTTCTTCATAGACATTGCGGTATGTATTAGTAGTCGGAAGGTAAAGATGTCTATTCACACAGGGAACTTCCTGATAATTGTGCGTCATGCTCAACCACACCACCCCGTCCCCGCTTAGTGATTGAATTTAGATTGTTCTACTAGCTTCGCTTCCTTCCAATCAATAAAACAACCAGATTGCCTCTAAGGATCATATGCATTGATGCTCTTTTACCCACTTTGGAGATATGGATGCATACCATACGTCTACTACGGCCATTTCAGCTGTACGCAAGCTTTATTGAAAAGAAATAGACATTGGATACATAGGCAAATTCGTTGCGCAATGTGTGGATGTTGACAACAAAGATGTGAGAATACATGATCAACTTGGATTTACTTTCCAAAAGAGCTACTTTCATTCATATGGAAGAAGAGGCATCAATTTCAGGTATTGTTGTTGCCAAGGATACCACCAGAGTAAGTTCCTGCTTATGTATGTTAACGAAAAGTTGCAATTGACACCAAGAAAGGACGTATGTTATACAAGGCTAGTCCACATAGCATTGATGGGATGCAGTAAAAGTAAAGCTCATGCGGTTGGGCAGGTTAATAGGCAAGAACTACATGCGGAGTCCGACAATTGCCAAGCGTGCCTCGCATAGCACACTCTCACCGACCTCTTCCACATTCGACTACATCATGCCAAGGCGATTGAGGGTCAGCATTCTCTCTCTCCTTTTATTCGTCACAACTCTTTCAACTGCACAAAACATTCAATACGCTACACGATTTCCAAAGAACAAGCTATACGATTTATCACCGAGCAGTACAGGCCTCGACAACATTGACGGCACAGTAGCAGCCTTTGGCGACTTCAATGGCGACAAATAGTACGTGCTTGCTGTTTATCCCCCCTTGATACATGAGCAATAGGCTAATCTCTTGCATTGGATAGCACCGATCTCTTTGTTCTCAGTGACGATCAGCATTCCTTATCTGTATATACTTGGCACCATCGTATGTCCACCACCACCACCAGACATGAGGGGGAGGGGTGGGAAGCACGTTCACTCACACATGATATTATGCCATAGAAAACTTCACCTTTATACCACCACGGATAACGCCACAGATCACCGTGGACAAAGACTTTGTAATTACAGGCGTGGTCCCTGGCGACTTTACCTATGATGGAAATCTCGACGTTTTACTTCTTGGCCAGACTAATCCACGAGACACTCAAGGCGAGATCATGATGCGGATATACACTGGCAATGGCGATGATACTTTTGGTAAGAGGATGGGTTGAAGGATTTGGTGATCTGACATGTATCTTACGCTGTGAAAAAGACGACAATTACATTACGCTACCTTCAGCCAAATCAGCTCATCCAATGGTGCTTGATCTCAATGGTGACATGAAGCTTGATCTTTTGGGATACAGTGCGGATGGCGAAAGTGGACTCAGCATGTGGATCAACAATGTCGAACCTTCAACACCTGCCAATGCATCATCATCCATGTTCAATGTGTGAGTAGCGTGGATCACATGATACGATAGTTTACTCACAATGTCTTCCATCTATAGCTCCACAGCATCTGGGATGTTTGATTCAGCCTTCACCAATCAATGCACATGGGCACATCCTCATTCAAATGCTATGGTGGATCTTGATGGTGATTGTATGGGAGGTAAATTTTCACGTGATACAAGTGGATAAGAAAGGGAGGCTGACGTGTAACGTGTAGATGTGGTATTTGTGTGTCAAAAGACCGGCTACCAGACACTGCAGCTATGGTTGAATCAACGTGAAGGAGGCTTCAAAATGGCAGATGAATTGCAATTACCTACTGGTGCAGGACCCGTTAGTTTTGCTGATATTGGTATGTATAGATGGGTGGTGGTATGGTGGAGTTGGCATGTTTATTCATTCGTTATCTTTGAATGATGCATAGATGGTGATGGCTCTGCCGATATTGTATTCCCAGTGAGCAGTGGATCGGAGCAAGAAATACACATTGTATACAATCAGCAAATGGGTCTTTGTTCGCAACAAAATAGCGGCAATTCTACAACATGCAGAAAACCAAACCAACTTTGTCACGGGGATCCCGATTTCAAGTTTGACATGAGTCACCGCGATAGTGGGGTAAGCATGGTATTGCTTGTGGATATGCTGGATACTCATGTCGAATATAGAACTATGTTGTCCTTGATTTGAAAAAGTATATTTCATCAGGCGAGACGATCCAAACAATGGATGCCGCATTCCAAGGGCAGCTACCGGTTCCTGTACAGCCTGGTAAGTGGAACAATGGAATCAAAGGAAGATAGTAAAGGTATGCTAATAATCGATTCAAAAGGCGATTACAACCTTGATGGATATCCGGATTTGTTAGTAACGACCAACAAGCAAGTCCTTTTATTGGAAAACACAGTGTGCAACAACCGATTGTGTTCGAGTCTTGCCTCACAGGCTGGTCGGCGGACTTTTACGATTGTCAAAGATGGCACGGATGCATTGACCAAGATCTCAAGACCTAAACATGCTACCTTTTTCGATATTGACGAGGACGTAAGTACATCAAGATAGGGTTGTGAATGAATGAGTTTTTGACAAACTTGGGATACGTAGGGTTCACTTGACATTCTGGTGCTTCAGCAAAGTGGTGGCAGCAGTGCTTCTCGGGTGCCTCGGTTCATCATCAACAACTTTTTCAACGATGCCTTTTTCCTCAAAGGACTTGGTAAGTAAATGCATAGGTCCTACAACCACTATACTAATCTCAACATGTTGTGCATAGTCTCCAATGGCGTATGCGGTAGCAATTGCGAAGCCAACAAGCCCTACGGCGTCAACTATCCAGGTGCTACGCTCAAGTTCACTGTACTTGACACATCAGGCACAAAAAGAGCACATCTTGGTAAGTCTTTTTTCCTCTCCGCCCATGCTGCTCTTGTTGCTGATTTATGTCCTTGGGTATTAGTCTCGCAATTAGCACAAACATCGTACATGTCTTTACAAACGCCGTATTGTCTCGTTGGATTGGGAAGAACCAATAACTATGTTGAGGAGATGTTTGCAGGTGTCTCACGGCGGCAGGTAAGAAGAAAAACTGCAACTTGGCTTACCGCGTATAATTCATATCCTATCTACCTTTCAGGATCAAAATTATCTATTCTATGAAGGCGTAATTCCAAACTCCCAATTGATCTTTATTCCATATCAACCAGAAAATGTGCATGACAGCTCAACGTAAGTGAGGCTATGGGGTTGATGACGGTGAACGTGAAAAGGCTAACGAATGCGTTCTTAGGTGGGAAGTTGAGTTATACATCCAACCTGGTGACTATGTACCATGGGTGTTGGCACTTCTCATTGCAGCAGCGTGTATCCTTGGTATTGTAGTAGCTGTATTATACTGGATGGAGAAGCGAGAAGACGAGATGGAACGGAGGAAGGCTTTGCATATTATCAACTTTGATGCACTGTAAAATAAACGAATCTCTTGTGTATAGACGTCATCTTGTTGAACCCATTACAAATCATGCGTATCCTTCTCCCATGCTTTGTTTCCAGGAACAAGCATTTGTCATCCGAAATCGGAAGTGAATGCGGGGGTGATATATAAATGCGGCGGGTTGTTTGGGTTTTATCTTTTCTTTTCTTATCATTATCAGAAAGCAATGCCTATCAACAAAATCCAAGTCAAGAATCCTGTGGTCGATCTCGATGGAGATGAAATGACACGCATCATTTGGCAGCTCATCAAGGATAAACTCATTTTGCCATACCTTGATCTCGACATCAAGTATTACGATTTAAGCGTCACCAACCGTGACAAGGTTTGTACATAGGCACAGGAATGAAATCGAGATGCATGCATGCCTAACATGGCTTTAATGGATATCATAGACAGATGACAAGGTTACAGTGGAAGCAGCTGAAGCTATCAAAAAGTACAACGTTGGTATCAAGTGCGCAACCATCACCCCCGACGAGGCACGTGTGGAAGGTAAAATGAAAAACAAACATGGTGGCTGTCAACAATTGAAGACTTGAACTTTTATTTATGTATGTAGAATTTGGTCTTAAGAAGATGTGGAAGTCTCCCAACGGCACCTTGCGCAACATTTTGAATGGCACTGTATTCCGAGAACCCATCGTTCTCAAGACATTACCTCGCCTGGTGCCTGGTTGGTCCGAACCTATCATTATTGGTAGACATGCATTTGGCGATCAGGTACCTACATGAGCCCATTTCATATGTGTACATGCATTGTATTGATGCAAATCGTTGCATAGTATCGTGCCACTGATTTGGTGACAGGGGGTCCTGGAAAATTGGAGATGGTGTTCACGCCCCAGGATGGATCAGCGCCTCGTCAAATCCAAGTATACCAATTTGAAAAGAGCGGTGGTGTCGCCTTGAGCATGTACAACACCGATGAATCCATTGAAGGCTTTGCACATGCTTGTTTCCGTGTCGCTCTCGATCGTAAGATGCCCATGTACTTGAGCACCAAGAACACCATTCTCAAGGCATACGATGGCCGATTCAAGGATATTTTCCAGAACATCTATGACACTCAATACAAGGCTGCATTTGAAAAATTGGACATTTGGTATGAGCACCGTTTGATTGACGACATGGTGGCGCAAATGCTTAAATCAAAAGGCGGCTTTGTATGGGCATGCAAGAATTACGATGGTGATGTCCAATCGGATATCGTTGCACAGGGCTATGGCTCCTTGGGGCTTATGACTTCAGTGCTTTACACACCTGATGGAAAGACTGTTGAAGCTGAAGCTGCTCATGGAACCGTCACGCGTCATTATCGTGAGCACCAAAAGGTAAAAGGAAAAAGAGAGACATGATAAAGATGAGAAGAAAATGCATTAATTAATGCGCTGCATGCTGGTTTTGAATTCTCAATTAGGGTAACGCCACATCCACCAATCCTATCGCCTCCATCTTTGCTTGGACACGCGGTCTTGCACACCGAGCCAAGCTCGACGACAACAAGGAACTTGCTCAATTTACCAAGGATTTGGAACAAGCGTGTATCGATCTTATTGAAGTAGACAAGAAAATGACCAAGGATCTTGCCTTGATCATTTACGGAAAGGGGTAGGTGGCTGCTATCATCATCACCTACGATCATTACTGCTTTATACTAATGATTGCTTATGACATGTTTAGCATGAAGCTTGAGCATTACTCAACAACAGAAGAGTTCCTGCAGCAGATCGCTGACAAGTTGGCAAGCATTCGTATCAAGTCGAGGTAAGAACCAAAGTAATGGTTGTGAGACATTAATGAGTAACCCATCCCCACCACGTCAAATATCCCATCTAGTCCTCAAACCATGCAACAGAAACTATAGATTGTCGAATTATAGCCCATTTGAAAGTACGTATAAAAGAAAAAGATCTACGTGGCAATAATTGGGATCAATCACTTGGGAGGTAATGATGGTGTGGTGCATTTTGTGTAACGTGGTCCTGTTTGCTCCCCATCCCGGCAGGCAATGCTTTCACCAATGAAGGATAGAGAGATGAATGTTTGTGTGAAATCTATAATTCAATACGAGAATTTATATAGGCAATAGATATTTGCTTTCCTTACTCTGGTGTATAGCACGAGAAAGGTAGATCACCCGCACGATGACCTGACATTGCTGGCTTGATGCATGTTACACAAACGAGAATGACACGAATCAGCGTAAATGGTATCATTTAAAGAGTTGTTTGATGAAGAGATACGAGGTGTATGGTTTGGGTACAAGGAATGTGGATGATTCAAGGCGATTTGTTCGTCATCATTGATGATGGGAAATTGAGAATCCATGTACACGTTCCATGGAGGATCGGTGTCAATGTTTATCTACTGCTGCTGCTGCTGGAGATAAGCTCTATAAATAGGAATGTGAGGTATATAGCTTAAATTAGGGAACATGGCAACCAGGCAGCATACATTACACTATATTGCAAAGTACATCCAAAAGCTATGATAAGTAAAAAAGTACAAGTTGAACGGGTGATGTGAAAAGGGAGAAAGTGTTTATTGGATAATGTTAGGGTGATGGTTACAAAAGAAAAGAAAGGAAGGATTTATTTTCGAGACCCAAAGGGGGAGAATGTGTGGTGGTGGAGAAAGAGAGAGAGTGAGAGAGTGAGAGTTGAGAGTTGTTTGACGCATGTTCAGGTGGTGGCCAAGCCCGCTTTCATCGGAGGAAGACATACGATTCAACTCCGAGAAGACATTGGCTTTGACGCCTCTCTCCTTTACTTCTCGACCTCATCTCTTTTTTTTTCTTTCATCTCCATTCCCCATTTCACACCAATGACCGACCATCACGAAGAAGACGACTTTGCTCCTACCCAAACTGCTGGCTATAAGCCCGGTGAAAAGAAGACTATGGAAGAATACCAAAACCTTGACGCCCAAGACGAGTCTTTGAACAAGTGGAAGGAGTCCTTGGGTTTGAAGGCTGGTGCTTGTAAGTATCTTTAGCTCTATCCATCCACCCCACCTCCAATACCAAGCCTTTTAACTTAAATACCTATGCTTTTTATTATTAGCTGCTGGTCCTACCGACGATCCCCGTAACGTAAGTAATCTCACATCTAATTTATATAACGCGCAAAAGCGCGTATGGGCATGTTCATGAAACTTGATCTGATGCAATCATCATTATAGGTTGTTGTTGAGTACATTGCTCTCGAAGTGGAGGGTCGTGAAGATGTGAAGGTCGACTTGTCCACTGCAGGTAAATTATTAGGGAAGGGAGAGAGGGGGAGAGAGATCAAGATTGAAGACTCATGTTGCATGATCCTTTATTGTAGATGCCATTGAGAAGGCCAAGAGTGCTCCATTTACCATCAAAGAAGGTGTTGAATACCGTATGAAGGTCAAATTCCGGTACGTTGCGTTAGGAGTTTAACAAAGACATATCCACCCACCCACACTCACCCCTGAAATGTCCTTATTATTGCCTCTTCCCTTTCTTTTAGTGTCCAACATGAAGTTGTCTCAGGTCTCAAGTACTTGCAAGTTGTCAAGCGCAAGGGTGTCCGAGGTAAGGTTCTTCTCGAATGAAAAGGATTGGAACAAAAAAGGATATTCAAGCCGTTTATTCATATAGTGGACAAGACTGAGGAGATGATTGGTAGCTATGGCCCTGCACCCGACGCCTATGAGAAGAAGTTCCAGTTGGAGGAAGCTCCTTCGGGTCTTCTTGCACGTGGTCACTATGACGCAAAGGTAACATACCGACTTTTTAACTTGAGAATTGCCTTTTTACTAATGACATTATGTAGAGCAAATTTGTTGACGATGACGGTGTTACCCACGTTGAATGGAACTGGTCTTTTGATATCAAGAAGGATTGGTAGATCTGATCACAAAACCACCCAAATTACTTTGCTCTCTCTCTTTTTTACCCCTCTTCTCCTACTATCCCTCAATCAAACATACACAGAACAACAACGGCAACCCATTTTTTCCTCGAAGTTGTACACAAGAAGCAGATGCATTAATACCATCTGAACGTTGGGGGATGCGATGGATATGGCATTGTTGATGGTTTCCAAGGTTCAAATTACATTTGTGTGAGTGTGTGTGCGTGAGTGAGTATGGGCAATATGGGCATGATTATGTATACAAAGGAGATGGATCTATGGTTGATGTGCTGTGTGTGTACGGATGGAGCTTGGATGATAGTTGAGCAAGAAAAAAAGAGTCGTAATGTGATGTAGCGTAATCGTTTACTCCAATTGTACAGTGGCACCCACAGCCTCCAGGGCTTTCTTGAGCTTCTCAGCCTCTTCCTTTGGCACCGATTCCTTGAGCACCTTGGGAACACTCTCGACAAACTTTTTGGCATCGACCAAACTGAGACCTGCCAAATTCTTAACCTCGCGAATCACCTTAGCCTTGGCAGTAGCATCCACCTTCTCCAACTTGATATTGAACTCGGTCTTTTCAGCAGGCTTTTCCTCTTCAGCAGCTGCAGCACCTTCTTGACCACCAGGCATCACACCCATAGGCATAGCAGGCATAGCAACATCTTCAATCTTGAGACGATCCTGTTGTCATATGGATACGTGAGTAAGATGATGATGATGATGACGATACAACGCCTATCCTATATACCCACCTTGAGTTGAGAGACGAGCTCTGATGCTTGCTTCAAGGTCAAGTTCTCGATTTGTTCAGCAATGCCAGCAATCTTGGGATCGACAGACGATGAGGAACCAGGCGTAGCGATGGGTTCTTGCTTCTCAGTGGTATAAAAGCGTCCAACAGCAGGTGCAGTAGCACTAATGAATGGCATTCAGCACAAAGTGTGAAAATAGCGTTTCGTTTTTCCTTTACCGAGCAGCAGGGAATGGGCGAACAAGAACGCGCGATCGAGACACAAGGTTGAAAGAAGAGCGAAGCTATGGATAATGGGTAAGTTGATAGGTTTGTTTTGGTGGTCGTATGCTGGGTTCTTACCATCCTGGCAAGTAAAGAAGTGAAAGAACAATTGACAGCTCGTCGGCCCGCCTAATTTTCACAAGCCGTGACGTCCGTGACAGGTACCGCCACCTTTCCCACAGCTGTCAAGATGTGGATGATACCTTCGCTGCTGCCATGGCAACCATTGGATCAACCTCAACTTTGATATGGATACATCATAATCGTAGACAAGTCTCCACTTTTCTTTCATGTCTCCTATATCAACAATTATAATCTTTGATTGGTGGTATTAATACAATGATGATTGGGTTATTTATTAGCACAGATGGAAGCGAATAAATAAGGGGGAACGATTCAAGTACGAAGGAAATGATACGTAATGTGGCTGGTGAACAAAGAATACAGGTGATGGATTGAAATGAGGAGGTGGGGGAAATGGTTGTTGTGCATCAAGCTATTGGACTACATGCAATGATGGGGTTGTTGCTGTTGTTGCATAAAAATAAGAAGTACGTTGGATTTCAGGATGATCGGCAGCAGCGTACTTATTATTAGTAGTAGTAGACAGGAGTGACATCCTCATCTCCTCCTTGCCTGGAGTGGCTGGGCATTCGTTGTGATGGATGGATGATGATGAGGAGGAGACTGTCAAGAAGGGAGTAGCATACGCTTGGATGTCGTCAAGTACAGTGGAACGAGAAAGGGTGATTTTGGTGCATGCTGGTTGCTCATAAGGAGGAAATACAGAGGATGGTACATGCACTTTTTGTTGTTGTTGTTGTTGTTGTTGACCCAAAAGAGTGAATGAACGACACTGAAGAATACGAAGACGTAATTCAGGTAACCCAATTCGACGTGCTGGATCCAAGCAGAAAATGCGTTCGAGAATAGCTTCAAGCTCATTTGATATAGAAGGAAGGATAACACGGAAAAAGCCAGGTCGGTTGGCATGGCAATAAGCGGCAAAAGAGGAGTCATTCAGGTTGGCTTGTTTCCAGGGATTGCGTCCTGTAGTAAGATTGATAAGGATGATACCCAGGCTCCATATATCATTTTGTTGTGTTCCATATCCTTTGATGCGTTGATGATTTCTGATAAGACCACCTTGACATTCTACTCATTTATATATGTAAGCAAATGATCAAATTTAGGTTTGAGCGATCCTATATATAACCCTTACCTGGTGAAAAGTAAAAGGATGACCCGCATCCAAATTCTGCAGATACAGCATGCGTGGTGGCAAGCCCAAAGTCAGCAAGTTTGATATGGTGCTCTGGAAATACAAGGATGTTTTCAGGTTTCAAATCACGATGAGCAACATGATGTGTGTGACAATGCTGTACAGCATCTAGCAGCTGCAAAAAGATGTGGCGAATGGCACGATCATTGCCAATGATTGGATTGGATGGGTGTGTGAGTGCCTTAAACAAGTCGCCATGAGGAGCATGCTCCAATACCAAGAACGTCCATGTCCCCATATCAACACGCTTGATGAATTTGAGAATGTTGTCATGGTTCGATACCAGCCGATGGATCTCGGTTTCGTTTTGCTTATTGCTGTGAGTCAACAATTTGACGGCGTATAATTCACCGGTCTTGAGATGACGGGCTTGGTACACGATACCATATGCACCCACACCCAGGATGGATAACAGCTTGTAGTTGTTATCATCAATGCATGTATTGAGGAAGGCGTGAGGATGGATAGGCTGATTATGGTGATTGTGTTGTTGTTGCTGGTGATGTGTTTGTGGTGGTGTCATTATTAAGGGTATAGGTGGGTGGATTAGTTGTGTGTTGGTTGTTGATGGGTATAATGAGTACAATGAGAAAAGGAAAGTTTCAACAATCACACAAGCATATTTAAATGAGTCTTGAATGACCACACCGAAAAAAGGAACCGTGTCCGTGTGTGATGATCATGTTTATGCTTCTCCAAGATGAGGCAAAGTTGCCGCAAACCCCCTCTCTTGTGATCGACTAAACCTCTTTCTCTTCAGGTAGTCCTAAATCGTGAATAAATCATCCCTTGATTTTTACAAGACCGGAAATCATCTATTGAGTTTCTTTCCACTCCTTGATATCGTTCATGTATATGCGTTGTTATTCAAACACCTCATTTTTAGCTATGATGCATGTATCATGTTTTGGCTCTGTACGATCTCGTGACATAAGCATGCAAAATGAAGCATTACACTTGCATGCATATGCTGTGTCAAACCAGTTTTTGTAGCTTTAACTTTACTGGTTGAGCCTTTTGGATTTGCAATCATTGCTGCTGAGCACTAAATGATTTGTTCAAGGAGTAGTGGGACATTTACCCCTTCGATCTATTCACACCGCCTACTACTACTACATACTAGCAGACGCCCTGTTCCCCACCCCCTTGGCTCTTTTATTGCAAAAAGCTACCAAATAGCCGGCATGTTTTATTCCAACTATAGATAGGTATACATACACAGTTGCTTTTCAAGATCTCGTCATCGCCATCAGTGTCGAAGAAAAAAGGAAATCCGAGGGCCCCCTTTCATCGCCAACACCCCCTGTCCAACATCTTTAAAGTCGTCGATACAAGGTGTAGCGTATCGTGAATGATTCACGTCATAATCCTATTGTCGGAATTGTATATATGCATATGCTACCCTTATCTCTTGCGTCCCCTTCTGACGTGCATATATTGCTTGATGGATGATATACTACCAGAAATCGACAGCTTGGATGAAGGAGAAAGGTGCAATTACACATAACGAACGCTTGTTACCTTATTAAACACAAATTGGAACATGATAGAATATAGGTTAATAAGCAACCACCCATAGAATGGAGGAAAAGGAAAGCTGACAGCTAAAAATGTGCTATCCCCAAAATTGATTTCTCCCCGCCAAGAGCAGCAGCAGCAGTATACACCAAAGCTGTATTATGCAAACAAGCTCCTTGCATGTACATCATCATCATCCTTGGGCACTATTATTACGTACTAACCAAAAAGGATTCCCACCCTAATGCTCCTTAACTTGTTGTCATGACAGCTTTCCTCCAACCTGATGTAACACTTGGCTGTGTGTATTGTATATGACAACAAACTTGTAAATCTTAGTATCCCCTTTCCTTCCACTACTTTATCAGCACATGGTGTGACAAGAAGAATTGTGGCATAAAGGTAACATAAAACAACCTGTATTTGAGGGTGGGTGGGGGAAGTAGATGGATAAAGCAAGTAGTAGTATCAGATGTATTACTATCACGCAAAAGAAGAGAATGCAAAAAGTAGAAATGTAAGAAGCGAGAGCGAAAATAATATACAAAGATGCGACAATGAGAGTGGAATAAAGATAAAGGAAATCAAAATAAAATATGGAGGTGGGTTGTTGACTACCAATAAGTGCGCGTCCCTGGGCCTGTGCCTGCCAGGCTTGTTGCAGTCGATGCCGAGTAAGTAGTATCCGGTTGACCACCCAAGAAACCCAAGATTGCATTACTTTCTGAAGTGTTGTTATTGTTGCCATTGGTAGTAGTGTTATTGCTTCCACCACCACCACCACCACCACCGCCTGAAGGAGCTGATAGATTGGCCAATTCATTGACACCTTCATCATTGTGTATCAGATGCTGCTTGGGCATACCATGATTCGTGGGACCAAACGTATCTTGTTGTTGTTGTTGTTGTAATGGTGGAGGTGGAGGAGGTGGTTGTTGATGGATGTTATTGCTGCTGGTAGTACTAGTAGTAGTAGGTTGAACCATAAACCTTGGCGATTGGAATTCGTGCGAAGGGATGAGTGGTTGCGATGATACGGGTTGCTGTGTACTAACGGTGCCTTGTGCTCCCAAATAGCTATTCCATTCATTCATATCGAGTGATATAGGTACACCCCAAAAGGCTGCACCCATTGGATCAAATTGAGGTTGAGCTGCAGACTGTGACATGGTTCCTGGTGCAGCAAATGGATCTACGGTAGGTACCATTGTCGTTGGTGATGAATTGGATGATGATGTGCTATTGTACCCTCCAAGCCATGGATATCGTGGAAGTAATCGATCTGCAGGTGATGTATTCCATCCTGGCCCTGGTGCTGTGGATGTTGTTGCTGCTTCAGGGGGAGCTTGTTGCTGTTGTTGTTGAGGTGAAGATGTTGAATATGCAATCGATAAAGGAGGTGTATCATCTCGCTTCTTGTGATCATCTTCATATTCCAAGTTGATATCTCTGAGACCAGCCAATTCACCAAGAATGTTCCCACTTCGTGCAGCAGTCGTCCAAGTAAGTTCAATTTCATCGAGGGCTCTCATGATCTTGTTGATCTTGACTTTGGCATCCAATGACTTGTGACCATCTTCGGAAGAAGCAGCTGATTTCAAAAAGATGATGCCGGCAGTAAAAATATAATACACAGTAAAGTTGGATACATATTTCAAGTGATTCTCATTGAGCATAATATCCACAATATCCAGGATGGAGTTGGCTGCTGATGCACAAATGTTGTATGATCCGGAGGATGCTTCAACCGGAATAAAAGGCCGATGAAGTAAAATCACCGTTGTATAGTAGATCAAGTGCATTTGGGAAATCGGCGTTGGTGGATCGGACATAACTCCGTGACCTGCTCCCACCAAATCATATTGCAAGGATGAAGGCATATTGTTGTACCAATTGGTGAGTTGTTGGTTGAGAGCTGATAGTACATGATCATGATGGGTTCCTGGGGCATGATGTCGTGACTTTGCATAGTAGATGCTCTTGAGTACATGTCCCAATATATCACATATCTTGATAAGTTGTATAAATGCATCCAATAATCTCACAGGAGCACGCCCCACTGTTGATGCCGACTCGTCTGTCAATGGCTCATCGTCATCCACGGATGGAAAAGGCACATCACAATCACGTTCCTCGAATACTGATGCACGTCCAAAGTTGGCACTGAGTAGCCGATCCACAATAAAACAGCACCAAAACACCCGTTTACGACGTTCACGCTCATCCGGTTTGATATCCCAATGATCACAGTTGCGGTTGAGTCCAAGATCTTGGGCCATCCGAAACGCCTAAAAATTACCATAAAAGTGTAAATAAACTAGCCACATGGTTGCTTAGCAACAACAATATCCATACCAATCCACTATAGAGCCATGCCCTTGGTGCTCTCATTGAACCATGCTGATGGAGTGCCATAAGGAGTAATGCTTGCACTGTAGATATCCGTGGTACATCATAATAATTATCCAATAGACATTTGGCTCGCTCAAAGTAAATGTCTCCTGCCGTATCAGCTGATCCAGGATCTGATCGTACACGTAGGTCTGGTGATACACGGGATGCCACGGCGTAAATAGCATTGAGTAATAATGGAGAAATGGCATCTGCAGGTGGATCCATGGATGAAGCAAGACGACGTTTGTAGAAAATGGGAAGAATCGGATAAAAGTGCTTAAAATAGAGATGGATCAAGTGCGTTGATAAATCCTTTGGTGGTAATTCAAGCGGATCAAGTGGTGTTGTTGAAGAAGATGGATGCTTGTATCGATGACCCCACCCTGCCAAATGAAATGCACCGTTTTGATACGTTCGACTGTTTTGCAGCAAATAGAATCCTGAAGACTTCCCCAAATAACGCACTTGACCCGTTTCATCCATCGAAAGTTGACCATTGCTATCGCTGATCACTGATCCAGGACTACTTGGTTCACCCACGGTTGTTGTATCAGGTGCATTGCCATTGGTGGGACTTCCCATAAGTGAAGGTGAACGAGGATGTGGTGGTGGAGTAGCTGATTGTTGTTGTTGTTGCCACATAAAAGTGCGATTCTTGTTACGTCCGCGGCCTCGGCGTACAGGACGAGTTGTGATCTGCTCCCCATGAGGTGTTTCGAGTGGTGTATGCAGCTCAGCAAGTAATGCTTGGGATCGTGGATCATTGTTGTCTCCTGCGATATCGGCAAGCACCTGCTCCAATTTATGTAATCGATTCTCAATGGCTTCAATGTATCCTTTGGGTGGTCCACGCTAAAAGTAACCAAGATGTGAGTGATCTCTCGTTCCTTTTATCGGCCCGTAGCCACTCACCTTTTTGGTCGTGTCCCTGTAGGTACATTCAAGGTTGAATGCTTGACAATTACTGCACACAGGTACAAGACCATCGCACTTGATTTTCTTTCGTCGACACAGATCACTATACAAGTGTTCGTAATGAGTAAGCTGATATCTATGCTGTGTTCTAAAAACGACACCTACCACGCTCGACTGACTCGCTGCCGCTTTAAATTAGCATCGTCGCCGGCATCACCGCTCGTCAAGTCCATGGCCGAATAGTGTGGGGGGAAGTGTTGTACACTTTAGGTTCACAAGGTTCGTTTGATAAAGAAAAGGAAAAGAGAGAGGAGAAGAGAGAGAGAGCGAGGAAGGAAGAAAGAGAGCAGAAATCAAAACGGAGTTGTTGGTCTACACTCACCACACACATCACACACCACACACGCACCACACACACACAACCATACATAATCTACAAAGAACTTACAACAACATCTCCGGCTAAGAATAGCAGTACGTACGGTTACACAGGATCATTTTGCTCTTTGTATCGGCAACGACCGATCGTTTTCATTGATTGCATTAGATACAAGATGTTCATTCAATAAAGTAAACCACTTGGTATATGTAGCAGTGTTTTATATAACATTTTCATTATACAAGATGTTTGGAGTAGTAGCACATCGAATGGCTATTACAAATACCGCCCTTTTCCACCCACTTGTTCCATTGATGCACTCGTCATCCTTCATCATCATCATCATCATCATTACCCCATTGCTTATCATACAATCAATCCTAGTAGTCTTTTATCATGGACAATGTCATTACAAGTAAAACAATTTTATCATCGGCATTTGCCGGAAGGACCGGAGCTAATGTGCTTTTATATAACTCGCATTGCGGACTCTTCTTGCAAGTACAGGTTTCTAAAGGGTTCTCTCTCTCCCTCACTTTCCCGTGCATTCGGTAATCACCCCGCTTTGTGACACCGACAAATGCTGTCCCTCAGCAATTTCTATTACCAAACAGAGGCAAATAATCTAAAACGAGTTGCCAAATTGTGCGACTTGTCCCAATTAGTGTACCCATCAAGGGCTTTTGAGACGAACCAAGCGTTTATATAAATTGCTTTTTCTGATCTGGTATACATGAGAGGTAGACAAAGAGATTAGGGGGGAGAGGAACACAAGGATATAATCTGTACAGGGTGTGCGTGTGTGTGTGTGTGTGTGTGTGCGTGTATGTCGTCATTGTTTTATACAATTCTAAAGTCCCACCATGCCAAAGACACAAAGAGCACCAATGTATGGAACAAGCACCGTTTTGGCCACAAAGTAGAAAAGAATACCAAATGCAATGGATATCGGAAGTGCTGGAAGAGCCTTCTTGTAGATGGCTAATAAAAAGATCGTGGTCGTCAAACCCATTAGGACTGCAATTGTGCAGCATACCGTGGTGATCCAGTCATACAGCGCTATTTTTTGGTGTGTGTTCCAGAATCAGTTTCACTTCCTTGGCATTTGTACTATAAAAACATACCTGCTCGTGCAATAAGCACACTATAGAATACAAAGTCTCCTAATCCAAGCTTTAGACCACTTCTTTCAGCTAAACATGTGCTCAATGGTTAATA
The DNA here is from genome assembly GCF_029851405.1 of Lichtheimia ornata. Taxonomy (NCBI): domain Eukaryota; kingdom Fungi; phylum Mucoromycota; class Mucoromycetes; order Mucorales; family Lichtheimiaceae; genus Lichtheimia; species Lichtheimia ornata. The sequence goes on from NW_026695344.1 coordinate 226,605, forward strand.
TTCCTGTTGATAATCCAAGTTTGACAAGTACACATACCATCCTCTTCATCACGATCCTCATTATTGGGGGATGTTTCATGCCTTGATGCAACGGTGGTGCTGTTAGAATTACTGTTTCGACGTTCATGTTCTCCACGTTCTGGTATATCGGAGGATGACGATGATGATGATGCAATATGATCTCGCCGTGAGTCAACATGAGTAGTAGTAGTGGCGGTGGTGGTTGTAGCAGGTGCAGCTGCATGAGCGTTGAGAGGGACAATGGAGGAGGTAGATGCGTCATAATCAGTATTAGTGTTGATGGAAGTGCTGATTGTTTGGATCGAAGTTTGCGTTTCAGCTCGTTTACGGCCTTCTGACATGGGATCATCATGTGGTATTGGAGCAAGCTCTTCAGCTGTTGTCATCATGAACCATACTGCATTGACCGAATAAAGAAGTGCTGGTACTTCACGTTGCTGATTCCTCGAACTCTCAATCAACAGCCTCAGTGGACCAAATGGACATAGTACGGCAATCAAATCTATGATCACAGGCCACGTCTTAGCATCTTCAAAGGAATTCAGTGTGTGTTACACTTACCCCACACGGCCAATAGACCCAATAAAATCCATGTCGTCCATTCTTCCAATCCAGTCAAAGAAAATGCCTTTTGTCATCATAATCATCATGATCAGCGATCTCTTTCGTAGAGCAAAACCAAAGTACGACTTACCATAAGTGAGCTCATGATCGTCAGGTAACCTTGCTGAAGCCAAAGCGGGCCCTTCCAAAAGATCGACACCAACCCAACGACTGCAAAGTTCCATAGGGCAAAAACCATGGTGATGTAATCCATTGGTATGAAAAAGACCTCGATCAGGTTGCTATGAATGCACATTAATTGGATACATCCACCCCTATAAATTTCACTCTCCTTGGCCAGTGCACTTACAGTAACAGGAGATACGACATGAATCCAAGCAACATGAGAACGACAATCATGAAGAATCCAACAAGCACCTTCATCCATCCTTTTCGAAAGAGGACCACAATAACGACCGTCACCACGATGATTTGCCCGATAATGATCAATGCATTTGTCAATGATCCAACAATAGGTGATTGATTGCCTCCATCATCGCTACCGCCTTCTCCGCCACTGCTGCCATCACCACTGCCATCGTCGTTTCCACCACTTGAAAAGGCAATATAGCCTGGTCGACTTGGACTAGGTCTCGTTAGTTTTGTACAACCATCCACCCACCTCCTTTGTCCTCTTGCTTACCTGTAATCACTCCCTCCACTGAATGCAACCTTGACCCAAAAGATACTGAGAATGATACATGCTACCACTGGCTTGATAATAAAATAGATTTGTTGCATGTAAAACTTGAGATCATCAGCGAATTCTTCATCATCATCATTGTGATTGCCGTTTCGATGATTGCTGTCGGTATCAGAATCGACGGCGAGAGTAGTGCCTGTATTGTTGAGATCTTCCAATGCAATGTCCCCTGAACCCATTTGAGCTTGTGATTCTGTTTTTTAAAAATGAATACAAAAAAGCCGTGGATGATGATGATGATGATGATGATGATCATATGTACCTCGTTGAGCAGCACGTTCAGCTTGTCGTGTTCTTCTAGCAGCCTTGGTAGCCTCGCAGTCTTTATAATGCCTCAATTTCCAATCGATTTTTTGACAGTCGACCGAGCAATAGCGTGGACCCGCAAGACCACATGATGAGCACATGAAGGTAGCCGAGTTGTTGCAATGAGTGCATTCCATGTCGATGGTGACAGGCGGGGTTGTGGTTGTTGTGTTGGTTGGTGCTACCGTTGTCTCATCATCCGTGTCGCCATTATGCAGGGAGGACGGCGAGCTTCTAGTCATCGAGAGTCGCTAAAGCGTTCAACTGCAATGCGTCGCTCAATTCGATAAAAGATGGTGGGGCGAGAAGCAAAAGAAAGAAAAAGTGCAAGAGAAAGGAAGGGAATGGGAATAAAGAACGACGATGCCGGAGAAAAAAAGGTAGTAAAAGAGAACAAAGATAATAGGCTTGGTAGTCGAAAGAGGAAAAGAAACCAAGGTGAATAAAGTGTCTTTGTCGTACACGCTGTCGTTATTATTGGTGTCACACAAAACAGTCGGTGCACTTAATATGCGTGCCTATACATGCATGTAATACTATATAGACAACCTTGCTATCCTATTATCTGGACCACCACTACCACCCCATGCACGCAGCGACGCATGTAATAGTAGTAATCCTTTTTATGCATACCATTGCCCCATCCTCATCAATCAACCCAATCTCCACAAGCTCAAAACTTTAATCATGGAGATGATATCCAATACCACCCATTTCCCCCAACCAATATAGAAGATGTATGATAAATGGTGATTGTTGTTTATAGTAAAAGTAAGATGTAGGACGGCGTCTAAAGATGTTTGAGTGATCGGGTTGAGCATGTACATGAATAATAAAGGGAACAAGAAAGAAACAAATACAAAAAGAGATACATCTATGATACAGAAACACATTGCAGTGATGAGATAAGGATATAAGTGTGTTTGTAAATGTTGAATGGGATGATGTATGAATATACTGGGTATGTGTTGAAATGAATTATGAATGTTTCTTGTTGGCCTTGTCAGCACTGCCTGATGATGTTGTCGATTCATCCTGATCTTGCTTTTGAGCATCGAGAACAATGACATTATCAGCTGAAGGGGCTGCGTTGAAAAGATGATGCATATGTCCGCTGGCGTGCTCATTGTGCTGACACATGGCGATACTGCTGACCCAAGGGTCGGCAAGCACTTCCTCAATGGTGCATCGCTTGGCAGGATCAGTTTCGAGCATGCGTGTGATGATGTTATGAGATTCTCGTGGAAGTAGCTTCATGAGGCGCTGAGGACCATGGTTGCTGAAATGATTAAATGTCTTGTCCTCTTTGAGTGGGACCTTCCAAGGAAAGCGACGACTCGTCATACAAATGAAAATGATGGCACACGACCAAACATCTGCTGCTGCTGGCATGTATTCACCTTCGTATTGCTCAGGGGCAATGTAAGGATCAGAGCCACACACACCCTTACAGGTTCTTGTTTTCTTATCGAATGGGTACTTGTAGACCACTGAACAACCAAAGTCGATAAGCTTGACAATGCCACGATCATCAAGCATCATGTTATCCAACTTGAGGTCACGATGTGCAAGGCCCATCGAGTGAAGGTATTGAACACCATGCAGCATTTGACGCCAGCAGCACGCAATTTCTTCACGTGACATTTGACCACTCATGACAACGTTGAACAAGTCGTTGGGTGCATATTCCATGATTTCATAGAATGCTGAACCTTCTTGTACCATATCGATGGTTTCGATAATGTTCGGGTGATGTAAAGTGGACCCAACACAAAACTCGGCAGTGACCTTTTTGACATAGTCCTTTTCCTTTTCATGGGGTTGGCGTTTACGGAATTGCTTGACGGCAAATGTTTTACCATCGGTGCTGCGGCGGATGACTCTCACGGATCCTCCTGCTCCCTTGCCGACAAATCGTCCTACATAAATGATAAAATTTCAGTCAGCAAACGTGCAACATGACGGGATCTCGCGGCATTATTTATCCGCGCAATGTAAAACGTACCCCACTTGCCATATCGGGCTTCAATGTCCTTGTTGAAACCATTGGCAAAGCTCAATGAGCGGCCACTGCTACTTGTGCTGCTTCGAATACTTCCATTGCTGCTTACAGATGAGGTGTTGTCCTTTTTGAAGAATCGTTTAAGCCCATGCAATAATCCACTACGTTTTGCTGGTCGATGGAAATGGGTTTGCTTGTACTTGTTATTGTATACAGGCTTCTTGAATTTGAATTGGGATGAGAGACGACCTGACGTTGTGCTCAAATCGGCTGTAGAATCAACTACTTGCTGCTCTTCTCGTTCATCGCTAACAATGGTCGTAGGAGTACGCACATTGGAAAGGGTTTCATCATCACTCGTAGCATCATCATCCATCACTGGTGGCGTGCCTGGAATTGATAGTGTCATGATGCTGGTGGCGCGCTTCTTTTTCTGAAGGATCTTGGCAGGTGATTCGAAATCGGCATCGTTAAAGTGTTGTGGTGTTGGCAGTGTGGCAAATGTTGTGGTAGCAGTAGTCGATCCCATTTTGTTGGAAAAAGTGAAAGAGATGCGTAGAATGTTCAAGGTGGCAAGGGAAAAAGATTTATGGAGAAACGGGATTGTGCTTTTGTTCCTTTTAGGGATAATCTATCTCGGTTGCTGATATATACACAAGCAAACAAAAACTATAATGGATAAAGAACCAGTGTAAGAGATGTATGTGCAAGGCTCTTTTTATTCCTTTTCTTGACTACCCCCATCAACCTTCTCACCTTGCATGATTGTTTGGGATTACTTTGTTGTGGTCTTCTTTATGCATATATCGGAAACACAACTTTGTCGGCCAAAATTCACCCGCTTGATCGCTATCTCTCTAATGTATGATTGCACGAGGACAACTCCGGTGGCAGCAGAGGCTCCTTCAGGGATAACAACACCATATTAGTCTCATCCCTTGATCAACCCCTCCTTAACAAAAGGTGCGTTTGCTAATCAAAAACCTAAAACGTTTCTGATAAAAAACAACAAGGCTAATGTTTATCAACTATTTCCGCGCGTTCTCCTCTGATGGGGTGCTAATAACAACTTTTTCCCGCAGCACAACCATTGTTAGTCGTTTCCTTTCTTTGATTCGCGTGGCAGCTTGTGTAATCTTTCTTTGCTGTAACCCGAGTAAATGTTTGGTGTGTCATCTTTCAGCATGATTGCCACATGAAAGAGCTACACAGATCATGAATACGCTGTTGAAATCAATCACACAGGGTGAGCAAGAGGAGTAATAGCCATGCGAGAAGACAATGAAAATTTACAATAGCAACGTGATGGGACGTATATTTCTCAAGCTGCCGCAGCAATGTGATGCTCATTTATCTGATTTTCATCAACTCTTGGTATACTTCTTTGAACACCGATCCACAACAGAAACACGTTTAAATGACACAACAAGCACACAATCGTATAATCTTGCTGATCATTGATACGTAATCCATGTCACAATAACGTAAGTACAAAGACATTCAAAGCATTATGAGTCACTACCAGCATGGTGGGGATAGTGTAAAAGGGAAGGATGAGTAATACAACCCATGATGGCGGATGAGTAATCCACCGTAGCCGATATTGCTGCGGCAAATAGTGGGCCGAAATAACGGATATGTATTTGGTGGCGCGCCGGCGTAAGCGGCGGCCCGTGTGCAAGCACACATAAGTATTTTCCCGCGGGGAAACTTTGGATTCTACAACAATTTCGGGAGCAGCAAGAAGCACGTGTAAGTTGTTGTGCAGATCTGGACTCGGCGCTATTTTAACCCGTAAACCAATGTGTGGACCAGATCAACAACACGGCGTTCTTTTGATATGTCAACATTGAAAGGAGAAAAGGCTGTATCACTAGTTGATCAGCAAAGGCCTTTATGGTTTTAAGGGATCAAACCTATGGATGAAGGCGAATGTCAATAGGAGAATGTTCTTTACAGCTGCCGTTTCGTTTTAGAATATGCAATGAAGGCGGCCAAAAGACCTCTTAAACAACATCTAGATTGAAATGGTGGACCACATGTCTTTGTCTCTTCGGGAAAAAGGAAGCTCCAAGATAATGTTTGAGACAAAATGACCATACCAAAGATTGCCCAGACTCCCGTTCTTCATTTTACGGATTTGCTTAAACAAAGAACTACGAAGGAGAATGATGATGATCTCAAAGCAATAGTGCATATTGCATCGGCTCAGGGGATTGCTTTGTGTAACCATAAATACAAGCGCATTCGTGGATGCGTTCATGCAGCTTTTTTCTTTATCGCCTACACATCCAAGCACCATGTTACATGGGTGTATCTTTATTATTCCTTGCTTAATGTCATACAACAGCCGATGGATGATGGTATCCATGTCTTGAATGTAGCTTGCAAGTATCCAAAAGGCAAGTTTATTAAGAAGGGTGGTTACCCAATAGCATCCGATCTTCCCATCTTCACCATCAAATCAGCATACAGATTGAACGTTCAATGATTGTATGGATCATAAATTAAAGAGCATACGTTTATGCCATCAGATGACTTTTAGGATCCAGAAGCATCTTCATCACGAGGTGTGGTCTTAAAGCTTACTCTGCATCATAACCAAAATCATCGATATGGATAGAATCATATAGATGGATGATACCTTCCACTGTTCGTATGCATGCTTAATGATATCATATCAACCATCCGCCATCCTCATCGTTACTGCCACTGGTGGTTGTCATCCTCCAACACTGGAGCATTCCACAGGGACTCCATAAGGCCATATCATCTTATGGTGACTACCTGATCATTATAGAATGGGATATAGAAGCGTTTATTGGATGCAGTGTTGATGCTCTAAAGATCTGCTGTAATTGGTTCTTGTATGGATGGATGACTTTCTATAGCTGTTGATCTCTTCCAGTCCCTTTTCCGCATGAAGCAAATCCATGGTTACGTTGTATCCAATTCCATTCAACCCATGTACCAAACAACATTAAGGTCCATATCCATAAGAAGTTGTATGTATTGAAGCAAGTTACTACACGTAAATAAAGCTGCTTCCATATAATGGCTATCTGCTGTTCACATAAAAAAGGCTGCAAGGCAAGGTGCTGCAAGTAAAGAACGCTGCTTGAGACAATGGAGTAAAGACTTTGCTAATGGCAACTGCTGGTACGATTGGTTGTGGTCGACGAGTGTGCAAGAGCGTGTATTGTGTCAAGAGGCTCATGTGTTGTGGTAGAGTGACAAAAAGGCTGTGTACACGCCATGGACTTGCCATTCAGTCAAAGACAATCGGATCAAGACAATCGTAGGATTGACATGATGGGTTGAAGCAGGACAATCGTTCTCATGGTGGTAGTTGTACTTGAATGAGGCAACAGTTGAGAATGGGAGGAAGAGGAAATAAAGTGGGGAGTGGAAGACCTGGAAATTAACGAGGTTGATCTGATCTTGATTGATGTTTCTTTGTTTGAGAGTTGTTCATTCAAATCCACTCGGATCAAGAAAGTTCAATGATGGGAATGATGGGCTGGAGCAGGACAATCGCTTGTGTGCATTGTATTGGGCAACAAAGGTGAATGGGAGTGATGGGCTGCTAGCTGGCGGTTTACAAATAACTTTGCAAAATAATTTTTGTGAAATTGGATGATGTTTTGTGCTTGAGCGTAACTCAATCAAATCCCCGCGGATCAAGGAAGTTGAATGATGAGCATACTGGGCTGGAGCAGGAGAATCGTTCGTACGCATTGGGTTGGGTAACAATGGCGAATGAGTTGAATGGGCTGCTAGCTGGCGATTTACATATAATCAATCAAATTGATTTCTCTGATTTTGGATGATGTTTCTGTGCTTGAGCGTTGCTCAGTCAAATCCCCTCGTATCAAGAAAGTTTAATGATGGAAATGATGAGCTGGAGCAGGACAATCGTTCACATGTCATAGAATGAATAATGGTGCCAATCTTGAGGAAAAGGCTGATAGCTCGCAATTTGTGGACTACCTTTGCTATAGCAACGAGCATTTTAAAATGAAACAACGAGCTAACCAGAGGAACAATGTGACACCAAACAATCTTCGGGAAGTCAAAGTGGACGTACTCCTTTAAGACATTCGGAAACAAAAAGTAGCCGTGCACAGACCACATACTCTTGTTTCAGCTCCTGGAAGATGCACCTACTCAAAGTTACATACCTACAATGCCTTAAACTGTTTGCTACTATCCATGGCAACGACTATCACGTGCTGTAAAAATGGCTGGGCAGTAAATAGTGTGACGGGGTTTACACGCGTCTCATAACAGCAGCGTTGGGTGGCCATGGCAACGGTTGATCTCAACCAAAACCAACCTGGTTTCCCTTGATCAAGACCGTTCAAGGCCATTGTCAATGTTGACTACTTGTGGGAGGTGTAAGCAGGTGAGTTAGAGTGAAGGATCGGTACAACTACGTTGTTTCACTTGGTTGCATTGGGTGGCAATAGGGTGCTCTTTATTTGGGGACCTGTTTACAATTGGCATCTCAAGAGGTATGTTGGGCCTGTTCTATTATGGCAATCTCTCACTCATTGTCTACTTTAGACTACACTACCATTGACTGGGAAAAGTTGGCTATGGGGATTGCATGTTATTGAATCTTCCACCTTTTGGCTCGTATTGTTCCAAGGACACTCCCTCGCCCCAGTATCGTTCTGGTATCCCCCCAGCGGCAAGATGCACGTATGGCTATGGCTTCACGCAGTAGGTGCGGCGCATATGATCGCAAGTGGTCTTTTGGCCTATTCGAGATCGTCAACAAGCTTGGTCCAACTGGGAAGCGTGAGACTGGATCATCGAAGGGGAAACGGATTCGTGTCGGTTCAATCGGGTCATAGGGCGGGGCCCATAAGGACAATCAATGTGTATCTTCTCCTGGCCAAACAAGCGACTTTTCCTCAGCTTGTCAAAGAAAGTTATCCTTGTGGTTCTCTTGCACCCAGAGCTCTCTCACGTTATGCTTGGTGGATGAGGGGTACGTTTGGCATTCTTGTTCTCTGCACTGGTGTTTCATCTCCCCCCGCTTGAGGTGCCATCGGTTCCATGTCCTGTGTGCTTGTGTTTTTTCAAGTATTATGGTTGCATGTGGGATTTGTAGTCAACCACCTTTCCTTGTGGAGGGTGCCAGGGACTTTTTGTTCTGCTCTTCGGCTTTAACCTACTTGCTGTGCAAAGCCTTCAAAGGGGTTGCCGCGATGACCACTTCAAGAGGGACCTCAATGGCACTAGCCTGCCAACTCTTGGTACAATCCATTTGTTAGGCAATGTGGAGAAGAGGATGTGTAGTGGAGCTCCTGACACACAAGGGTGATCATCGCCCAAGGGGGCCACAGGATTTCTTTCTTTGGTACATACAAGCCGTCAAGTCTTTGGGTAAGTGGTGGCATTGGATGATGTCCTTATCCTTGGTTTGATGGCGATTGTAACAAGATGACGCACATGATGGACAAGTAGCTAGAGTCATTGTTGAATCCACTTCCACTTATCAAGCCTATTCCCTTCTTGCTTGTAAATGATAGGGTAGATGGAATAAATTCGTTCCGTTATCGGTCATGTACGAATTATACATCTTTTATGATGCAATGTTCATCATCCATTAATGCAGCAACCTGTCAAAGACGTGTCTGTGTAACCACCACGTGCGGTTTCACTCAGCTCTTCATCTTTCCATTAATGCAGCCGACACCATCCACTAGGAAAAAGCAACCCCATCACGCTTACAGCATAATAGGTAAAACATAAAGACGCCTGTATCTCCAAACTTTACAATGAAACGTGGGGTTTTTATTAGAGCAATGGGCTCGGCTTGGCCAACAGCACCTTGTGTGAAAGTTTTACGTTCAATGTCGCAACTAGCCCAAAAAGTATTTTTTGGTCGTCGTCGTCGAAGAGGTCGACCCTCAGATCCAGTTTGGCTGGTGGCGACATTGCGAAATCTGGGATTGGCAAGCTTGATCGTGAAACTTGCACCCCAGGTGCAGTTGGCCAAGCCAAGCACATTGCTCTATTTAAAACCCTGTGTTTCATTGTAAATTTTGGAGATACAGGCATCTTTATGTTTGTAAGCGTGATGCTATATGGGAAGTGGTCTTCGTTCAATGTCAAGTCGCTGGACCCTGGCAGAGCAAAAGATGCAGAGGGACCTCTTTGTGTAACTCAGCTACTTTGCCTGACTAGAAGGATGGAAGGATGATACTGTATACTATTGACAATATCCCATACATTGCGAGCTAACAGCCATTTCCTCACAATCGGCAATGTTGCCCATTCTATGACAGTGGAACGATGCTCCTGCTTCAGACATTCATTTCCATGATTGGATTATGTTGATCCGAGTTGATTTGGCTGAGCTACGCTCATACAAGGTTACTTCAGTTGAGCAACATAGAGCATGGTTAGATGTGTGGATTGATGTAATCCCTCTTTGGCTGTATCTCGGTCAAATCAACTCGGATCAACATAATCCAATCATGGAAATGAATGTCTGAAGCAGGAGAATTGCTCACATGTCATAGAGTGGACAACAGTGGCTATTGTGAAGAAATGGCTGTTAGCTCGCAATGTACGGGCTTTTGTCAACAGTATACAGTATCATCCTTCCATCCTTCTAGTCGGGCAAAGTAGCTGAGTTACACAAAGAGGTCCCTCTGCATCTTTTGCTCTGCCAGGGTCCAGCGACTTGACATTGAACGAAGACCACTTCCCATATAGCATCACGCTTACAAACATAAAGATGCCTGTATCTCCAAACTTTACAATGAAACACAGGGTTTCAAATAGAGCAATGGGCTCGGCTTGGCCAACAGCACCTTGTGTGAAAGTTTCGCGTTCAATGTCGCAAACAGCCCAAAAAATATTTTTTGGTCGTCGTCGTCGTCGAAGAGGTCGACCCCCAGATCCAGTTTGGCTGGTGGCGACATTGCGAAATCTGGGATTGGCAAGCTTGATCGTGAAACTTGCACCCAAGGTGCAGTTGGCCAGGCCGAGCACATTGCTCTAATAAAAACCCCGCGTTTCATTGTAAAGTTCGGAGATACAGGCACGTTTATGTTTGTAAGCGTGATGCTATATGAGAAGTGGTCTTTGTTCATTGCCAAGTAGCTAGACCCTGGAGAGCCAAAGATGCAGAAGGACCTCTTTGGGTAACTCAGCTAAAAAGTCAGGACTTCAGGGACAATGCATGAAAGGTACGCAACCCTCACTTTATGTCATACGTTGGCAGCTAATAGCCACTTTCGTGCATTCCCAACTTTTGTGCATTCTATTGTAGGTGGACGATGCTCCTGCTCTAGACATTCATTTCCATGATTAAAGTAGGTTGATCCGAGTTGATTTGGTTGAGTTACGCTCACACAAGATTACATCGGTTGAGCTACATCGAGCGTGCTCTATGTCCAGAGTGATGTAATCTCTCTTTGACCGTAGCTCAGTCAAATCAGCTCGGATCAACCTACTTTAATCATGGAAATGAATGTCTAGGGCAGGGGCATCGTTCCCATGCAGTGGATCTCGCAACAATGATGATTGGATAAAAGTGGCCGTTAGCTAGCAATACATGCCTGTTCCTAGATGATCCATAAAGTAACTATACATTGACCCTTTCATTCATGCAAACGTAGTTGTGTTACACAACACGACCCTCTGCATCTTTTGCTCTGTCAGGGTCTAGCTACTTTACATTAAACAAAGACCACTCTTCATATAGCATCACGCTTACAAACATAAACGTGCCTGTATCCCTAAACTTTACAATGAAACTCGGGGTTTTGAATAGAGCAATGTGCTCGGCTTGGCCAACAGCACCTTGTGTGAAAGTTTCACGTTCAATGTCGCAACTAGCCCAAAAAATATTTTTTTGGTCGTCGTCGTCGAAGAGGTCGACCCCCAGATCCAATCTGACTGGTGGCGACATTTGCGAAATCTGGGATTGGCCACCTCGATCGTGAAACTACACCACATGATACTTTCGGCCCCGACGAGCAGCTTCGTTCTCTTAAAGACTCCGCGTTTGATTGTAAAGTTTCGAGAGATGACCGTCTTTATGTTTTAAGCGTTATACTATATGAAAGGAGGTCGTTGTTCATGGCCAATCACTCGATCATGCTAGAGCCAAAGATGCAGAAGTACATGTTTTTTGTGTAACAAATGAGAATGGAGGATTCGCCGGGCTAATCCTATTGGTGAAGGATGCATGATGACTGGAAGCCGTTGTATGATCCCCATGTTAGGGCACATCTATGTTTGCGCATAATACCTGTCGATGAAGGAGCCACCGACTTTCAGCTATTTTGAAATCACTACTCACACAAAATCCTCGAACAGCGTGGAATTTAGGCACAGCAAGTGATCATTCGTGATAGACGATGGATGGTAACGTTGTTTGATGATTGTGATCATAACATTACTCCATTCTTACTCATATCACTATTTAAGATTGCTGACACCTTCAAAGTTCAAGTTGGGTTGAGTATCTGGGGGATGTTTATTTTGTGAGTGATCCATGTTTACTATATACTAATATGTGTGATGGTCTTTTAGCGCTGTTTCCTTGTCGTCATCTCACTTTAATTGTCATTGGAGTATTGGGCTCTTGTTTTAAGGTAAAGCCTAATCATCTTGCCTGATGATGCACATACACTCGCAGTCCCCTCGATGCAGCTACATCTTGGAATGTATATTCAAACATGGATTGGGGGCATCTTCTACTACAAGCTATATGGTGGTGATAAACGCTAAATGTACCAACACCCGACGGCCATCTTCTTATCAAAGAAAACAGCGAACTACGACATCACATTCATCAACAATAAGATCCCATGTACGGGCTTTGTAACAATTCTACACTTTATCCCCGAGGTGTCTAAAACGATATGCCGAATGCAATGTAATAAAGCATAATGTATTTCATGTTTAAGGTAAATGAATGGGTGGGTGGTCGTGGTGGGTGAACCAGGCATTGGTTGCTGGCTTGCAATCACCTATGAAACCAGTGGTATAGATTAATGTTGGGTCCACAGTCACCGCCTTGCTCTTTCTCAGCTTCCTTTCCTTTCAGTTGTATATATCCACATATCCCTGACACACGACAACACACCTTAGCCATGGCAGATTATGTTGGGATCAATCTTCAAGTGACACTCGTGGGAGGAGTCGTCATCACAGGCGTTGTAAGCGACTTGGACGCAAGCACTAGAAATATGACATTGAAATCAGGTATGGAGTGGAACGCGTGGCTAATCGATGCATGACATCTATATACTCATGCATACTTGTAGTGGCTGTTTGTCCACCGGGTGGCCCTGTTCAATTCCAGGACATGCTTATCGTAAGCGGTCCACAGATACAAGATTTGAAAATTGTCCCAACATCCACGCCACAACAACACGCACCTCCACAACAACAACAACAACAACCTGCTGCTGCTGCTTCATATCCACATCCACATCCACATCCATATCCTCCTCCAACAGCCAACACACCACCAAACAAAGTGCACGATACTCCAATGACATCCATGGCTACCGATGCTACACCAAAGCCAATGTCATCCACGTCACAGACATCTTCAAAACCAGCCATGTCCATTGTCGATCCTGCTATCGTCCATGTAAGCATGATCCATGATTGGTCTATTTAATACTGTTACTAATGTCATTGCTAGATTGGATCCGTATCTCCTGAACAAGTCAAGAACAAGTAAGTTAATCGTAATTGGTAATAGTGGATTGGAAGGATGTTGTGCCTGACATTGGGTTCACTAGGTTTACGCCCACTGCCCCTGCAGCAGCGATTGTAGCTACACCTTCACCGCCAACATCAGCAGCAGTGACCAATAAGCCGAATGAAGTGACACCTTCACCCCATCAAACACAATCAACTAGTGCATCCACTACACCATCCAAACAGAAAGGTCTATTATTTGGTGCCAACAGACAATCCAGCAAGCCGCGTAAGCTTATTGTGGAACCTGAGATCTTCGATTATCGAGATTTTTCGCGTGGCAAAAAGGGCAAACGTGCTGTTGCTGCTCCTGCTGCTGTTACTGGTACCAAAGCGGATACCGAGTCTTCCTCTCCAGAAACAGCTACCAAGCAACCATCTACTACTTCTTCCAAACCTGCTGCATCTACCACTACAACAAGTACCAGTCCCAAGCAAAAGAACGAGGTAAACGTGGATAAGCATTTGAGGATGATAATGGTATACTTAACGAGTTTAAATAGAATGGCGTATTGAATGTGGAAGCAACAGCATCATTGAACTCTTTGCTTAATACCTCTTCGTCATCATCACCTTCGCCAAGAAAACTGAGCCAGGCCGATGTCAGCATTCCAGCCAGTCTCATCCCCCCTAAAGCACGTGCTATGGCTAATGGGAGCAGTTCGACATCCACAACAAAGAAAGCAGCCGCCACCACCACCTCACCGACATCATCGTCTTCTCAATCGCTTAAACCCGTTCAAATCCTCAAACCGAACAAGCAGACACAGCAAAAGCAGTCTTCATCAAAGCAGCCATCCAAAAAGGTGGAACAACAACAAAAGGCCAAGTCGGCAGAATCATCGCCTAAGCAACCCAATGATGTGGTCGAGAATGAGCAAGGGGGTCTCGTGATCAAAACGGCTGCTCATGGTATTCAATGCCCAATTGTGACTCCTGAACAAATGCGTCAAGTCGAGGAGATTTGTCGTAAGTATACGTTAGCAAGGTATGAAAACGGGATTTATATGCTAATTATCATTGTAGAGAATGAGACGGGTCCCAACGAAGAGATGATGGTAGAAAATGCAGGTCATGGTGCAAGTATGATGGCACTCAAGGCATTGGGTAAGTAAAAAAAGTCATATGGAATGGTGGTTATATATGCTAATCGATCTCTATAGGTGGTGGACGTCGTATTCAACCTGATAATCATAATGCTGCACCTGTGGCCGTCATCTTTGCAGGCAACAACAAAGTTGGAAGCTATAGCTTGTCGGCTGCTCGCCATCTTGCCAATCGTGGATGCCATGTTTACATTGTCATGACCTATCGGAAGGATCGTGAATTGGAACCAGTGGTAGCTATGCAGAAAAAGTGTGCCGAGTTTGCAGGTGTCCAGGTGGTGGATGATGTTGATAGTAAGTGATGAAACTCAACGCATGGATGTCGACAAAGGTGATGACCGATTTTCTTTCTTCTTAGGTCTTCCCGAACAACAAACAACCCCTGTGGATCTTATTATCGATGCGATGATGGGTTCGGAGCTGTCACTTGCAATGTTGCGTAACGACTATGAAACGCGTGAAATGTTGTGGAAGGCTATGGACTGGGCGAATGCAAACAAGGCTCCAGTGTTGAGTTTGGATTTCCCTAGTGGTATCAATGCATTGGATGGTAGGTGCAAAAGAAGTTGGTAATTGCAAAATGCAGTCGTTGACATGATTACTCCCCTTCAAGGTCATCCTTTCCACGTGATGCATCATATTCAGCCTAAATGGACATTGTGTTTTGGTGCTCCCAAGCAAGGATGTACGTCTCGAGCAATCACTGGAGAGCTGTTCTTGGCAGATATGGGTATTCCTAGTGCTAGCTGGCGAAAGGCGGGTATCAATCGATGCAAGATTCCTTGGGGTGCAGACTTCATTCTTGCTTTGGAATATGGATCGTAGAAAAGAACATTTACGAAGAAAAAGTTACACTATAATACAGCCCAATGCGGCTTCAATCTTTGCTCTTTTTGAGCGTAGCACGCTTATTTACTTTGTTCACGATCACAAACATTTGCTTTATTTAATCCGTTCCAAAATATCTAAGTAGTAGTTCATGCATATGTGTGAGATCATTTACCACGCGTATTTGGTTTAGCTCCTTTTTTGTCTTTCTCTCTCACCTGCAACCAAAATCACCCACGCCTGGTACAATGTACTTGTTCTTGTCCAGTGTATCATCAATCTCAGCACACACAATCTTGATCTTGGGATATCGCTTGACAAAAGCATTCATGCCTTCGGGGGATGCAATCAAATTCAGAAATGTAATCCGATCCTCTTGAACGTTGTTTTCTAGGAGAACCTGCACAGCTTGCATTGCGGAGCCTCCCGTTGCTAATAATGAATGCCCACTCAAAATCAGTCCCACGGTGATTTAAAGTTGTAACCAAATCCAGCCCGCATGATGTTACCAAGCATGGGATCCAACAGCAATACATATCTGGATTCAATATCCTTAGGCAGCTTGGCATAGAACAACTAGAATAAACGTGCTGTTGTGTCAGTAATTTAAAGTTCGGGGGAGAAAGGAGAGGGAGCGGGGATTGGTGTGTGTGTGCGTGTGGCAGTACGAAAATCATGCATCATGGTCTCACCTTTGGTTTGTGCGTTTCCTCATCCCGTTGGATCAATATCTTGCCAATACGCACGCTCCTAGCAACATAATAACGATAAAAAAGTGAGTACGTGTGTATGCCATATATCACTTTTATGTGTACTTTTGATGGTGGATTGCACTCACCGGCAGCAATCACGGAGGCCTTGCTCCATGCTTTCTCCTGCACGCATAATGGACACGCCACAGATACGACCTTCAAAATCAATGCCTTGGTAGTCCGTCCCAGTAGGCGTCTCGACAACCTTGTCAATCACTGGTAGGTGGTTTAAACCTATCATGCATATGATGATACATGATCATGTATACGCGTGGGTATCAGCAACAGCTAATCTTGCAATGAGGTAGGTTGCGATCACGACGTACCTTCTTCCACCAGCAATCGTATAATGCGATCGGCATAGAAAATGAAATCAGCACGTGGGGTATCCTTGCAACGGATAATAGTCATTAGGCCTTTAAGCTGGGGAGTGGCAGGTAGCAGTTTGACTTGGGGTGGCAAGGCGTCGGTTGTCATGGTAGTAGTAACGTAAGAAAGAAGAGGTCGCGTTCATGCAATAGCTGCACATGCCCGATTTATATCGTTTATCACTCTCATCATCCCTGCAGTTTATCAGTGAACACAACATGGGATGTATACGTACACACGCCACATTTGACTTGCCAAAGTAACTGCTACATGCACACGCTTACATCCTTAAAACGTTACTACCATGTCACTTGTACTTCTTCCACACTCCTTTTAGCTTTTGGGGGATTGATCTCAGCTGGATCCTTCAGGCACAGATCTCGCTAGTGCAACGTGATAATAAATGGACGAGCGCATTCATGCACATGTAGGTCTGCAATGCCATGTAAACATGGTATATACCTAATCCCATTATAGGAGAGAATGATAAGATTATACATTTGTGCGATAGTAGATAGCATAACCGTGGGATAGCAATTCAATTCTCACGATCCAATGATGCATCACCAGATAAGCAAGAATCATTGTCATGGAGTGAATGTGTGCCATTTTTGGATGTGATGACACTTTTCTTTGTTAAGGACTCTTTCTTTCATACAACCACCCCACCACCCATGAATCAAATAATAAACAAGTTGAGTTGGCGATGACTTTCATTGTTTTGACATTTACTACGGTAATCATTATAGGGGCCTTATATGGCGAATGGTACTCTTCGAGCTCTTCTCATTTCATGTATCACTTTTTCCTTCCAATCCATTACCATGCGTGTATCTAATAAATCCAATCCCATCTCTTTATTCCAAAACATCCTTCAATGACTACTGTACATACGTACGTATCCTAGGCAACGACATTGACCTGCTTCTGTTGTCCGCAACATTATCCTCATCAATGTACACCATACTCATCTCTAATGATGATCCCAAACCGTCCAAGGTCCATGGCACCACCTTCCTTGACATCATGAGAGTGTTGTGTGGTCGTATAATGCGTAGCTGTCAACCGAGATGGGCAAGATCCTTACAACTGTTATACGCACATCCATAGTATCTTCTGTGGTAAGCATTTTGGTTTGTACGCTGTAGCCAGTATTTCCCAACGTCGAACATACCCGATGCCGTCGGTCCCAAGATAGAGATGCGCCAAGCGATCGTGTTCTGTCGACAATGGAGGCTCAAAAAATCGTTGTCGTTTAGCATCGGCAGGCGTTGTTGGAGCATTTGAAGCCAAACCTTTGGATCGTTTTGTAGGCAATGTTCCTTGTAAATCCTATAGAGTAGTAGTATACTGTTGATGCAATAAAGCTGCTGGCAATCTCATGCTGACGTTGTGCAAGTTGAGTTGGTAATAGGCGGCCGACAAAGAGAAGGAGGAAGAGGTAGGGTGAGCTGACTGAATTGCTGCAGCCGATGAATAAAGCCCGATGATCGAAGTTCATTGTGATCCAGGTACTTGGACGACACTTACTCATTTAGCAGTATAGCTGTCGGCTTTTATATATGAAACTTGCCATAAACGTGTTCCTTCTTGCTCTTGAACATTAAATGTGGACGTTATGAATGTTCTGTATCATCAAGTTGGATTGAAAATGTGTTCACCCACTCTGATTCAATGCAGCTTGCAAATAGTCCTGGATTATGTGCACGAAACAGCAAGTGCGGTAGTACATAGCTTCACTCCTAAGCGCACGTCCCTCCGCATCGGGATACATGCCTTGGTGTTACAGAGGCAGGCGGTATCAGTTCTCCGTTGCATGAATTGCCATGACAACACAATTGTATTTCCCATCCCACTTGCCCACACTGTGAAAAAAAACGACGTCTTTAGGCAGCAATTAGCCTGTATAACGCGCTGACGCGGTACGCGCTGAGTATAAAAGGAAATTGGACGAAAAAGCGCGTAAAAAAGCCACGAAAAAAATCACGCTGGGTCTGAAAAAAAATTGCGCGTTCCCTCACGGCTATAAAAGCAGCGCCTTTTTTCTCGTTTGCGCAGTACGCTTCTTTCTCTCTTTTCGGGAAGGGGATCGAGGTTAAGTGATAAGAAGGGTTTTTTCCCACCTGATCTTACGCGGAAGTGATGGTGGTTTTCCCATAAGGAGGGTTAAGGCTTCAGGCTGTTGGAGTGTTGCGTTATACCAACAAGTTCTGCTTGCCGCCCCTCCAAAAATATTCAAAAGCAAATGATAATACCCATAAGATTACCTTGTAATCAACCACTTGCCCTCTCTATAAGACAAATGGCATTCCCTCGGATTCTAAACCACGTCCCCATACGTTGTACTTTATTACTAAGACTTGCTACATCGTTATGGCGTGTCTGTTGGTCATTTGTATCCATGTACTTGGTTGGCTGGATCGCGTTGAAGATCACGTATGCTTCCTTTGAAGACCATTCTTCTCCTTTTCTTTTGACGCAATGAGCAAACGATCTCCCCGAAACCTGATCCCCTTACCTGGATTCGAGATCAATCTAAAGGACAAGGACTAGAGTGTACAGTTAAGGTTGCAAGGACCACATTGGCTTTATGACCTGCTCAACGACCCTTTTCTGATATCCAAGTGACACATAGTTGCCATGGAGACGATGAAGAATAAAGTGCACCATTCTCTATAATGTTTGGATGCTTGTTCAACTACTAAAGACTTGTGGATGAGCTTGATGAAGACTACTAACGACCAGCAGCAGCCAAATGATGATGATGGCAGCATCATAATAGTGAATGGTGGGAAGCGTTACTACGAAAGATGATCCTTGTTAGTTCATCCCTCATCGATTAGCTGTTTTGGATAAGAATTTACCAATAAACCTTCTCTTCCTGCAATAACACATGTTTGGATCACTTCATGTTGGGTTACGCAGTGAACAATAATTAAGCACATATGATCCTCGTTAATAGCTGGTGTCACCATCGGCCATAATGCACGGCAACATTCAAAGAAAACACCGATAATGTCCCTCTTGTCCCGAGGATATCCTGGAAGAGAAAATCTCCATATAGGAAGTCTATTTAAGCACGAGGATTTACCATCACATTGCCTTTATCCAACTTCCTTTCCTTTCAAAATGAGAAAGCATCTCGTTGTTGCACTGTCACTCCTTATCAATTGTGTATGGGCAGCCACGGTAAAGGTGTCTCTTGATCAATCGGTTAGTTAACATCACTGTTATGCATCGTTAAGGTTGAATTCGAATTGACTTCTTATACATTTTAGATCCAAGATGCCATAGACTCGTTGCCAAACGACGACTCGCAATCGATCATTGAAATTGAAAGTGGCGTTTATGATCAAAGCATCATTGTGAAGAGATCAAACGTCGTCTTTCGCCCTTCCAACGAAGGCCGTGTTACCTTGCAAACCAGCATTAAAGATGATTCGGTGGTGCTTATAGAATCGACTGCTGAAAACGTAGCCTTTTATGACTTTGACATGATCAACACCATTGGCGAAGCTGCTGGCAATCAAAGGGCTCTCAAAACCTACGGCGCCAAACTCGCGTTATATAACTGCAAGGTCATTGGTTTCGGTGACACTGCTCAGCTGGTTCGTGGCAGTGGCTACTTTTACAATACTTGGGTGGAAGGCAGTATGTGACATTTGTGCTTTTCAATACCATAATCGTTATACTCATCATTACACGATAGCTGTTGATTTCATTTATGGTGAATACGATCTTTATTGTGAGGGATGTACTATTGCTGCTAGTGGCAAAGGTGCACTCACTGCTGCTTCAACGCTCGCTGATGATGTCCATGGAGGCTTTGTCTTCCATGCTGCCAACCTTACACCTGTGGTATCAAGCATCTACGACAAGCGTCAAGAAAATGATCATTCATATTCATCCCCACTCAACCCTGCTGAATACCAACATAGCACGATTCTTGGACGACCCTGGCACAATGCACCTCGTGTTTACTTCCTTGAAAGCTACATTTATGATCACATCCAGTGAGTATAATATCACCCCTACATGATTACATGAATGACTCAAATGTAAATGTGTTCTATTTAGGCCCTATGGTTACGATGCATGGGAGTTCACTGATGAAGAGCTTGCTGGTACCTTTTATGCTGAGTATGGAAACAAGGGCCCCGGTGCTGACACGGCTGAACGTGTTTCATGGGCTCATCAATTGAATGCCGATGAAGCTGCACCCTTCTTGTCGGCCAAGACCTACTTTAACAACTTGGATATCGGCACCGATTGGATTGATCCAGATTATTTGTAAGACAATAAAGTTCATCATTACACATACATGCCGCGGATTGCAATGTGAAGAAAAATTTACGTATTACCCCGGTTACGGGATTTACAATTGGATAGCCATCAATGATGGATAACTTTCATTCTATTCCATGCTGAGTAAACGATCCCAATCCATCATTAGGTATGCAGCAACGTCTAGACCAGTAACATCGATGACCTTACATAATCTTGTATTTGCTTTTTTGTGCCACATGGCGCGTCGATCCCTACTTGACGCGATGTAAAGTTGACAAAGCATACTTTGATATTAGAGCGGGTGATACCTTGTAGCCTGTAGAATCGATTTCAAATGCTATGGAATCCACGTGTAGGGAACATCCGGAATTTGGTAGACGCCATTTGTTCAACGCATATTGTTGATGTTGTCGGTTGCATGTTACACTGCATTTCTTGGGTAAGTTGGTCTGATCAACGTGTGCATGTATAACATCATTCGGTGTCTTCCTATTTCGGCCGACAAACATGCATAGTATAAGGGCAAATATACATCCTTTCGAAAGTTTGACGTCCTCATTCGCTGCTCTGTCTCATGTTTCACAATAAGCATTACATCCCACGTCTCATGTCATTTGCAGCCAAGCTGTGGGTACTTGCTTAGATAGATCATGTAGTGCAAAAGCGGGGTAATTATGGCAATGGATTCCAATGCTATCCCCTTGTATCAAGTGTCATCTGAAAAATCAATGGGAGGAGATGTTGTTTTTGTGCTTCATGAGAGATAAATGCTTGATACCTAAAGCTAAGAC
This sequence comes from Lichtheimia ornata, assembly GCF_029851405.1. Taxonomy (NCBI): domain Eukaryota; kingdom Fungi; phylum Mucoromycota; class Mucoromycetes; order Mucorales; family Lichtheimiaceae; genus Lichtheimia; species Lichtheimia ornata. The sequence continues at coordinate 248,114 of NW_026695344.1, forward strand.
ATATAGAGCTAGGGCAGAGGTTTATTAGAGGAGCAGGAGAACGATCTTCTTCATGTGCCTCTAATGCCGCGGAGGTTGTGGATAATGGCGTTGCATGGCGCAAATGCCTATTGCGACCAAAGTAAGCAGGAGATTTTGCCACAAATGGAAATGAATATCCCCGCACAGGCCTATGGACCATGATGTTACCTTGGATTCTCATACCGGCAAAATTGATCCTTCTTCTTGCATTGATGTGAAAATCTAAACGTGAGATATCATTTATGTATTTTGGAAAGCAAACGATGCAAGGAATATACGCATGTGAAAATTGCTATTGTCCGCTATATCCCGGCAACAAATGTCCTCCGCAGAAAAAGGAAATGGTTTGGTGCCATGGCAACCGCACTGAGAATATGACCTTAATTGCCTGCCATTGGTAACCAACATAATATCGGGCATAATCACTTCCTTATGAAACGATCCAAAGTTATAAAAGAAGAGCACCGTTTTCGTTAGCCACTATTCTCCAAGACGACGCTTACCCATACACGCTCCTTTCTTAAACACAATGACGCGTTTTTCCATCCTTGGTCTTTTTGCATTGGCCACAGCTGTTGTAAATGCTTTGGATTGCAATGTCGGCAAGCCTTCTGGAGGCGATGATACACCTCAAATCCTAGAGGCAATCGAAAAGTGTGCTGCTGGTGGCACTGTCAACATTCCTGCAGGCGACTACACGGTACATTTAGCATCATGGTTCATTCACAACATGCCTATGCTCATTGTAATACTGTTACTGTATAGCTTGGTACACCCATTGAAAAGGAAGGTCTCAAGGATGTTGTGATCAATATTGAAGGCAACCTTGTCTTCCCTGCAACCATCGATGAGCAAAAGAAACCAGGTACTCGCAACTGGATTTGGCTCGAAGGCACTGGTGTTACAATCACTGGTGGCGGCACGCTTGATGGCAATGGCCAAGTTTGGTATGATACTCAAGAGCTTGATGATCGTTTTGCCATGCTCGGCTTGCAACTTCAGGATTCATCGGTTTCCAACTTGCGCCTTGTACAGCCATGCAATAACTTTTTCAATGTTCGGTAAGCAAAAGAGAGTCTAAATGATGATCTCGATGAGAAAGAAAGGAAAGAGATTGATAATGTATGTGACTAGTGAATCAAACAACTTGAACTTTACCGATTTATACTTATCAGCTGAGAGCAATGATCCTGAGAAGCCTCCACACAACACCGATGGATTTGATCTTACCAACTGTGATACCATGTACATGGCAAACATTGAGATCCACAACCAAGACGACTGCATTGCATACAAGAATGGTAAGCTTTGCATGATAAAAAATGAGATGATGATGATTCGAATACTAATAACAACACCACATGGGTGCATGTGATTATAATAGGCACTTCCCATGTCACGGTTGAAAACGTCTACTGTAGCGGTGGTCATGGCTTTTCGGTAGGAAGTCTCGGTAAAGATGCCTCGTTCGGCTACAACACCGAGATCTCGATGACCAACATGACATGCGAAGGCTGTTGGGCTGTTGCTCAAATTAAGGTTTGTATAAATTAGTTGCCGCGGAGGTGGCGGTGGTGAAGCACGCAATTTCATGCAGGTGTTGACGGCATCCACTTCCATTTTAGTACTACGCTTCAGGATCCACTGGTGAGGTTTCCCATTTCCATTGTAAAGACTTCAAGGGTAAGTTGATAAGATAACGCTTGTGCCTATGTATGTGGGAGGGCACTATTCCATGCCATAAGCAAGCAAGAAGAAAATGATTTGCTCATGCATATTTTTGTATCATAGTCAAGGACGTCAAGATCCCTGTTTGGGTCAACTCTCATTATCCATGCGATGTCAGCGAGTTCACCGAAGATGGTGGTTGCAAGGATTATCCTGGTCCTTCCAAGATCCAAGTATCCGATCTCAGCTTTGAAGGCTTCACCGGCACCACCAATGGTGCCTATGATAACAATGTCATCATCTTTGACTGCCCTTATGGCACCAATTGCCAGAACATTGTCGTTAAGGATTTTGATGTCACTTCCCCCAAGGGTGATCCATCCTATGTTTGCAACAACATTGATGAGGGGCATCTTGAAGGCATTGATTGTGAAATTACTCAACTTGCCAAACCTACTTGGTAAAGATGTATTATGCATTATGCATGTAGAATAAAGAGAACAAACGAGAGCAGTACGCCATTGCATTTGCAGGTGACGTGATCATCTCTTGTATTTTACCATATACATGTGTGCGTGTGATTTGCCTTTATCATTTGTAAGGATGAAAAAGTGAGCTCAATGCGTGTGAACACGCCATATTGTTCTTCCTGCAACCATCATTGATCCTCTTTTCCGCGCGCCCTATCGCGCAAATTGCGCCATCATCACACCCATTTTCGCAAAATCAATGTTGTGAGATCTCGATAGATTCTTTTCGATACTTTTGTATAAAAGAGGCATTATCAAACAAAGGTTGCCATCATTACAAAGCTCTACTACACACAAGTTATAGCGACATGGCTCCTCCCAACACTGAAACTACCTCTGTTCAAGATTCTCAACTCGCACAAGAACTCGATCAAAAGCTCGATTTGAAGCAATTGGCACGTGAGAAGGGTCGTTATTTGGTTTATCCTGACACCAAGGTATGCTTTCATATCCCCTGTTGCGTTATGGATGACATTGGTTTTACTGATACAGGATGCTTTACATGTTTAGTATGCCGAGATTGAAGACTTTGAACATCATGATCCAGGTCACCGTGCTGATCCTAAGAAGGCCTCCTTGTATGATAATGCCGAAAAGATCTTTGATGTTACACCTCACATTGGAACTGAAATCCATGGCTTGCAACTCAACAAGTTGACTGATCAGCAAAAGGATGACCTAGCCCTTTTGGTTGCTGAGCGTGGTGTGGTATTTTTCCGCAAGCAGGATATCAATGTGCATGAAGCCATTGAGTTAGGCAAGCATTATGGTCCATTGCACGTGCATAACACATTTGGTCATCCCCCCGGTTTACCTGAGATCCATGTCGTCTACTTTGATACCAAGTAAGCAAATCAGCATGTTTATTAATGCATTATCAATATTCACATATACATGCTTGTATAGGACACCCAAGGATTTATTCAACTATCGAAATGCAGCAGTAAGTAACCTTCTTTTGTTGCGAGGATCTACAAATCATTCTAACCAAGATCTTCCAATCGAAAAAAGGATGGTTGGCATAGTGATGTATCCTACGAGAAGCAGCCTCCTGGATTGACAGTGCTCAAGATTGACTTGCTGCCTGAAGTGGGTGGTGATACTTTATGGTCTTCTGGATATGCTGCATATGATCGTCTCTCGCCAGCATGGAAAAAGTTTGTTGAAGGTTTGGAAGCTGTCCATTCTGGTGAGGATCAAGTTGTCGAGGCACACAAAGGTGGACATGTTCATCGTCGAGAATCTTATGAGGCTGTACACCCTGTTGTGCGCACACATCCTGTCACTGGATGGAAGGCTTTATATGTGCAGCCTGGTTTTACTCGTCGCATTGTGGGCTTTACTCGTCGGGAATCAAATGCTGTCCTCAACTTTTTGTTCAATCACATTGAATCTGGTCACGACTTTCAGGTGCGCTTCCGCTGGGAAGAAGACAGCGTTGCAGTATGGGGTAAGTTTTCATCGATCAAATTCATTGCTGAAGGATGCTCACATCTTATTGCTACATTATAGACAATCGTGTGACCTCCCATAATGCCATCTTTGATTATCTTGACATCAGCGCAAGACATGGTTTTAGAGTGACACCTCAAGCCGAGAAGCCTTACTTGGATCCCAACAGCACATCGAAGCATGAAAGCGAATTGAAAGCAAGGCAACAACAATGATTCATTGTATCAGCCATCAATCCCTCTCCAAATCCTAGCTATGTTAACCCCTTATCTTGAATAAAAATCGGCACAATGACCATCCCTATTTATATGTTCACAATGAAAACCAAGGCTACTTTTATTATCTTTCTTGAAAGTAATACTATAATTATAAAATCAAGGTTCTTTGTGTATATCTATATACTGCATTGCATTGAATTCGATTATAGGATTATGATAAAATGAATGTTGTAAAGGATCAAAGTGAAGGGAATCATGCTTGAATGGATTGGATGATGGTGGCTTGTGAATCCCCGCATATGGCCCTGGATGGGCAGGGCATTTTTGTTATCTAGCAGCTTCAGCTTTGTCCGCTCACGTACGATACAACACCATGGCATCACGCAGCCTCCTACGCAGAATCGCTCAACAACCATCGCCAGGTATGTCGTTTACCATTCACCTAGCAACAGTGATTGACCGTAAATGTAGTTGCTGCTTGTACTCGTGTCTTTTCCACCGCACGTCCTCTTCGACAGGAAGCTGCACCTAGCGACCTCGGTAAGCATTACAGCCTACTTCCTCAACTCCAATCAGACGTCCATTGTGATGCTTACTATTATCTATCATCAGTTCCTCCACCCACAAGCGAAGTGAAGAAGCCCATTTGGCGATCGGTTGCCGAGTCAGCAGGACCCGTGACACCATACAACCTGTCAATTGGTCGTCTTTTGGCAGCTGGTTTGCATCTTGGTCACTCGACAGCTCTTTGGGAACCAGCCACATTGCCCTTCATCTTCGGTACTCGTCAAGGTATCAGCATTATCAACTTGGAGCATACACTTGTCTATTTGCGTCGTGCATGCAATGTAGCACGTGAAGTCGCTTATCGTGGTGGCAGCATTTTGTTTGTTGGTACTCGACCCGGTTTCCAAGATTTGACGATTGATGCAGCACGACGATGTGAAGGATACCATGTGTCTTCAAAGTGGATTCCTGGTACGCTCACTAATGCACAACAAGTGCTTGGTCGCCATGCACCTCCGGATCCAGAAAACCCAGGTCGTATTCCAAAGACATTCAAGCCGGATCTTATCGTCTTGCTCAACCCTCTCGAAAACCGTATCGCTATCTCAGAGGCACAACTCAACATGATCCCTGTCATCGCCATCACTGATACTGATTATGATCCTCGCCTTGTCACTTATCCCATCCCTGCCAATGACGACTCTATTCGTGGTGTCGAGCTTATTGCAAAGGTCATCTCCACTGCCGCAAATGATGGTGTCTTGCGACGTAAACAGCTTCTTGATAAACGCAGCAGACAACACTAAATTGACATACGAGACATCCTAATCCTTATCACACCATATCTCATTCGACCCAATTCTCTTTCATCATCCCATCCATACACGCACATATCATCTTCCCGTGTTCGTACATACACAATCTTAAATAAAAAAACATAGATGATTTTATATAATCCAACCCATTGTCTAACGTAAGGGATGTCATGGATCCTTCCAAAGTGCATACACGTACCTCTCGCTCTATATCAAATACAGCCAATTACTATGGACATCCACCGGGTTCGTTTACTATTATACAATACAATCAGATTATTACTAATCTTGGGTATCATAATGTGCATTGGTGGGTGAGTGGGATTCAAAACTAATCAAAATGGAAAACTGTATCTCGCAAGCGGAATTGTCGATTGTTGGCAATTGTCATGTATGATTTCATCCCAATGTTAAGATAAAGGTCTGGTTTCTCAGGGTTCGCTGATAAGATGTGATCAATCATATCCTTCAAGGCAAGAATGTAATCCTCTTCTGGCCTATGGCATATTGTTAGTACTAGCCCTTCCTATTATTGCTAGTAATGATTACCTGATGGGTATCAAGTTGGGAAACATGGCCTTCTATATTTGCAAAGGCATGAGATATACAAGACAACCTCCTCATTTGCTAATTGCTTACCGCCTCCTCGCCGTATACTTGCAACTGCATCCGCCGACTATGATTGTCTTGCAAAAGAAAGGCTGACATCAGGGTGTATTCATGGATTGATTGGTGACATTGGCTGCAGAGGTCAGCATCAGGTTCCTCGCTGAAAAAGCTCTTGTGTGAGTGCGATAGAGAAAAGTTATCCATGTGCAAAATCCCTACTTACATCCACTCGCATTTGGGACACCATTTTTTGATCCAACTTTGTAAATTTCGCGGCTTGACATCCAGCACAGCAGCATGAACAGTGTATTCCTTCTCGACCTATCATGCATTGTGTATCATTAGGCACCCCACATTTTGTGATTTGAAAGATTACCCTCACCTGGTTGTCATCCAATATCTGCTCCACAGTAAAGATTGAAGTGTTACCACCAACCACTAGTGGAAAAGTACGATCGTTATAAAAAGAACTTCCTCTCCTTCCCTATGACAATTGTAGCTACCTGTATGGACATTTTGTGTGTGTACATCCTTGGTTTCCTCGACAATCGGAGGCATCACCTCTTTCCAAAATGTATCCTCTCGTCTAAGATAATCATGTAAGCTGGTTGCCATGTACTTGGAGGTGGTGAATGAAATACTCAACTGCATGATACGTTTAACTCTATCATCGTCGTGTACGTTGTTGATCTTTTTGACTTTGGGTGCCTTTTTTCCAGAAGTGCGATCGCCTCTCACTGCCAATTCCATATAGCCCAGCTTACTTCGCTTGATGTGAGCGTTATGCAGCTCGATGTAGTCACCATTCTCAATATCACGACCGGCTGTAGCGTTCTCATCCCATAATGAAGCTTGGATCAAAAGCTCACTAGGGATCAAATCTTGACTTTGGTAATAGTTGGCCATAGGAAACTTGTTGGGCGTATAATCCGTAAGGATCAACTGCAGCAAATTGCTCTTCTGTAGCTGGGATGCTACGACCTAAGCAAAGGAGACAAGAGGTTACAGTTAACCATCATTATCCATAAATGACATCTTTTGTTATACCTTGCCAACGTATCCACAAAACTTGTTGATCTCCATTTCCTCCGTTGTCTTGAAAGCAGGGAAGTAGTTGGTAGGTGTTGGCGGGGTGATATTGCTAGGTGTTGGAGGGTGGATGATATTGCTTGGTGCTGGAGGGGTGATAATGCTAGGTGTTGGAGGGGTGATATTGCTTGGTGCTGATGGGGTGATGTTGCTAGGTGTTGGTGGATGGATGCTTTCGGGGGAGGGCATAGACCATGCCTTCAGGGTCTTGGCAACAGCAACATCCTTGTCGTTTAACTCGAGAGACATCTTGGGAGTCACCCTTGGCTGCAACGTCTCACCGTCAAGGTAACACCACTTTGATGACTTGGTAAATTTATTTGTGGTCAGCATCATGTATCCGACATTCTTTGTCACCTAGCAACGCTATGTCAATATTCATCATCCTCTCCCTCTCTCTCCCTCCCTCCTTCCTACCCATACACATACTTGGACATCATGCACCATGAAAATGTCGCCAACTTTGGCATCCTCAGCTATGGCTTCTCTGTCCTTGTGGAACAGTGTAATGCCCACTCCCCTCTTGTATTTGGAAAGCGTCCAAGATGGATCACGCAACCGGAACGACTGAGACATGTTACCACCTATAATAGCAATTGGAATGTTAGTAGGTAACACCATGCTGTTGTTTCTTTCAATGAGCTTACGCTGAGTGCGCTTGATCGATCCGAGCTCGTCAATGACACCATAGATCGTGCCCGAATTGAGAGTTGCTTTTGTCTCGTCAAAGACAGTGACATTAAGTTCCTGAGCATTTGTGTGTCAGCGTGTCATGGTTGTCATGGTTGTCGTTAGGTACCTTGAGTTCTTTGATAAATGAATCGTGCTTTGACATTTGCATAAAAGGAAAGAGCGCGTTGCTGGGTAAAGCATCCTTCATCAGGATTTAGAAATGTCTTTGATATACACCTTACATGATGATATCAGCATTAGGCTGTAATCCGATAATCATATCTTGTATAATGATAATGAACCTTATCCCGTTTATTCCATCCAACAAGAGATGTCTTATATAATTATGCAGCATAGTCGTTCATATTTTGATTGGGTATCTTGGTGTTTAGTCGAAATGGAAAATTGTGCTACATAGTCGAAACCGGCGTTCGTTGTCAACTGTGATGTATGATTTGATCCCAAAGTCGAATGCGATTTCTGGCCTTATGGAGTTGGTAGATAAGATGCGATCAACGTTTTCACGCAGGGCCTCAATGTATTCATCATCGGGTCTATCGTAGCCTACCACTTAGCAAAAGTATCATACCATCCCTCGTTGCTATGGTTACTTGCCTGATGTCTTTCAAGTTCTCAAACATGACTTTCTATAAGGCGTATACACTTATTAGGATCGCATCGACTTGATTAGGATAGCTCGCTCTTACCGGTTCCTCGCCATAGATATGTAATTGTAGTCGTCGATTTTCATGATCTTGTACAAGGAACGAGAACATCAAGGTGTATTCATTGATTGTCTGGTGGCATTGACTACATGCAACGGCGTCCACATCTTCACTAAGAAGTTCATTGTATGTTAGCGAAAAGCCATTCCAATGTGTGACATCTCTTACATCCATTCACATGCAGGGCACCACTTTTTCATCCAATCTCTCAAATTCCTCGGCTTGACATCCAGCACAGCAGCACGCGTGGTATAGACATTTTCCATCTATAGAGGAAAGTTAAAAACAGGCATCATTGTAATATCTTGTCTACTTGCATTGTTGTCATTTAATATGTGTTCAAGTGTGGCGTGAGGAGCTTTAAGTTCGACCGCTATGTTAAACAACATTAGCATCCTTGCCATACAATCAATATCCCAAGTAGCTTCCAATACCTGTCCAAGTGTCTTCCATGGTAATCTCAGGTTGCGAGTGATCCGCTGCCGGATGCCTTTGTGATCGCTCAAATTCCTTTTTCCTCCTATTGATACAAACGTCAATCCTCAAATGAATATTTGGACATACATCTTGATCGAGGTTACCTTTTGATCTCTACCACAGCCTCATCATTTTCATTGTCTACCTTGAAGACTTTGCGAGATTGACTCTCTGGTGAGTGTCCAGGTCGCACCACTATCTCTTGATAATAGCCCATCTTTCGTTTAGCATTACGGAGTCGCAGAAAATCACCGTATTCCAGATCAGGACATTCATGTGCATCCTTGTCCCAGAGTGTACATTGGATAAGTAACTTGGGGCTGATGGAACCCACACGTTCTTCTCCCTTCATTGGTATAACATTGGGCGTGTAATCGGTGAGAATCATTTCCACACGCTTATTATCAAAGCTTCGACGAAAAGAAACAACCTGAGGGTAAGATGATGTATCAGCACATCGCACTCTTCTTCCTTCCTTCCCAAAAAGAATACTAACCATGCCCACATAATTGAAATAGGTGACGTTTTCATTGATTTGTTCGGTCGTTAGTTGCTGATGAGATCCACGCTGCTTTGGTATAGCTGGCATAGTTGGGACGATGCTGTGGTGCCAGTCGCGTAGAATCTTTGCAATACGATGGTGGTCATCAGATAACTCGAATGGCATATCTTTAACGACACGAGGTTGTAAATTGCTGGCATCGATCGCACACCAAGATGAGACCTTCTTCTCTTTGCCCTGAACGACCGCTTGTCGTTTCCCATGGAATTCATTCATCTGCATAATACATCAGAGAATCACGTCATTTGATCTTTGATCTCATAGGCTCGTACCCGTGCACCTCGAACAATAAGGATATCACCATAATGGAGTTGTTCCAACAGAGCTGTAGATGATTTATGGAATAGCAGCGTAGTGATGGCTTCGTTTGTGCCCGTAGTAGTAGGATCAACCAAAGTAATGCTTTGATAAAAGTCTATGTATAATAAACAATCACTATCCCACATTGCCTAACACAATTGACGCAACGTACCTTGGCCTCCCCTTCTCGATTGACAAATCGAGTTGTAGCCCTCGACGATGCCAAACAAGTCTGCATTGGGATTGCGTGAATTCCACTGATCTTGTAATGTTGTGACTCCAAGAGCCTGGGTATATGCAACACGTTGTTAATATGGCTGTTGTTGGACGTCCCATGATACGTATCCGTACTTTTAGCTCGTCTGTAACGGCACAAGAGTTTTGAGGAGACATAAATGTAATGTGGATAAAGAAAGAGAGCTATCGTGTTGCCGAAATTGAAAATCAATGCGTAAATCGCGCAATCAACGCGTGAGCTTGGTGTCCGTGGCCTAATCGAGTTGTAATGTGACACCATCCTTTTAATGATATCGCATAAAACAATGAGCTATTCGGTACGTGCATTAGCGTCGGCGTTGATGAGGCCATCAACTGGGTACTTTATTGGATGCCCACAAGACCTAGATCTCGATGATTGAACACTGGTGGGATGATCCATGTCGCTATAATATGGCAGCAAGAGAGCAGCAATGGGCATGTGGTGTTGCATAATTAGGCTCAAAAAGGTTGACGACATGTGACAGCAAGATGAGATAACACGCTTGCCTCACTCCTTGATCTTTATGTAGTATTCCATGCACATCCGAGATAGGATCGACGACCTGCTTATTGGATCACCCCCACATTGCCTTTTCCTTGGATCTATTTGCTTATTGCTATTATCCCCGTTTCACATGCCGCATGTCGTTGACAAGAAGAATGCTACAGAGTACATACATGTTGTTGTTATTGCACATCTATGGCGATGATGTTTATATGTAATTTGAGTGAGGAGGAGGGGGGTAGTGATCAAATGTGGAAAGCAAGAACCGAAGAAAAAGCTGAAACATAAAGATGTTTCTATAAGCAGGAGGTGGCAAGTTACACATCCAGGGTATGTGCACCTTTTTCTTTTGGTTCATGGTGAGTGATGAAAACCTTGTCGGTTGCACAACACCAACTCTGTCGCATAAAGTGGCGCTTCATAGGTTGAAAAATATCGTTTCCGTCCCGAGTCTTCCGATGGATTATTATTAGCGATAAAGAAGAATACTATTAGAGAATGAACTCCAAGGATAGCTACGAGCTCATAACACAATGATGCGATTGGCGTCAAAGACATGTCAGGTGCGTTAGAACCTTGTGATCACAAGATGGGCGGCATTGTATGGATTGGGGTGTTCGGGGGTAATGGGCGAATTTTAGGGGGGCGTCATCGACCGTGATTGAAGAATCATATAGCGGGAAATGAGAAAGGAAGAGAAAGAGAAAGGTTAAGCTGCGCGTTGATCTCATTGTTTTTGGCACAATGTTTACCTCGCTTCCAAACTAGGACACACATGATGATGAGGAAGTGCTTTTCATACACACGGAACAAAGACTGACAATTGGATGATGCATCCTGCAGCTCGTTGATGACCACGCGGAAAAGGTACCTACCACGCCGCTGTACCTTGTTCATCCCCCGCTTGGGTTCATTGTCCATAGCGTATTTTATTGTCTTGTTTGTTTTTGGATTATAAAGAGCTGTCAGTGCAGATGATTTCTTTGTGTTAGCAAAGTGGGCTGTGTACGTGTGTGTGCAATGAGTGTGGTTGGGGGTGGGGAGGGGAAAGAAAGAAGACATGTTGGATGGGTGGTTGCACTGAAAAAACGCCAAGTGCTACTTGAAGGAGCATCCGTGTGGAGCACATTTTATTCATGGTAAGTCGAGTGCAAGTAGATAAAGTGCTAAAGCTAGCGAGTGCCTATATATATATGCGTCCTTTCTTCTCATCCACCCCCACTTGCAGCTTTTCTTTCTTTTTCTCACACATCTTTTCATTCATGGCTTCAAACCAAAACATGGCTGCTGCACAACAACAAGCACAGGCACTCACTTTTCAACTGGTTCAACCACCTACTTCATCTGTATCATCACCAGCTACTCCTCAAAGTCAAACGACATCAAGTCAACGTGAACGACGTGCATCAAGAGATCGTGCTAGCAGTGCTCAATCTTCGTGTATGGGTGTGATTTCTTCTTTTGCCATCATCCAAGAGACACCAAAGAAGACTACTAGCAAGCCAAAGTTACACAATACAATGGCAACATCAATCGACGCTCATTTGGGTGATGAACAACAACATCAACAACAACAGCCGCAACAAAATCAAAGACCAAAGGCATCCGAGCTGAGGTTCAAGATTGAATCAGTGGGCACACATTTGGAAGAAGACGATGATCTTGATACATGTCCCGCTCGTACTCGCGCAGCTTGGCCTCGTGAAATCACTCCATGGTGGACACCTACACATCGCTATGAAAAGCCGCCGTATTCGTATGCTACGCTCATTGCTCACGCCATCTTGTCAAGCAAGGATGGTCGTCTGACTCTTAGTGACATTTACAAGTGGATATCGGAACACTATCCGTACTATGTGCCAGGTCAACATGGTTGGCAGGTAACGTGCATCATCATCCCCCATTTTCTTTTTTGCATATTTGTACTTATATATACCCTCTCTTAGAATTCAATTCGTCACAACCTATCGCTTAACAAGAAATGGTTCTTGAAACTCGATCGACGTCCTACTCAAGCCAATCCTGGTAAAGGTTGCTATTGGACATTGGTTGCTGGTACAGAGCAATACTTTATCGATCAGCTTACACAAGCCGGTGGTCACAGCCGCAAGCACCATGATATTGGTTTAACTGCTGAGTTGTCAATCGGCAATCACCGAAGAGGATCTTGTTATTATGGACGCAACAATAATGGCAACAACAACAACAATCGATCTGATGACTCGTCCTCAAGCGGTTCCACTGCAGTGCATCATGGTAACATGCTGATCACGCGCCCTGAAGACTATGAAGCACCGAAAAAGACTCCGGCTCCACTTGGGATGTATACCACCTTCCGTATGGCTGATATGGATGACAAGTCAAAGTCTAAACGTGAGAATGGCTCTCTTCACAAGCAACGCACAAACAAGAAGCGACGTCCTCAACAACAACGTAACAACACTGAATCCGGCTATGATAGTGGTGTGGATGTTAGCAGCAAGTACGTTCAAAAAGCCAAGGCAAAACAAAAGCAACAGCAACAACCACCACAACAACAACAACCACAACAGCAACAGCAGCAACAACCATCACCTTCGACAACGATCGATGACATTCTTGGTGGTGGTGATTATAGCTGGCAAGACAACCTCTTGGACGTGGCTGTGCCATTTGCCAACCTTGATATCAATGACTCCTCCTTTTTGTCTTATTTGCCCCAAGGATATGATGCCAATAACGTACAAGACCAACAAGAACCATGGGTGCTGCCAACAACATCAAGCGATTGGTTTCAAGGAACAATGTCAACACCTGCTTACATGTTTAATACACCATTGTTGGATCATGGCATCGACTCTAATACCAGCCAAGCATGGAACCCCACAACATCACAAGAAGTGTGGTCTAGCAACGAATTCTTATCATCCGTTTCGGCACCTGCTATTGATGACATTCAACCATCTCTCTCTTATCCAACACTCTTGGCTTCTCGTTACGAGCCTCCTCAGCAAGAATCCACACCCATGATGCCCTTGAATGATCAACAACAGCAATTGCAGCAGCATCATGAATCCTATGACCAAGACACCAAGGTCGAAGATTGTCTCAAAAAAGTGCTTTCCTATCAGCAATGTCTTCAACAACATCAGCAGCAATTTGACAGCAATAATGATATCGTTGCAAGCACCTCATGTACCCAAGCAACATCATTGTATTCCAATCAAGTGCTCAAATCCGAACCCATTGTGATCAACCTTGATGACGAGGAGGTTACAACAAAGTATCTCCATTTTGAGGAAGATCAAGCCGATGCCGACGACGAAGACGATGATGATGAGGAGGAGAATGTCCCTTCCACAAATCCTTGTAATGATACCCCAACGTCTGTGCTCGAAGAGTATGGATCCATGTCTGCCCTTTTGTTTGCCTAATCCATCATTTGTTTTGTTTACTTCAGTTTTCATCCACTCTCCCCCCAAACATGTCACATTATCTCCCTTTGGTCATGAATAATAAAAAAACAATCATACAACTATAGAAATGTGCCTCGATACATGTGCCTCGTTGACGAATCCTTCTTCCCAACCCAAACATGGTAATCCCAAAACAAACGGTCATATCTTTCTTCATCAAAAAACAACCTTGTTGATTGCGTTATAGTGTGCGAATTGTAAAATTATGCAACTGTAAAAAGAGGAAACGACGGGTAAAGAAAAAAAGAGAAATTGAAAGGAGATATGGGAAAGTGGAGGACTTTTGATGATTGTCTTTGGGTCTTTTTTTACGCATACAAGTCGTCATCACCACCTTCTTGGCCAAAGCTGCTTTCACCACCGCCAGTTTCCATGGGTTGGTTGCTACCGCTACCGCTCTCAGGGAACTTGAAGGTACCAAAGCCACGCTGTTGTTGCATGTTTTGTGCAAACATCTCGTAACGACGAATATCAGCATCACTCACTGATCGGCGAGCAAAGCGCATTGCCTCTTCAAAGTGTGCCCTGGAAGAAGAAAAAACATAGACGTAAGTCATACCTTGACTCCATCATCAGCTTATATATAAAGATACTTACTTGGTGATATATGAAATAACCTCTTCATCATCGTCTTCCTCCATACCAACATCCTCACCAGCTTCTTGTCTAGCTTGACGCTCCTTCTCCTTGGCAATATCACGCTCAATATCTTCACGAATAGCAAGCTTGGCTGCTCGTTGGCAAATTTCAGAAAGATCAGCACCAGAGAAGCCGGCAGTGTTCTTGGCAATGTAAGTAAGGTCGACCTCTGGGGAAACAGGCGATTTGCGGAGTTGTGCTTGAAGAATGTTAAGACGAGAGCTCTCATCAGGCAAAGGAATGTAGATGAGTTGATCCAAACGACCAGGACGCAAGAGGGCAGGATCAATTTGATCAGGACGGTTGGTAGCACCAATAACGAAGACGTTCTAATATTTACGATCAGCATGCTGTTCACATACATGTAAAGAATAAACATTTTCATACCTTCTTTGCGTTCATACCATCCATTTCGGTCAAGATTTGATTGAGCACACGATCACCAGCACCGCCAGCATCACCCATGGATCCACCACGAGCCTTGGCAATGGAATCCAATTCATCAAAGAACATCACACAAGGAGCAGCAGCACGTGCCTTGTCAAAGACATCACGAACGTTGGCTTCTGATTCACCGAACCACATGGTCAACAATTCGGGACCCTAAAATGAAAGGTCAATCAATGCATTGTAAAATCACACATACACACACACACACGCACATACCTTGATGGAGATAAAGTTGGCTTGACATTCGTTGGCAATAGCCTTGGCAAGCATGGTCTTACCAGTACCAGGAGGACCATAGAAAAGAACACCCTTGGATGGGCTCATACCAAACTTCAAGAACTTCTCAGGATGCTCAACAGGGTATTGAACGGTTTCTTGCAATTCGAGCTTGACGTTATCCAAACCACCAATATCGTTCCAGTTGACAGTAGGCACCTCGACCACGGTTTCACGCAAAGCAGATGGGTTGGAAACACCAAGAGCATACTAAAATAAAAATGATTAATAAATTCATCATGAAAAGAGGATATGCATCATGATCACTTACTCTAAAGTTCTCCATGGTAACAGCCAAGCTATCCAAGATCTCAGCGTCAATGGTTTCCTCTTCCAAGTCAATGAGATCCATCTTTTCACGGATTTGTTGCATAGCGGCTTCAGAGCAAAGGGATGCCATATCAGCACCAACGTAACCGTGAGTCTCGGCAGCAATTTGTTCAAGATCGACTTCGTCATCAAGCTTCATGTTCTTGGTGTGGATGCGGAGAATCTCAAGACGACCAGTAGGATCGGGAATGCCAATATCGACTTCACGATCGAAACGACCGAAACGACGCAAGGCAGGATCAATGGAGTTGGGGCGGTTGGTGGCTGCAATAACAACAACGTTTGAGCGAGCCTTCATGCCATCCATAAGCGTCAAAAGCTGAGACACCACACGACGTTCGACTTCACCGTTGGTCTATAATTCTTTGTGTGTGAGAAAACGTATTGATCCCATCACTATAACTTGACTCGTTTTACCTTCTCACGCTTGGGAGCAATAGCATCAATTTCATCAATGAAAATGATAGCAGGGGCATTCTTCTCAGCTTCTTCAAAGGCCTTACGCAAGTTGCTTTCAGATTCACCAGCCATCTTGGACATGATTTCAGGACCATTGATCAAAAAGAAGAAAGCACCGGTTTCATTGGCAACGGCACGAGCGATCAAGGTTTTACCAGTACCAGGAGGACCATACATGAGGATACCACGAGGAGGCTTGATACCAATGGACTTGAAGAGTTGAGGATGACGTAAGGGCAATTCGACCAATTCACGGATTTGGGCCATTTGCTTGCGGCAACCACCAATGTCATCATAGCCGACTTCGTTCAAGCTTTGTTCCTCATCCTCACGCTTAATGGGTTCACCTTCACAGTGGATGACGGTATCTTGTGCAACCTACAATCATCACAATAGACGCGTCAGCTATCTATCTCCTTTCCTCTTTGTGTATGTCTCTTGCTCTCTTTGTTCCCTCATAAGATGGTACACTTACAATACAGTAATCTGCAGGATCGGTTTCCACAACCTTGAATTCCACAGCACGCATACCACCACGAACAAGGAAAAGATCACCCTTACGAACAGGACGGTAGGCTTCCAAGAAGTAAGGCTTGAGGTAAGTATCAAAGAGATTGCCGGTCAAGCCCTCGACGGTATCATCAATAGGAAGAACGTGGATACGCTTGCCATACTTGATATCAGGGCAAGGATGGATGCTGACAATGTCGCCAAGACGAATGCGAAGGTTGTTGCGAACAACTAGATATGATCCACGTCTATTAATCACTGTGCCATATTCCATAACAAGAGAAACACCTACCCTTGTTGACGCGTGCCTTGTTATCCTCGACATCGTCATCTGCCAAGACGATCAGCACGGTGTCTCTTCTCTTCTTTCCCTTGACCAAGACGGTGTCGCCTCTGAAGAGCTGGAGAGCTTCCATGGTAGCGTTGGACAAGGTGATTACAGAGTTGTCGTCATTGGTTGCATCATCCACGATAAGCTTGTTGGGCGCGTTCTTGCGACGAAGAATGGCGGTGGCAGGGTCATGATTGGGATCCACTTCCTGGCCATCGATACCAGCGTTGGGACTAGAATAGAATGTTAGTATCTTGTATTGAAGAGGGCGTAATGGCAGTGTCCCTTGAGATTGGCACCTATTGTTCCTTTCCCCCACCCAATCCCTTTACGCGTTTCCCTCCCTCTTGACTAGGCAGAATGGCAACCCAAAGAATAAAGGAAATGTCAACTTACAGAAGCTTAGATTTATGTTCGTCTGAAGACATATTGAAAGAGTTGAAAAAGACCTGTTGCGAGCTGCAGGAAGGGAATTCTCTTATATGCGATCACAGGCCACGTAAGATGTGTCCGGCGTGCGGCTAGCGGAGATTTACAAATACGTCATTAGCCCATTGGTGCTTTTGTCAGCTGTCCGCAGCCAGCCTTTCATTATAATACGTGTTGCTTCGAGAGTATGCTAGATCCTGCTCATTGCTCAATTCGGCATGTAAACAGGGATATATTTGTAAGGGGACCTAATGCATCATGGAAATCCTTTTGCACACACATGCATTAATAACCGAAATTCATCATCACATACATCTGCCGCCACAACACCAAACTCATCATATCCAATTACTTGAATTTGGATGCTTTGCCTTTTATTGACATCACTACTACCGTTGTCCACCAAGGAGCTTCATATTGTTGACTCAATGAAAAGGTGCCGTATGTTAGATGATAATCGAGCATTGTATCATGCATGAATTTGTTGCGTGTAGTCCGCCATCGACGTGATGTAGTACATACCAAGGATGAGTACACCACCTATGGGCCAATACATAAAGCCATGTGGTTAATCGCCTAATGTCAATGCATATTGGTTTAATGTATAATGCAAGATCAGAATCCTCCTATACGCCCACCACATATTTAAATTGGGTGTGATCTCCTCCGTAGAAAGATCCGGATTGTCAACTATGTTCCAGAGGCTACATACACCTTTTGCTGTTTCGATTGGCATGGCATATCGCTGTTGATCGTTATTCTTGGTTGGTGAGAAATGATGCATACTGTATCGGTAACTGGAATTCAATGGAGGATCATGGTCAACCTCACTCTTCATTGTATCATAAAAGACGTATACTTCGTACATGACCGATAACGGAACGAATTTATTCCATCTACCCTATCATTTACAAGCAAGAAGGGAATACGCTAGCTAAGTGGAAGAGGATTCAACAATGACTCTAGCTACTTCCCCATCATGTCGTTATCGTTTGCATCATCTTGCTGCACCAAGGACAGGCCACTTGGAAAAGATCCAATGCCACCACTTACCCAATGACTTGACGGCTTGTATGTACCAAAGAAATCCCCTGCCCCCCTTGGGCGATGATCACCCTTGTGTGTCAGGAGCTCCATTACACATCCTCTTCTCCACATTGCCTAACAAATGGATTGTACCAAGAGTTGGCAGGCTAGTGCCATTGAGGTCCCTCTTGAAGTGGTCATCGCGGCAACCCCTTTGAAGGCTTTGCACAGCAAGTAGGTTAAAGCCGAAGAGCAGAACAAAAGTCCCTGGCACCCTCCACAAGGAAAGGTGGTTGACTACAAATCCCACATGCAACCATATACTTGAAAAAGCACAAGCACACAGGAAATGGAACCGATGGCACCTCAAGCGGGGGGAGATGAAACACCAGTGCAGAGAACAAGAATGCCAAACGTACCCCTCATCCACCAAGCATAACGTGAGAGAGCTCTGGGTGCAAGAGAACCACAAGGATAGCTTCCTTTGACAAGCTGAGGAAAAGTCACTTGTTTGGCCAGGAGAAGATACACATTGATTGTCCTTATGGGCCCCACCCTATGACCCGATTGAACCGACACGAATCCGTTTCCCCTTCGATGATCCAGTCTCACGCTTCCCAGTTGGACCAAGCTTGTTGACGATCTCGAATAGGCCAAAAGACCACTTGCGATCATATGCGCCGCAACTACTGCGTGAAGCCATAGCCATACGTGCATCTTGCCGCTGGGGGGATACCAGAACGATACTGGGGCGAGGGAGTGTCCTTGGAACAATACGAAGCCAAAAGGTGGAAGATTCAATAACATGCAATCCCCATAGCCAACTTTTCCCAGTCAATGGTCCTGTAGTCTAAAGTAGACAATGAGTGAGAGATTACCATAATAGAACAAGCCCAACATACCTCTTGAGATGCCAATTGTAAACAGGTTCCAAATAAAGAGCACCCTATTGCCACCCAATGCAACCAAGTGAAACAACGTAGTTGTACCGATCCTTCACTCTAACTCACCTGCTTACACCTCCCACAAGTAGTCAACATTGACAATGGCCTTGAACGGTCTTGATCAAGGGAAATCAGGTTGGTTTTGGTTGAGATCAACCGTTGCCATGGCCACCCAACGCTGCTGTTATGAGACGCGTGTAAACCCCGTCACACTTTTTACAGCCAAGCCATTTTTAAAGCACGTGATAGTCGTTGCCATGGATAGTAGCAAACAGTTTAAGGCATTGTAGGTATGTAACTTTTGAGTAGGTGCATCTTCCAGGAGCTGAAACAAGAGCATGTGGTCTGTGCACGGCTACTTTTTGTTTCCGAAGACAGGAGTACGTCCACTTTGACTTCCCGAAGATTGTTTGGTGTCACATTGTTCCTCTGGTTAGCTCGTTGTTTCATTTTAAAATGCTCGTTGCTATAGCAAAGGTAGTCCACAAATTGCGAGCTATCAGCCTTTTCCTCAAGATTGGCACCATTGTTCATTCTATGACATGTGAACGATTGTCCTGCTCCAGCTCATCATTTCCATCATTAAACTCTCTTGATCCGAGGGGATTTGACTGAGCTATACGGTCACGCAAAGGTATATACATCCATTGAAGCAGGTAGAGTGTGCATACTTTATGGTGGGAAATCCCGTACCGGTCCGATTCATCACCTTGGGTATCCTCATCTCGAACTTGAAAATTGGGCAGACGATGCTTTCGGATATGCTGGTCATCTTTGTTCAAATAAAAACAACACAATTCATTATGAACGAAGCGAGAAATGGTGCAGCTAGCTGTATGTTCAATCACGGGTAATACATAAAAGACGCGGCATGTCAATGCACAATGAAATTACATCCCCCAAAAGAAGGTGTTCAATGTTATTCCAAAGTCCCATAATAGAATTCAGAATATAGATTATTATGTATATGTGGTATTGGTATCTAAACCGTAGGGATGTTTTCTTGATTATCAGCTATAGATTGGTGTGCTCTCTTGCGTAGAAAGATCCTGGTTGTCAATGGTGCGGAGCTTACACCTTCTGATTTTTCGTTCGGTAAAGCGTATCGCTGTTGCTCATGATATTCTTGGTTGGTAATGAACAGCGCGTATCGGTAGAGTGTGATCACCAACATCAACTATGATACGTGGTAAAGTTGAAGGATTTGTCAATAAGATCCAACAACGCAAGCATTTTACGATTTCACTTACATCGAGTATAACAAAAGGTCCCATCATGCATACAAAGACAAGGATAAAAAGGTAAAAGAATAAGGGTGAATTACAAAACTCTTCCACGCTTTCGGTATCAGTAGGAGAATGCCTGTTTGCGAATTGTTCTTTGCAAATATCTCCCACAGTAGTTGTCATGAAATCATAAAGCAGTTCTCCGGTGTGATAGATGAACATAGCTAACTCGTATAGGGCACTTATCCGAATATAGTTTGCTTTGCGCTACATGACCATAAATCATTGTAAGCACCAAGGTTCATTGTCGACATAACATCTTTTGTTGCTTACCTTCCATGCTCCCATAAAGCCAAGAATCAACATCGCAAGGCAGACGAACGGCATGATGCGGAGAGTAGAAAATTGAAAGTCTCCATTGTTAAAAGCAACCCGGGCTCTGTTTAGATTGGCAAACAAAGAAAAGATATTGACAATGATATTAGCGACTATTTGCAGCAAGGATGCAGTCCTTAAGGCACAAAGAAAATTAGTATCATTGATATCATCATCAACATTGTTAGATTGATTTACTCACCTCAAGCTAAAACAACAACAGCAGGTAGGGTTGACCATTTGATATCGTATATGCTATTTCACGATGGTATCAGAAGAAGGAAGAAGCTGCTTATATAGACAAATACACACGTTGAAAAAGGAAAAGGAAAAGAAAGCGGCGCTTCTTAATTGCTGTTTGCGCAGCAAACTCGTGGCACCAGCGGAGACGCATTCAATGTATCTGGGTTACGCATAGACGGGACATTGGTTACATGCTTAGCATATGATGAGTAGTGTTTCAACAGAGTGGGCGATCAGGGTAATGTTATATTATGTGCTATTGTTGCTGTAAATCATGGATTGTATCCAAAATGAAGAATGAACCATTAAAGTAGAAATGGGATAATGAAGGTACATTGTCGATTGATTCAAGTGGTCTGTGGGGGGTAACGTTCATTATTGCACTGACCATAAAATCGGGACTTGGATTTGTGCGCATTGAAAATAGCAAGTGCAGAATGTCATTGCACACCCGAAGCTCTTCCTTCCACCTTGCACCACCATGGACGACGAATACACACATGCCAGTAACTTGTTCGAAGCGATTCCCCACATTTCAAGAGAAGTTGACGACACACTCTATGAAAAGGTGTTTTCTTTCCTCAATGGCGTTATCAGCAAAAGCACTCTGCAACAGCTCGAATCGTTGAATGCTCTTGACGTTTTGAACCAGGTTCGCTCATAGATCGACATGATCGCATCGATATACGACTTCTCACGTGCATTTCTCTGCCTTTGATGTATGCATAAAAAGACTTGCGAACAGCCTGAACAAGATTATCGCGTGCGTGCTCTATGCTTTCGGTTACTGGGCAGCATTGTATCACACAATCCGATCGTGTTTCAAGCGTTGCAAACCACGTATTCGAGGACATTGGATCTTATCATGGAGGGATTGCATGCTGAAGAACCAGCTATGCGATGTGCAAGTTTGGAGATATGCCGTTCTTTTTTATCATGCGAACCAGCCCTGGAATGGTAAGCAACATGGCAAAGGACCACACCAAAGCAGGGATTAACGATGCATGATTAGGATCATCAATCATAAAGCAGTAACGGATGGCATTCAACAAGGATTTACGGATACGAGTCTTTATGTAAGTGTAAAAGTAGAATGGGTATGAAAGGCATGGATCTCTGATTGGATGTGTCTAGGTTGTGGCAGAGAGTTGCAGGACGTTTCGATTGGTGATTGAGAAGCACGGCTCATCAAGATTATATCAGACGCTCAACCCCACATCACAAATCAAGAACATCATCAGGCAAAGGGACAAGAATGTGAGACTCTTATTATCCGCACTCGAATTTTGCTGGGTAATGGTGGATTCAAAATCAAAGGCTGCTTTGGATTATATGCTTCATGAACGATTGGTAGGTTGGGAGTGAAAATGAACATGGGATACACGATGTCTAATCATCCTATCTCATATAGCTAAGCGATTTATTGCCATTGATCCACGTGACCAATCGTATAGCCTTACTCAAGACTTTGGAGATCTTAACGGTGATCTTTGAATGGGTCCCTTCTCCTTTGTCGCTATTGCTGGAAGACGAGCCGGTGGATCTTGAGGGTGATTCAGACATAAAGAAAGGTACATGTGAAGATCACTCGCCATACTTACTTGCTCACACACAATCACTCTCAAACAGCTTACGAGTATATGGTGGGTGAATCTGCAAGGATGACAGAAGGTCCTGCCAAGCTCACCAACGTCCTTACTTCTGTGTCTCTGAAAGAAGCAACCCTTCCCTTGCTCACAAGATTTGCAAGTGCTGGATCACCACAAGTCAACACCTTACATCAAGAAATGCTTGATTTGCTTAACGCCTGTACATCACCTTCATTATCATCCTCAGCAAACAATCAAACGGTACGGCCCACCTGTTATGACATGGAGATAAAGATGGTTTACTCACAATCTTAATTGATGCTAGACGTTATTACTCAACAATGTCAGGACACTTCATTCCCGCAAAAGTATCATCCAAGTGATTTTGCGGATATTGAACACCTTGGTATCCAAGTTTCCTGGTATATCCATGGTATGTGTTGGTGTATATAAAGCATTGAGCTATGGCTTATACCGAAAGATATAGAGCACAACCCTTGATGCTGTCGAAGGCGTTCTTGAAAAAAGCGAACTGTCATCGGATCAACGTGTTCTCAAGCTGGCATTGAAGCTTATCCTTACGCTCTTTCACAATTTTGCCAATGCTGATTCGGTGGATATTGTTTCAAAGGTAAAGGGTTCAATGATTGTGATAGGGCATTTCAACTTCTAATACGTTTAGGTTTTCTTCCTCGATATTAGACAATGCGAAAGCTGTTGTGGTTGCTTAATGAAAAGATCATGGGCGGTCGAAGCGCAGCACTCGTCTTGGAAACGTTTCAAGAGCTCATGGCCCATGACAAGCTGGGGACACTAATGATGGACAAGGTAATGGTATACGATGTTTAAGGATGACATGACCTAATACAAAGAGCGGATTAGGCAGTTGCAGGATCCTTTATTATGGCACTTGAACTCATGTTGGTGAATCAAGAATGGGATGTACGAGATTCGGCTATTGAATTCATCGGGAATCTGTTCAAGCCAGTGAGTACATGGATTTGGGTACTTGCAATGCAAGCCTTGTAGCTTACATGTGGACTTTTTACTTAGCCACGATCCGAATTCAAGATGGCATTTGCTTTGGAGCACAAGTTACCCTTTATGGTTTTACGATGCATCAATGACAAAGAACCTTATGTGAGAGCAACGGCGCTGGACGTGTTGCAGGTAAATCCAAGGGGATGGATTGTGGTTGGCCAGCCTACCTTCTCAAGCTAACTTTGACCTTGCAAAGAATTTCATGCGGAGTAAAGATGGATGGTATTTTATTCAGCAGCATCAACGAATTCGTGAAGTGGCATCACAACTACCACGATTTTTATACGACACGGAGGCATTTGTACGTCGAGCAGCTTTGGATGCCATTTGTTGCCTTGTGAGCAATCGATCTTGCGAAGGAATGACAATCGAATCCACGTCGTCTACAGAGCAAACATCTCTCAAGTGAGTGTTAGGATGGGCATATTATAAGCGATGCTGACATTGTTTCCTTTTCCTTTCATAAAAGCCCTATCATTGTTTCCAAACTAATGGACGACCCCGATTCGGATGTGATCATGCGTATGTTGCAAGTACTTTATGCATTTTGGAAACTGCATTTGCATGAAAACGCACAGCAAAAGCGCACTCGTACCGAAGATGATGATGATGCTGCCATGGCAACCGAGCCCGAGTCTGTATTTTTCATGATCAAAGGCGATCACTGGATCATTGAAGCGGTATGTTGAGTAGGATAAAAGGGAATATAGGTAAACACGGATTGACGTATGACATAAACATAGACAAAAGATACCCAACGTCGAGTGCGAGCTCAAGCATATGATGTCATACAACATATCTTGCGGGATTATCCCCATGTTTCCATGCAGAAAGGCGAACACAAACGAGCATTCGATGAGACCCCCAGCAAAGAACAAGAGTTTATCAATGCACTTGGCCTATTGGATATGGAAAAATTGCAAGGTGCACTTGATCCCGAACACATCTTCCAAGAGGCACTCGATATCAATGCTGCCATGATGACAATGTCACTTGATCCCAAAAATCCCGATGATGACCGCAACATCCTGGATTGTTACAATTGATTGATGAGCATAGCATTCATGCAAGAGTTTTCTGATTTGAGTGTTTGTTTAAATACAATTTCCTATGTATAATATTTGGACCTGCCATTAAGACCATGTGATAGCGGGGATTAACCTGCTGAAGGGAAATAATAGGATAACGGTGGGGGGATAAAGGGGAAGGTCATTGTGTGTGTGTGTGTACGTGGTGTGCGAGTTGAAAATATAGGATATGGAGTGCATTTACTGCTCCTTGCCCTCCTTCTTAGCAGCCTCCATACGACGCTTCTTGATCATGGTGTTCAAGTAGGTGCCAACGACTATAGATACAAAGTTAACATTTTGCTCCCATCATCCATCCATATTCCCATCCATATCCTTATTCGGTCACTTACAAAAGGCGGTCAAGTTGAAGAAAGGCACCCAGGCGAATTGGGGAATGAAGTTTTGAGCAAAGATCATGCTGCAGGGGGAGACGCACCATGAAACCTTTTGCATGGACAAGATGCCGTTCTTCCATGCCTTCTTGACTTCGTCAAAGGAACGAGCACCAGCAAGAATGGTCATGACACTGATGTAGACTATATTCCCACCATCAGTCATCTTTTATCCTTGATACCCGCAATCCCGCTTTTTTGATTACTTACTGGAATTCATGGTAGGGGAGATGATGAAGTTGCTGAAGAGCAATTGACCAATCTTAGCTTGCTTGGCGGGCTTGCCAGCGAGCAACTTGCCCATAATCTCATACAACAAGTGGTTCAAGGGACCAGCAATGAGAAGACCTGGTGGAATATGAATTTAAAGTTAGACATCAATCATTCATTCTACACAATAAATATGCAGCATGGTTGTGTGTGTGTGCGTCCTATGCATTGCATGCCGTACTTACCGTAAGCAGCCATTTGGAACACACGCTTATCGATGCTCTTGCTACCGGACAACTTTTGGGCAGCAGCTTCTTGGTTGGCTGCCAAGATACTGTTGGTGATAGCCTTGGTGCGAAGAGGGTTGGCAGCAAGTTGGGCAAGGTACCAAGCGAGCCATGAGGGCAAAGAAGAAGCTGGAGCAGTCGACATTGTTGTTGTAATGTAGAATGGAAGTAAATGAGAAGTTGAAAAGGAACGCAAATAAAAGGCCGAGGTCCAAGTTTTATCGGTGTGTGGATGTGGTGTCTCGATTAAGGTGCGGCTGTCTGGTATGTGACACTGTTCTGTGTTAGCACTACCCCGTCGAGATATACCTGCTGGGATACAAATAGCCTTTCGCTGTCTCCCAATATACATGCTAATGATGAGTTTTCTCATGAAACCTGCTGCTTCTAAAACATCATTTGTTTCTCGACTATCCTTTTCTTCTATGAAAATGTGATACTTTGTACGTGCAAAGCAACATGTCTATAATCAAGCTTGCCTTTTCTTGCATTACCCACGCAATAATTACACACACACACGTACAAAGGAAAAAGGTGGGGTAAGTTTATACTCAGAATATACCTTGTCTCTCTCTATAGCCGCCGGACCGAACCGGGTCAAACATAAATTGCGAGGCGTCACATATAAGCCATCATTGAATTTGGCAACTTACCTTCTCAGGTACCAAATCCCCACGTTCCTTCAACTACTTTGGAAAGATTATCATTGTTTTTTCACGTAAAGCAAGCAACAAAGGTCGTTGCCATGGAAGTGCTCTTGTAGCATCCACTTACAAATCAACCGGCAAAATTTGGGGATTGCTTACTAAGTGAGAATTAAAAAAGGCCAAGGTAGCCAAGGGAGATCGAATCTATGTCATAGTGCCATTATCCTCTTCCAAGAAAGCATTGAGAAGCTTCCTCGGTTAAACTTGTTTAGTATACATAAAATCGCATGATGCACATGGTGAACGTGTGCTCCAGTGAAAGTATCCCATTGATATTGCTGAGTGTGTAAGAAAAGTCACCCAGTATAACAGGATCATCTATATTTCATTCCCACAGATGACCCGAGTCTTCCAGCATGCTGTATCACGCCTTCTTCATTTAGCTTGTCAATGGTTGTTGCTACCGATAGATTGGAAGACTAGCACTCGTGAAACCGAGATAAAGCCCGGTAATGGGATACGCTCATCGTTTTACTATCTTTGCTTACTACTATTCCACTTGCATAAATCGCTTTATGCCGATACAAGTTGAAGCATCCATCACGTTGAGGATTTTGTTATGACTCATTCAATAGCAAAGAGAAATTTGGGATCCATGAAGCGTTTGCTTTTTGCGTTGAGTTACAAAAGCTGGTGCTGTAGCCTTTGCGTATACAAATCAAACACATTATCAATCCTTCTAATGCAATCATACATGTAAGCTATGCTGCTTCGTGCATAAAAACCTGTGTCACCTTCATTGTTTTGAGGATAAACCACAGCAATGCGGACATCAAGGAGGACGTCTGTGCTTGTATCGTTGGAGATCGAAATCGTGAGCTGCCTTTCGGATATGCAAATGGTTGGCCAGATATGGTGTGGTGGGAATGGGCTTTCCCACAACAACAACAACAAACGCCATACTCCTTGTGAGTATGTACAGCACCATCCAATATCAAGCATCATCCTTTAGTCCAATAAATCGGCCATCTTGTTAAGGGTAGCAACGCTATTGTGATGGGGATTGTATTCTCGGTGTGGATGATCCCTTACATGTACGCATCTCAAAGTGGGGATGGTGGTGACGTAGTCGCCTGCTATCTATTGCTGCAATTCATCCTTCGGATTACCCGTATAGCTGGGTCCATTGAATAAAAAGAAAAAGACATCATTGATTCTTGATGCTGATGTCATTCTCGGCATATCCCTTATGCATCTATGTCATCAAAAAGAGGCTTTTCTTTCAAAATGCTTTTGATCGTCCATCCTTTTTATTCATAAAGGCTTCTTCAACTACTATTGTATCCTTCTTGGTGACTCCTATGCAACGTTCCTATTGGCGACTTAAATGAAAGAGCAAACCCAATTTGTGATACGACGCATCTCCATGGAGATAAAGGCTATGTTGCATGGATACGGCGGAACCAATTAATATTGGGTATTGAGATCGTCATCGTGGCAATAGCAAAGCACCATATTGCATGAAAGCCTGTGTTACGTAATGGTGGTGGGGATGACAGCTGTTGGTCAAATGTATATGTGCATGTGCTTTAGGTGCATATCCATGCTTGTATACAAAGTTTGGGTCCAGCATGTTATGGAGCTACGAGATTGTGATAGTGGTTGTAGCACATAGTAGCTGCAGTAACGAGCAAACATGTGCCAAACATGTGCTGCACCCGATAATGGTCATGACCCAGTGTTGGCGTATTTTCTTCATGGGTCTCTATATGAGCTCTACAAAGTCATCATCAATGAAGGTATGCAATGTTTTGTGCACATGGTATGCTAAGGCATAGTAAAGACAATAAAGAGAGGGTTTATGGAAATTTCCCCTTAATTGCGACATGGACCAACCGCTCGTGCCGTTGGATAAAAATGTGTCAATTTCCTTTCTTGTGCATGCCGTCTCCTTTTATAATGGAGAATGGGCCATCTCTTTTGCCACAGGGCTCTATTTTGCGCGGAAAAGTGTGTGTTAGAGGACATTGATGCTGCATTATCCCGCCACAGTTGAGTTATATTGACGGAGATGTATGTTCTGCTTCACTCGAAAACATATTCTTTACTCGTGGATATTTGCCATAATCGGGACAAGGTTTTGACACATGTGGGTGGGTCGAGGCGATGGGTTAACGAGCATGAAACACGTGCTTCTGTCATACATAAACATCACACAAAGGGAGATGTGCACCGTGGCCATACCTGGAGCTGCATCGTACACTGTCAATAAAATTTGCAAAGTTAAGAGCTGAATAGTAAAAATTGACCTATTGACCATGATCGACAAAATGGGTGCACACGTTTTCTTTATGAGCTTATGTTGCCCCTGATATACAAGTAATGATTATATAAAAGGTTGCAGCTTAATTCAGTGATGATGAGCGGAGGAAATGAGGAGAGAGAGCAAAAAGAGTGAAGATGAGGGGGGAGGATCCGGCCATGTGGCGCTTGGAGATAGCAGCACGTGCTAACGATTTGCGACGCGGAGTCTACACAAACAAAATGCGGGTCTCCTCCATTTTGCAGCGTCTTTTACTCTTTTCTCTTTGTAACTATGCTGCTCACAAACCACTTTCCATCTTCCACTACACCACCACCTCCTCCCCACGCTCGTATTCCTTCTTCAACGGAACTTCATCACCATAACTCATCACCACCGCCACCTGTTGTTGCTAGGGCATCACCTTCTTTACCATCTTCTCGTCGACCTTCACTTGATCCTGCATCAAGGTCTTTGCATCCACTTCCATCATTCCGCCATCATCCTTATTCCCAACCTGACCACCGAGCCGCTGCTGCATCCGATTCTAGGAGAAGCTCATTAGCAAGTATTGTTAGCACAGCAACCAACACAAGTAGTTCACCTTCTTCACCACCAAATCGTCGTCGTTCACCTTCTGTTCAATATCAATATCAATACCGCTCGCCTGAATCTGACCCATTATCCCGTTTCCATGCCAACACACTTCCTCCGCCATCGCAACAATCTCCACCATCACCGTTGCATAACCCAGCTGTTAATAGCAATGGTGTGGAGCCCTGGAGACGAGATTCTCTTCCATCTATATCACAAATCACAAGGTTTAGGGATAATACCAATGACACTGAAATGTCAATGTCATCCACCACAGGGAACAATGAACCCTCTTCTTCCACCTCCTCCTCCAATGCAATGTGGCTCGATGAGCCTGTATCATCTCAACCTCAGCATCCAGCTATAGTATCACCAGCGGATAATATGCGTAGGCATTCTGTTGCCATCACATCAAGTGCACGATACAATCCACGACAAAATGGTGGTGGTGGTGGAGTTGTTACTCCTTCATTACGTCGTTCAAGCCTTGCACGAATGAGACAACCTGATGATGAATCGGAGCAACTCACCACAAGAGAACGAGCGGGATCATCATCCTCTGCATATTCTCGATCACCCGAGTTACGCATTAGCCATAAGCTTGCCGAACGTAAACGACGTAAAGAGATGAATGACCTGTTTGACGAGTTGCGTGATATCCTGCCAGTCGAAAAGGGGCTCAAAACAAGCAAGTGGGAAATTTTGAGTAAAGGTAAACATGAGCATAATAATGCAGGGCCATTTGTTGTTTTCTCACACTCACCTTGGTATACGTGTATATGCCTATCTTAGCCTTGGAGTATATCGCAACGCTGCGTGAACGTGAAACACAATGGACACAAGAAAAGGATCAACTACACCGTGAATTGGCGTCGTTGCAACAGCATCCATCATCATCATCAGCATCCTCGTCATAACTTACGACCATTTACCAACAACTTTAGTCATGTTCATCTTTCTTCTTCCCCCCAACCTTACTTACTTTCAATAGCCATGTGTATAAAATACCTTTCATCCCTCCTTTCATATCATTGCAGGCGTGTGTATACGTGTTTTTTCTTTTTGGGTCAATGGATGATGACGATGGGTGGCAAATCAGTAAGAATGTGTGTGTGCTTGGGTAACCACGTGCACATGTTGCTAGCCTATCGTAAACGCTCCGCGCATCTCGCTTTGTGCATCACCAAAACTCTCATCACACCAAGATGGGTGAGCAACGGCTGAGTCGAAAGCCAAACGAATGGTACTCCCACATGTCTTTTTGTGTCACTCTTTTTTTGGTGGGTAGGATGCATGGATCATTATACACCCTCACCAAATCTGCTTCACATTATGTAATCCTTCACCGCTATCACTGTCAAAGCACACACTGCTATTTGCAAGGGCGGATTAGACCCTGCGTGCAAATCCTCTTTTGCGTTTTTAGGTCTTGTTTCACATAGCGTCGCATTCATTCATATCAACAACGCTTAATAATGCCATTCAATGCAATCGAAAACTTTATTGTGCATCAATGTCAGCATACACACACAGCGGGGGGAAATGTGTTCGTGGGCGGAAGTATAATGTCATTTCAAGCATTAAGCTTATCAAAAAAGAAGGTCATGCCTTACCATGAACGGCACATGAATAGGATGATCGGCAAAACCACCCCGTGAATTCGCTATATCCTCATTCTTTATCTTCCATCACACACCTGTCATTGTTCCCCATGTTTCATTATGACGTGTATTGAATGGGTGGTTGTATCTAGTAAAAGCAAGGAGAATGCTTGTTTATCATGAGGATCCGGTGCGTGTGAGTATGGGTGCAGCATTGAGTTTGATCACCAGTTCCCGATGTTATGGGAGTGGGCTATTACGTAGCTTGTATGCAGGAATAATGTTGAGAACCTGCCATACATGTGTGTGTGTGTGTGTGTGTGTGAAAATCATTCTCATCTTGCATAGATCCCGACAGCCCGCACATATTCCAAACCAACCGTGTGAAGAAAAAAATTACGCTCTGCACATGGATGATGGATTTCATTTCCACGACGCATTAACTTGGTGTTCGTAGCACACAGGATGATGATGGCTCAACTTCTTTTGGGTGCTGATGGAATGCTGGTAACCATGATGATGATGATGCATGCGTACATGCTACTAGTAGAAGCATCAGCAGTAGTCGAACGTAACACTTGGCACAGGCCAGCTGTTTAATGCCCATGTGACATACAAGTTTTAACCTGGAATGTGTTTTGACCTGTGCAAGGCGATAAACGCGTGCTGATATGGATACCTATGCAAGTGGTTGTGGTTGCTAGGCAACAAAGCGACGACATAGTATGACGCTTGTTCACTCAGCTATTGCCCTTTTTGGAAGATACATAACAACAGCTAATTTTTTTCTATGATCAATCTCATTTTGTTTATTTTACTAGTATAAGGAATGAAATGGCTTTGTAGGAGGTTGTAGGTATCCAAGGTGGTTGGTTGTTGTATGGCATGAATTCCAAAGTCAGTGCAACAGCGACATGCAGCAACAATACCTGTGTGTGACGATTTTCACCAGGTGGCTTGCCTGATAATATTTTTTCTGGCAACAGGTTGGGCGGGTGGGGTCCACTTTTGAGCGCTTGTCAACTTCTTCCACAGCACCACACCACACCTTCGAGTATGCTCGTCCTCTACGAAACCGCTGCAGGTTATGCTCTCTTCAAGCTCGTCGATGACGGCAAGTTGGAGAAGCCCGATGACATTTGGAAGCACTTTGAGACCGCCGAAAAGGCTAATCAAACGTAACGTATTATATGGAATCTACTACCTCTTTGACACATCCGATCTGACATCCTACCTAGTGTCAAGCTCAAGGCCTTTTCCAAATTCGAGAACACCACCGATGCCTTGTCTGCAGTGACTGGTATTGTCGAGGGCAAGATACCCAAGAATCTCAAAAAGTTCTTGTCGAGCGAGATCTCTGAAAAGGAAATGAAGAAGGAGAAGCTTGTCGTTGGCGATCCCAAGCTTGGTAATGTCTTTTCTTTTTTCTCCTTTCTTTACTAGAGTGATGGATTATTGACATGTTGAAAATAGGCAGTGCTGTCAACAAGAAGCTCGGCATTAACGTTGTATCTGATTCGACTGTTATGGACTTGTACCGTGGTATTCGTGAACAATTCGAGTCCCTTGTGTCCGGTCTTTCGCATCATGATTTGAACGCCATGTCGCTTGGTTTGTCGCATTCGCTTTCTCGTTACAAACTCAAGTTCAGCCCTGACAAAGTCGACACCATGATTGTGCAAGCTATTGGATTGTTGGATGACCTTGACAAAGAACTCAACACTTATTCGATGCGTGTCAAGGAATGGTACGGCTGGCATTTCCCTGAAATGGGCAAGATCATTGTCGACAATCTTGCTTACGCCAAGGTCGTCAAGACTATGGGCTTCCGCACCAATGCCCAAAGCACTGATCTTTCCACCATTTTGCCTGAAGAACTCGAAGCCGAAGTCAAGGATGCTGCTGAGATCTCCATGGGTACCGAAATCTCGGATGAGGATATTGAAAACATTCATTGTCTTTGCGACCAAGTCATCAACATCTCCGAATATCGTGCTCAACTCTATGAATATCTCAAGAACCGCATGAATGGTAAATGACTCTCATGTTGATGAAAAAAGATGATTACTTACACACACACGACTCAATAGCCATTGCTCCCAACCTTACTACTCTTGTGGGTGAACTTGTTGGTGCTCGTTTGATTGCCCATGCCGGCTCTTTGATGAACCTTGCCAAGCAACCTGCATCCACCATTCAGATCTTGGGTGCTGAAAAGGCTCTTTTCCGTGCCTTGAAGACCAAGCACAACACACCAAAGTATGGTTTGATTTACCACGCTTCCTTGATTGGCCAAGCTGCTCCAAAGTCCAAGGCAAAGATTGCACGTATGCTTGCTACCAAGTCTGCTATTGCCCTTAGAGTCGATGCTCTTGGTGAGACTGAGAATGCTGATGTTGGTATTGAGGGTCGTACCAAGGTCGAAACCCGTATTCGCATGCTTGAGAACCGTGCCAATGCTCGTGTCAACCGTGACAAGTCATCCTTCAAGCAAGAAAAGTTCCAATTCAACAAATCCAGCACATACAACGCTGAGAATGATGCTGTCATGACTGAATCTGCTCCTGTATCACCACCAGAAGAACCCTCCAAGAAGCGGAAAGCAGATGAAGAAGCAGCAGCAGCCAAGCCTGCCGAAGCCGAGGATGAGCAACCCAAGGCTAAGAAGGCAAAGAAGGAAAAGAAGGATAAAAAGGACAAGAAGGAAAAGAAGAAATCAAAGAAGGAAAAGGAGTAATTTTGTAAAGCCTACCATTGTTGTCGTTATTTCTGTTAGTAGTATTAGATGTTATGATCACACATCATCCCACGCTCACACTCTCTATCTCTCACTCACTCACCATCCTGTTTTGTTATGTTATATTTTCTCTTTTCATCCGCTCTCTCGCTCTCATTTGTATCAAGAATTGCATTTACAGTCAAAAGTTTATTCATATTATTGAATCGTGTGATGGTCAATGTGTATGTGTCAAATCAATTGCTGTAATTGGTATGCGAATCCTTTTTGGATAAAATGAAAAGTAGCATGAATGGGTGGTTTCAGGCTGCGTTTTTTGACCGAGGCCATACATTTTCATTTTCCCTTTTCCTATTTCTTCGCTTCTTTCGCAGTTGTATTATACATTCCCATCATACCGCGTTCCCATTTGATACGCACATTAGATCGAGATACATAGGCATACATCTATACGGCTGTCGTCCATATGACTGTCGAATTGATACCAGGTGAATTCTCCCAATTCACCATTGCTATTGCCATTATCAGCGGCTTCATCGTCATTTTTGGATACGTGTCCATATTTGTAAAAGAAAGATTGTTTATATCCGAAGCATGTAAGTGGTTCATGGATGAGGAGATAACACGTAGCATGCGCTCATTGTGATGCGATAACATAGTCGTGGCACTTGTCGTTGGTATCATTGCTGGGCCACTCGTAGCCAATGGAATTGATCCCTATTCTTGGGATGACATGAATGAAATCACCAAACAAATAACTCGGTGCGTCATTGCCATCCAGGTTATTATCATTATTGTCACATGCTGGATCAACAATGAAGTGGTTTTCTCATGATTACGTTGTGCATATGCAGGTCATGGCTGTAGGGATCGAGTTGCCAAAGTAAGTACTATCATACATTTTTGAAGAGAGATGTAGTGGATGTATTCACTCAGCTGTCATAGGCATTACTTGAAGAAAGAATGGGCAACATTCATGGTGCTAATGTTCCCTGTGATGATATTTATGTGGTTGATCAGCGGGCTTTTCATATGGGCTCTCATCCCCCCTATTGACTACGTATGTAAGAATGCTACATAGCAACAGCAACAGGTTGCCATGGAAAAAATCTAACAAGGTCAATACGTAGCTGAATTCTCTTGTGATTGCAGCATGCGTCACACCCACTGATCCAGTAACGTACTCAATCTCAATCATGGCGACGATGAAATCATCCATAGAGAGAGATCTAACATGTATGGTTTATAATAACACCAGGTCTTAGCCAATTCAGTTGTCAAGGGACGATTTGCAGAGAAGCATGTTCCATCTCATATTCGTAATGCACTCGCTGCTGAAAGGTAACTATCTTGTGTGTGTACATATGATGTGAGTGGAGAAGATGACATTTTATCATACATCAGCGGAGGCAATGATGGGATGGGGTTTCCATTTCTATTCCTTGCTATTTTCCTCCTCGGCGAACCAGGTACAGGCAAAGCAATCGGCAAGTGGATATACGAGACATGCCTCTTCCAAATCGCATTGTCGGTCGTCATTGGCGTCATTGTTGGATTCGTGGCACGCAAGATTCTGCAATGGTCTGAAAGAAAGTAAGGACGTGGATCTTGGTATGATAAAGGCTGGATCATTGATTGTTCTTGGATACGTAGTCGTCTCATTGACAAGCCATCATTTTTATCCTTTGCAATCGCCCTTGCTGTAAGTAAACTTTATCATGGGGAATGTGTATAGGATGTCGGCATGATGACACGTGCGTGTATGTAGTTGTTCCTTATGAGCATGACCGGATTTTCGGGAAGCGACGATGTGCTGGCATGCTTTGCAGCTGGCAATGCCTTTTCGTGGGACGACTGGTTTAGACAAGAGACCGAGGAAGCTCATTTCCAAGAAGTCATTGATATGCTACTCAATCTGTCAGTGTTTGTATACATTGGAACCATTATTGTAAGTATAAAAACCTACCTACATGTTGTGTGTCAATATCAACTTACAATCACTTTGTAGCCGTGGCGGGAATTTGGGAATTCAGCACTTGGCTTGTCACCTTGGCGCCTGGTAGTGATTGCTATCCTTATCCTTTTCTTCCGGAGAATGCCTATTGTTATCGCCCTCAAACCTATCATGCCAGCTATGAAGACATATCGAGAAGCCACATTTAGCGGGTGGTTCGGTCCTATGGGTGTAGGTGCCGTCTTTTTGTCAACCATTGCCAAAGAAGAGATGGAGAAGGTCTATGAAGATGAACCTGAATTCCCGATTATTGTCGATCTTATTGGCCCTGTGGTGTTATTTGTCGTGCTTGCATCCACACTTGTACATGGATCAACCATCCCACTTTTCCAACTCGGCAAACGTATTCGCACACGCACATTATCCATTGCCAGTAGCACAGGGAGTAATCGACTTAAATGGCGACGCAGTACCCACGACCTTGATGAAACACAGCGCAATACCCTTATCAACATGCTTGGAAAGAGACGTCGTAGATCAAAAGTGGAAGAACAAGAAGAGGAGCAACAGCAACAGCCACCTGAACATGCAGCAGTGGATATGGAGGATGCTGAAGAAGATTACTTGCCGCATGATGAAGAGGATGAGGAAGTTGAACAACAAGAAGCAGCTGCACGTGTTGAAGGCGAGCCTAGTAATCAGCATCTCAAACCATCATTAGAGGGGCATTCAACCAGCGAATCGCAAAGTGGTTCCAATATCCGATTCCTTGAACCAACACATCCACGACAACAACATCCTTATTCTGAATCAAGTGAAAGCTATTCCTCAGATATTCAAGATCAATACCCTACTGGCAAGCAACCCGCAACATCCGCTCATGATGAAGAATCTTATCCCCATTCGGAGGAAGAGGCTGAGAAGGCGGGTGATGATCCAAACGTATCGAATGAACAAGCAGAGCGCGTTGTGGAAAGGTACCATTGTGATATCCATCCAAGAATTGAAGTATGGGAAGAACGACCCTATGTCATCATTGAAGATACCGGTGACACGACACCCAATATCGTTATCAACAAGCGAGAAGGGAATTGGAAGAAAAGGATGCGTGATGCGATCAAGAAACTAGAAGCAGACATTGAACATGAGGAGCATCGTAAACAACAATAAATAGATAAAAGGTTGGGGAGCTTTCCTTTACTCTTTCAAATGCTATTGTATGTGTGTAATATGTGCGTGCGGATGCAAATGATGAATCGGCTACCATGAAGGGAGTGCGTGCTAGTGTGAAAAGTTACAAAAGTTGTGCGTGCAAATTACTATGTAAGGTGGCGAATAAAGCTGTAAAATGGCTGTTGTACAACAACAGAAGAATGATAAAGTAGATGGTAAAAAGTGGGTATCAATGATGAAAGAGGGAGGAGCAGCGTCGTTTACTTTGCCCTAAGCTTCCATCGAGGCAATGTACGTGATTTTGAATGCGTTGGAATACGGCCTGATCGTCGTCGATCACGACACATTTCTCGTCGTCTTTCGAGATCTTCGTGCGTAACGTGTGTAAGCGATCCATGTCTCTGGAAAGTGTTCTATGATAGAGAGAGAAAAAAAAAGGTTAAGCGATCCATGCAAATCACCCCCCTCGTTGCTAAACTCACCTCCATCAACATTTGGCAGTCAATGATCCGTTTTGGC
Organism: Lichtheimia ornata; assembly: GCF_029851405.1. Classification (NCBI taxonomy): domain Eukaryota; kingdom Fungi; phylum Mucoromycota; class Mucoromycetes; order Mucorales; family Lichtheimiaceae; genus Lichtheimia; species Lichtheimia ornata. The sequence continues at coordinate 285,331 of NW_026695344.1, forward strand.
ATGTTCTACACGAGGATGATGACGTATAAATGTCAGTCAATGCGCCCGCGTGTCAAATAAACCCTCTCACGCGGGATCCACGTTGTTACACCACAGCTTATACATTACCTGTATCACCTGGAAGATCTCCAGCGAATCCTTGAGAGACATGATAAGGTTTTCACTCATCTTGAACAATGTCAATGCCACGCGAAATAAAGCACTGGATCCTTCACTATAGTAGATTGGTATAGGGTAAGCGACATGGATCATATCAAGCAGCAGCAGCGTGAAGGTTGTACTTACTAAAAGAAACAATCCCAAACACGAAGGACCGTCTATGTAAAAAAGAAAGAGGATGATGAGTCATTTGATCTACCCTATCATTCATCATTGAAGAAAAAAGCATACCTCGATTGGAAGAATGTTAATAAACAAGGTGAGGAACCAATGATTGGTAACCAAGGTGATGGTTGGCATGGATGCACTATCAGCTGCAGAATCCCAAAATGAAGATTTGTCTGACAGCTTGTTCCACAAGTGAGGCATTCGTTCCCAGATCAGCATCATGAGCACTGTTTGATCAATGTTGGATCCTTCCATGGTCACGTCATAGACACCGGCTGGTAAGAGGTTTTGTACAATGGTGACAAGAGTCCAAAAGGCTTCTTCCTCCTTCATGAAAAGCAAGAGCATGCCGACGATATAATTCAATGATTGGCAATATCCGATGGAAGGGCTGTAGATTGAAAATGCAGAAAGGACTCTTCGTAAAGCGCCAATGATAGCAGGTGAATGTAATGCAGCGGTACTACCCATGGATGCATGATGATTGTTGTTGTTGTTGTTGTTGAATGAGGATGCTGTTCTAAATTGAATATTGTCGGGAAAAGTACGATGTAAATCACGTGCAATAATATCGGCAAACTCGTTGGTATCGCCCATCGCTTCAGCCTTGGCAAGGAACTTTTCATATACACCGGGGTTGGAGTCCATCTTGGCTTCCGCTCCGCTATAGTGTAGCCATACCTGGTTAACAAGGAGTGTGGAAGTCAGATATATGAAGTGATTCAAATTCCTCCTCGTTCTCTCGCTCTCCCCAACAAAAAAAAAACCTCCTCTTTGTAGTAGAAACCAAAAACCCCCAAATGTATGTGCACACTTACCCTTCCTCGAAGATGAGCAGGTACTCCCTTGCGGATGTATCGTTTCACTTTTAGGAGATTTGCATAAGTAAACTTTGTTGTTGTTGTGATGATGATGATGATGATCATACCTTTGGAACATCGTTCTGGTAACCGGGACTCGTGTTCCTTGAGTAACTGTTCCCATTTACTCAATCGTCTTTCCAATACAGCTTGATAGCTTTCCTCGTGGGCATGATGATCTTCAAGGGTGACCCATTGTGATGCTTTGCGGAATCCATAGCAGTCCCTATAATACACAAGGTTTGTGTGTTGCACATTGGTTAATTTAATATCCTCTTGAAAAGGGGGCTTTGTCTGTGTGTGTGCGTGTGCGCATGTGTCACCACCTACGTTTCAGGATTTTCTTCAAAGGATACAGGAGGTGGTGGAGATACTAGCTTGGCATTGTCGGATGGATCAAGCTCGTGTTTACTGCCAAATCGTTTGAAATGGAAAAGAGAAGGGGATGATGATGATGAATGGCTGTTGCTCTTTTTGAGCTTGAACAAGTTGCGGTTGCTGGTACTGGGTGATGTGGGTGTAGAAGAAAAGGGTATCTTGCCATCGTCATAGAGGCTTTCTGGTGACATGATGGGTGGAGGTGTCCATCGTTCTTGAGTTGTCATGGATGTCAATGCTGTATCAATCGTTGTTGTGGTATTATTTTTGGATGATGATGATGATGATGGTGAGTCGCTTTTTTTAGATTGCTCCTTGTGAGATGTTGTTGTTGTCGTCGTCGTATTATTATCCGTGTTACTGGTCATGGTTTCCATCAGGCTTGGACGAACAGCACGTCGAATAAGGACACCCCCAAGCAACGCCCCCGTGTTGTCGGTTGTTGGTGGAAAATACTCGTGTTTGGTAGCCTCCATACTTTTGATCACCGTTGCAGATGTTGTTGTTGTGGTGCTGGTGCCTGAAACATCTTGACTACTATTGCTGCTACTCGTTTCGCTGGTGACACTGCTACGTCGATCACTGTTGCTATTATTACTTCCATTGCTGGTATGATGCTGATGATAAATCTCGGTATCCAACGCGTGATGATGTGTATTGAGTGATGGCATAGGTGGCGATACAAGATGATGTCGAGTTAGGCACATTTGAGAAGGGGCACGCACCATAAAGTCTTGATCGCTATGTTCCTGTAACCATCTTTGCTTGCTTTTCCTTTGATGATGATGTTGTACAAAGGACTCGGATCGTTGACGACGAATATTGTTGGCATCGTAAGCAGCAGCGGCATAGATGGACATGGTGCCGGGATCGAGTGAGCGCGATTGATGTAGTAGATTGGGAGTTGAGACGTAATCGGCGGTTGCTGCTTTCTTCAACGGTGTACTTTTACTCGCACTCACAACACTGGGAGGCTCTGGAACTTGCAACGAGTCCATGATAAGCGAGGAGGCGAGAAGAGGAAGGGATGGAGAGGTGTTGATATGCGGTCGATAATTTATATATGGGAGGATGTAAAAAGAAAGGAATAAAGAAACAAAGAAAGAAAAAGGAACGTTTGAAATATAGAATGTGGAGAAGAAAGAAAACGACAGAGAAAGAAAAGGACAATGATATAAAATTGGATGTAGGACAAGCTGTCGATGTGGTTAAGGGGGCATGGTCCGAATATGATCCTTGCGAACATTTACCTTTCTTGGTGCAGCGTATATAAAAGGTCCGCATCCTCCCTACCTCCTCCCAAAATGCAACATTACATCTTTGTGTACATACATAAAACAAAGACAAGTTGGGTGGCGTCATTCTCCCCATCACCAGTTGTAGTAATAGTGATAGATTATGTAGTAGTATCATCATTCTCTTTGAATAAGATCACAATCAAATCAGACCTTATTTGTGTACCCAATGCATCCACCCATCATGTATCACGTTATCAAATTGAAGATTGATTTGGTTCCTTCACTCATATACATCACTCAACTACGAACAGCGCCCTTCAAAGTGTGCCACAATATTATGCAACAACATGGACACAGAGCGTGCGAAAGTTGGACCATGTGGCATTGAACGGAAAAGACATTCAAGAGGGATACATGCATGTGACCTTTCTCGCGAGGCATTTTCAGGTAGTAAAACCGGGTCAATATTCATTTTTGGTTCTCTTGGTTTCTTTCAACTTGTTCTCTCACTCCTCTCCTCCGACCACGACACAACCACCGTGTCCTAATGACTCAACCCGATCAACGCACAAGGTCTCCACCACCTCCACCGTTGCAGTTCGATCCCCATTCATTGACAACCAACTCTACACCCCAACACCTTTGCTATCGACATCGTCCCGACTTGACTCGAAATCGCCCTCCAGATCCATTCAATTTCCAAGATGTCCAACGAGTAAGTCTATACTACATAAACTTCCATTGATTTGAACTAACATGGTATCTATCAGCAAATTGAATGCCTGTCATCCTCGGACCAAGCTGCTATTTCACATGTGTGGTCATTGTTCGCTCAAGCACCAGCAGATCAACGCACATTGATCCTCAAAGGCTTGCTCTCTACCTGTTGTATGCCACAGCTTTCATTCTTATACGATGAGATCCGCCCTTTACTACGCATCGATTTCGCCTGCATCTTACCTCGTGAAGTGTGTCTACGAATCCTTTCGTTCCTGGATGCAAAGTCATTATGTCATGCCGCCCAAGTATCGAGGTTGTGGAAGTCATTGGCCGATGATGATACCTTATGGCACCGAATGTGTGAACAACACATTGATCGTATTTGCACCAAATGCGGATGGGGATTACCATTACTCGACAAGATCAAAAGCCAAGGGAAACGACATGACAACAATAGTGGTGGTCGCAGCAGCAGTCCAATGGTGATGGATCCGATTCCTCCCGATACAACAACAACAACAACACAATCCTCCCCCAACAAACGTGCGAGATTTGATATATCCAACAATCAGCAGCAGCAACAAGAAATGATGATGATTGATGATCACCAAGAACATGAAATGCATCACCATGCCAAAAAACGACGTCCCTGGAAAGATGTGTACAGCGAACGATTAGTGGTGGAACGTAATTGGCGACAAAACAAACACACAGTACGACAATTAAGTGGACACACCGATGGCGTGATGTGTGTACAATTTTGCGAAGCAAGCAATATAGCCATCACTGGATCATTTGATAACACGATACGCGTATGGAACTTGGAGACTGGACATGAAATACGACAATTGACAGGGCATACAAGAGGCGTACGTGCATTACAATTCGACAAGTGCAAACTAGTGTCCGGGGCCATGGATAACACCTTGAAGATATGGGATTGGCATACGGGGCGTTGCATTCGGACACTTGAAGGGCATACGGCAGGCGTCCTTTCATTGCATTTCGATTGTCGATTACTCGCCAGTGGATCAGCCGATTGCACCATCCGTGTTTGGAATTTCGCAGCTGGGGAATGTTTTTCTCTCACAGGCCATACCGAATGGATCAATTCAGTGCGTATTTGTACCTATGATCAATTACTTGTCTCCGCCAGTGATGATGCTACTATTCGCATATGGAATCTTCAATCAAAAGCCTGCGTCAAGGTCCTCAATGGCCATGTCGGTCAAGTTCTTTGTGCTTTGCCCAGTACGACACGTGCATTTAGACATCGACTGGTATCCCAACAATCATGCAGCAGCGCAACCACAACGGATCACGACAATGAACCGGTTATTGTCTCTGGTGCCTTTGATAACACCATCAAGTTTTGGGATTTCACGGGCAATTGTTTACGTACTCTCTTTGGTCATCTGGAAGGCGTTTGGAGCGTGGCCTTTGACAGTTTAAGAGTCGTTTCTGGTTCACATGATCGGAGCGTACGTGTATGGGACATGGAAAGCGGTAAATGCATGTATGCTCTTAATGGTCATACCAATCCTATCACTGCAGTAGCCATGAGCGATACCAAGATTATCTCTGCATCGGATGATGGTGATGTGCGTATTTGGGATTTCGGCATGTCTCAGTAGTAGAAGGAGGTAGTAGTAGTCATAGTAGCATGATGATTGTTGTCGGCCCTTGGATCACATGTCCCATTTGCAAAACACACACACACACATTAATCACCCACCTAGCTAGTAAACACACACATACATACCCTGCAAATGTAACATTTGATTCACAATCTTATGGAACAATAATAAAGATATACCCACCCATACTTTTAGCTACTTTCTCTACTTTCCTTGTCTACCACATTTACATTGTTACATTGGGACCGGCAATGGTTGGCGGCGAGGTGCCTGATAAGTTTACCTTTTGTGGACTTTGAACCTTAACCTTAATATCAAAGCCATACCAACTCCAAAATCATGGGATTCTGTATCGTCGTACTTGTGTGATAGGCTTCAAAGGTAAAGAGAGCTCCCATGTATTGCATCCATATGCTTATGTGTGTATCTAGTGACGAGGGATAAATCATAAAAGTAGGGAAATCCATCATAAAGTAGCCTCTTTTTTCTGGAAATGACAACATGGATAAGCAGCAGCAAGCAGCATCTTGGAAGGTTTGGTAATTGAACCGACAGCATCATTCAAGCTGTCGTCACACCTATCTTGCATCAGGAACGAGGGGAAGCCGAGTATACTGGTACGTCATGGGAAGCGGAATAGAAGAAGGAGGGAAAGGCGTGACATTCCTAACAGAGCACCATTCCCTTTTCTATCATTGACCGATTTATGAGTATGTTAAACAAAGGCTTTAATTACATCGAAGAAAGTGCGATGGAATAATCTATTTACAAAAAGGGGGAAGGGGGTTGGCGTGGTGGTGGGGTATACGAAATGGTTTCATCTCTACTACATTACTTTTCCATCATCATCAGTGATGGTAGATGTAAACATATATCTATCCATGATCCTTCACTAATCAACCTCCGTAAGAGCAACAACCATGATAAAACAAATAAACAGCATGATCAATAATGCCATGGTGTAACCCGCCCATCCATGACCGACATCAATAAGCCGATGCACGATGCGGCGTTGGTTTTTAAAGTAGATAACGACCGAGATACACAAGCTGGAAAAACCGAGAGCTACCATGATAAAGGCAACAATCCTATGAGTTGCCGCGATTAGATGATGTCGATCGAGCACAAAAATGAGTGTATGCGTGTGCAACATCATTTACCTTGTCTTATAAGGTGTTGGTTCTTCGTGATTCCACGGTAATGAATTGGAGGGTGCCAAATTTTTATCTCCTCGTAGATCGATCAATGTCATGTAGCCTGGTATGATACATGCATATGCACATGTCAATAAGATACATAGGTCGTGTGGATAACATGCATGTTGAGCCGTGGGTTACCTATCAGTGCTAGTGTCATGCCAACACGAAGCCATGATAAAAAGTTGCGTTCGTTGGCAAAGTGATCGCGTGGATCGGGGCCATCCACCTTGGTATGCACTACCCAGTCCAAGTATTTGTATGTGGTACTACAATGCTTATCGTTGCAAGCGATAAATCGCTTGTCATCGTTGGATTGTGACTCGATGGCTGTCAACGAAGTGCTCATGTGTGTGTGTGTGTGTGTGTGTGTGGTTGTGTGATAGCGTGTAGGGTATATAATATGGTTTAGAAAGAGAAGAGGAGGGGATGTGTGAAAGACAAAAGAAAAAGCGCACGATCTCTTGACGCAACAACAACTGCATATTATCAACCGACGACCTTTTTATATATGTTTGGCGGCGGTGTTGTGTGTGAGTTGGCGGTTTTGCCATGTTTTTATTTTTGAGTATGTATTACAATCAGATGAGCTTATTGTACTACAACCGCAAATGTAATGGCATCCAAATAACCTTGTTGATCTGCATCATTCCCATTCCCCTTTCATCATCAGCAGGCTGTTTGCAGAGAGAAAAAACGGAAAAAGGGCGCCGGTGGGTACAAGGTGTTGCGCAATGTTACACAGGATGCTGTCATTCGCCACTGTGTTACCAATGCTCCCCAATTCCACTAGCTCACATCCACCACTGCTGAAACAAAGAGAGGAAAAACGATCGAATGAGACGCTCCAGGTATAGTAGTTGTTGCACATTTCAAATAGGGTCAAGCGGAAAGTCTCATACGTTGCCTTTTGGTATCCAAGGAGGAAATACCACCACTATGATGATGATGATGATGCTTGATCATTGTTATGCGATGCAATGCTTCCTGCAGCAGCAGCAGCTGATTCCGCATTGTCATTTGGTAACGTGGACAAGCCCAAATTCCCAAACTGTGGGTCTTCTCGACGTTGGCGCATCAACCAGCTTGTAAATGAAACGAGTTAAAACATGATCTCAATACTGTAATGTAATGCCCCTGAAGCACATGGTGATTATCCTTTGTTGATTTTACGAACAATGGGACCTGTTATGGATGTGGTTGATTTCATGCAAGATCTTCATACATTAAGCTCCACAATAAATGCCATTTATGCATGTAGTGCTGCAAACAAGATGATCTACGTTTATTGTTTTGTTCTTTTATCACCCCACTTCAATGCTCGTTAGATCTGTTTACTGCCCACCACGCGTTTACACACCTCCTCACTTTTTTTTGGGCTCCCCTTTTTTCGATTTCGTCTCCTATATGAATATGATTCTCAAGCACCTTCCTCAACCTTGTACTGGGCAACGGGAGTATCCCCTTGACATCAACATCGATATCATTGTTATCCAAACATTATGTTCATTTTTCTTACTTTCTTTCCATCCCATCCATATACTACTACAAGCAATAGCACATCTCCTTGACAACATCATCATCCATTCTCGTATCCATGGCGACCACGCATCATGAGCAAGATTTATCATCCACAGGACCATTTACTTCAAAGCCATTGATTGAACAAAGGAGAGGTAGTCTAGCACAAATGTTTCTTACAACAACGTCGTCATTGCAACAGTCGGCGGCTCAAGAGGTACGAGAAGATCCCATGGACCAAGATTGGCCACCACCACCACCTCCTCCTCCATTGGAGTCGCAATCCATTCATAATGGGAGTGCCATGCCATTCGGTCGTCGACGGTCCTCATCTTGCAACATGTTGACAACGCCATCGATAGTGGGTGGAGCAGCAAGTAAAGGGCACGGTGGTGTTGATAGGCTATTGAATGTGCATACGCTGTACAAGATCAAGCGACGTAAATTTCATTTGTTTGGGAGCCAACAACAACAGCAACAGAAGCATGATCTTCCACCCGCCGCAGCACCGATACTATCATCATCGTCTTTGTCTTCATTACCATTATTGGAGGATGTGTCTATTGCCGAGATTCGAAGAGAAGGTGTCAAGGGAATGTTACAATCCAAAATCCCTATATGCTATTTCTTGTACCACCTACTACAAGAGATCAGCAGTGAAAACTTGGTAAGATGAGATGGTGGGTTTTATTACATACCTGGAAAAAGCTGATCATATCGTTACCACTAGTTCTTTTTTACCGAGATTGAGCAATATGAATCATTCACTTACATGACATTGGTGCAACAGCTGGCGACAGCGCAACACATCTATGATACCTACCTGAGTCCCAATAGCCATTTCGAGGTCAACATTGATGAAAGGATACGTCATGCTGTGCAGCATGCTTTACAAGAGAAACAAGTTCAGGGCTGTTTTGATCCTGCCAAGCAAGCTGTTTATGCGTTACTTGAATCCAGCTTTATGCGTTTCATTGATACACCCATTTGGTATGAGATGGTCAAACAATGTGGCAAGTATACATACTACTACGACTACTTTTTATTTGATCCAAGAAGACAACAATGTGACTCATGATGTTGTAATGTGTATGTAGGCGAGGAGACGATGTGTCATAATGAAGAAACAAAGCACGCGGCTGTCAACACGTTACTAAGATACATCGAGCAACAACATGCTATGCTATACACGAACCCGCATATGGATGCTCCATTGTCAATGTGTATGCAAACAGCTAAAAAAAGACATGATTTGACCAAATCCATGGTACACGAATTTTGTCTCACGGTGGTCGGTGTTGAATTTCAATACTACAACATTTGGTCCACACGACAAGATGAACATGAAGATCATCTAGAATATCATCATCGACAAAGCTCGTCATCATCTTCCTTTATGACACCTTCCTCATCCATGTCCTCCCTTTCTTCTCATTCACGTTCAGGGTCATCTCAATTGATTCAAGCTCTCAAACGTCCACGTCAAGTCGTTGAAGCATTTGATTTCTTCGCCAAAAAGAAAAAGTAGTTCATTTTTTTTGTCATTTGTTTTTTACTTGATATGCTGAATAGACATTGTTGTTGTGCAAGGTGCATGAGTGCGTGTGTGATTGTGTGTGTGTGTGTGTGAGTGTTACTAGGAGAAGAAGAGGAATAAGAAGAACGAAGAATACGCATGCTATAGGAGAAAGATAAAGAGCATATAGAGAGAGAGACAAAGAAAAAAGAAGGGATGGGGGAGAGTGAGTGAGTGAGTGAGTAAAAAAGAACGAATTTAATGCAAAGAAAGTAATGTATCTGCAGTAGTGTGTGGTGTAGGAGATCCTTGTTGCTGTTCGGCTGATGTCGTTGGCATCCCTGCAGGTGATGTTGTGGTGGGAGCGGTGGTTGTAGTGGTAGTAGCTGTTCTTGTTGTCGGAAGAGGTGGTTGTGCATGATGATGATGATGATGGGGTTGTGGTGGTTGTGGTGTGTTGGTTGTGTTCGAAGGTGTTGTGGAAGTGGTGGCAGCAGCAGCAGCGGCTACGACGGCGGCAGCAGCAACGGCAGTGGATGGTTTTTCCACACACCACCAACGATGGCCTTCACTCCAAGCCTTGCTTTGACATTCCTTACTGCAATACTTTGCCTTACGGCACCGTCGACATTTGGCGAATTCACGAGGCTTTTGTTCCCACTTTGTACAATGGACATTGGCACATTTGCGAATACCACCTCGTGTCTCATCCTTACGACACCCATTGCGCATAATAACTCCTGCCCAGTATTGGATCGGCTTTGGATGGATTCGATGTGTGAACTTTTCCACCACTGAAAACACGTTGGTATGAAAAGCTGTGTGGAACAGGTCGCGGATGTGTGGATACTTTGACAAATAAGCCAGTAATTGGAGTGACATCAAGATATCATCTTCACGATAGAATACATTGTCCACATTCAGAGAAGTATTGGTAGATGAAGGTGGTGCAAATGTATGTTGTCGTTCCATACGGTTCCGTCGTCGTTGATCGGCTGTGATTTTGACATAAGGAAAAGTGGTACGTCGACGAAGACTATTGATATGACGATGCTGAGGATGATGAGGAGAAGAAGAAGAAGAATGATGAGATGATATGGTGTTGGTGTTATTGGTAGTTGTAGAAGTAGTAGTTGTAGTTGTTGTTGCTGTTGCGGAAAGAGGATTGGAGGAGGAGGACGAAGATGATGATGATGATGGTGTATTATGATCGGTATATGGCTTTGTTGTATCGGGTTGTTGAATAAATGGTTCTGGTTGTGGTTGTAATCCTGAATGAAATGAAAATGTGTGAGTTGTCTTATTACATAGAAACAAGGGGATATATAGGATATGATATGTGTGCGCGTGTATGTGTGTGTGGGATAGAGAGAGAGAGAGAGAGGATAAAGGAGAAGAAGGGAGATGAGTCATCATATCCAAAGTACTACTCACCTGCAGCTGCTGCTGTTGCTGTATTGTCGGATGATGTCCATGATGTGGATGATGCGTTGCCGCCACCATCACTACCACCAACGCCGCCATTGTTGTTGTTGTTGTTGTTGTTGCTGCTGCTTATACACAATGGTCGATTACTTGCAACATTGTTAGATGCCACTGCTGCTGCCGCTGCTGCCGCTGCTGCTACTGTTGCTGCAGAGATACTATCTCCTTGCTGTTGTTGCTGTTGCTGTTGCCGTTTCTCCTGGTCTTGTTGCTCACGAGATACAACCTCCAAGGCTCGCAAGAAGTTTTGCAATACGCGCAACACAATGGTCACCATCCCTGCATCGACGACTCTTGTTCGAATCTGTTCGGTACCACGTACACCAATATTGACGGTGCATTGGAAAGCAAGAGACCACTTCCATAAGCCACGAAGATCATTGGGCTGCTGCTCTGCTGAAAGGATGCGAACCAATTGCTCTAAACCACCATCCAACGACAGGATTTCCCGGATGCGAGGTGAAGTTGAAGTCAAATAAGCCAAATGAGTAAGCGAATTAATCAGCGGTAGTGTTGCTGTCGAGTCAAGAGCACGACGATCGTAGACTGCAGACGTGATGCATATTGAAGCACGGTTCTGATGAGGAAAGCTAAGATTTGGCTCTCGCATATTGAATAAAGAATAAAGAAAAAGAGAATGAAAAAAGGGAGGTTGTGTGTGTGTGTACGCTGTTAGCGTAGGAAAAAAAAAGAAAAGGGAGAGAGTGAGAGAGAGTGAGTGAGAGAGAGAGAAAGAGCGTGGGTGCGCGCGCTGTTGAGGGATGTGAGTTTGTGAGTGTGTGTGTTCTTTGTGCTGCGGAGAGACAGAGTGATGAGTGTGTATTAGTGAGCAAAGAGTGATGGGGATATATAAAAAACCAGCAGCACCAACAAGATGGAAGCGGGGTATCATCACCGCGATTGCTTTTTTGGTGCCATTTACCGGACAACTGATTCGTGTCCATGCAATCGAGATCCCTTTTGCCTAAGGGGGGTCTGCGGGATTTGTATCAATCCAATACAAGCACACTATTCAATCCAATTAAGGAATACCTACTGGCCCGTGCCTTATCTTTACACACGTTCTTCATGTAACGCAGTGTATCATCCATCCTCATAACACAGTATCACTCGTCGTAGTAATAATGAATCCTCATCACACGTATTGATTATTCTATTAAATCATCATGCATGATAGTGCATGAATGTGTATGTGTACATTGTTTTGTTTTACGATTGTTTTTCAAGAAAGTCGTCCTCCACACACAACAACAACGCCCGTGCGGTATATTATAGTTGTCATCATTTATACACAAAACATAATGATGGCATTTCTATGGCAACTAACAATGATAAATAAGATAAGGGGTCAATAACAACGGGTATCAAGTAGCAGTCGTAGGAGAGAGTGGCTTGACAACTGGGAGAAGAACGATGCTTCGGCTAACTCCCAAATGAAGAAACATGTTTTTTACCCTTTTTCTGCCACCCTTATTAAGATCTGCGTATATAGCATTACCCTTATTCATGCATTAATGATGTTGTTGATACTCACTTTTATATACCTTCTTGTGGTTTATCATGCCCATGACTGATCTATCCACAACTAGTACGCTGGACCTTTTTCATTCGTGCTATCACCCGCGTCATGAACATCATGTGGGAGTTCTTCCACGAAACTTTGCTGGTCATCAATCATACTTACATAGATCAGGTGTTGTTCATGATAATAAAGGTTTAGGGTGTCCCACTACTATCATGTAAGCTGGGTAGTCGTTTGCATGCCAACAAATGATCCGGATCATGAAAGTAAGTGTACGCTAGGTACTTATCGTGATCATCGGTCGATCAGCCAATTTCCAGTTGATTTGCACAGAGACTATTTGCTGGATGTTGCTATATACTCTCATGTTCAAGGAATAAGGCAACCGGTATATACTATTACTTCAAATGTCGCTGAGGTGTATATGGATACCTAGCACTAAGGACACGTGCTTTCATTGTTCGATTTCTTTGTCATCTGTGGTATATCATTGCTATTGTGGCGAGGGAAAAAATGGCACATGCATTGACGCTGGTGGCCCACTCTTGATTTAAAACATCATTGCTCGCCACACTACGAATCTATCGTATACGGGGTGGATCATCGATGATCTTCTTTTACGTTCAAACCATGATTTATTTACGACTTTGGTGGAATCCTATTGAGTAATCTACCAGGTAGGATCTCTTACTTTGTTGTCATTAAAGCCATATGGCAGTGTTTGCTATTATGATTGATCCAGAGGAACCATTTGTCACCAGGTGTAATACTAGGAAAGAAGGCTGCTTTTGTTGATGTGCGTTGTCAAATACGCACGCATTGTACTCCTTTTGCCTTACACCCCGCACATCATGTGGGTACCCGACTTTGTATAGTTTCTTCCTTCTGTTTTTTTATGGGGATGTGCCATATTGTTTTGGTCATTCTCTTCTTCCTTGGTATTGATATTGTCTCATGGCATCAGCTTCTTCACCCTCATCAATACGAGCAACACAGCATTTGGGTGGTCAAAAGCAGCCATCATCCATGTATTATAAACCATCTCTTGCACCGCAAATAAAACACGGCTCTTCCGCATCCTCCCCAAAAAAGATCATCACCGTTTCACCACCCAGCTCTGCAACCAACTCATTCGTTTCTCTCAGCCCACCTCAACAAAGTATCAATGAACACGACAATCGTCAACCGGAAACCCTTCCATTGAAACCAAATTGGACGCATCGCGACAGCAATAATACCAATGGACATTCAACAAGCATAGCACAATCAGGTAGTTATATAGATATGAGCGAAGCGTGATATGTGAGCTTGACGTGGTATAAAGAGATACAGGCGCAGGGATCATCATCATCGTCATCGGCTCTTGTCGGTTTCCGACCGCTTTCTCGTGCAACCAGCAACAGTGGTAGCATAGCAACCGTATCCAGTGCAAAAACGATTACTCCAGCAATGGTCAAAAAGATACATGTAAGTCTCCAAAATACTCATATGGATCAAGCGGCTTATTAAAGTAGAGTTCATACATACATGTAGTACCTTCGGGCCATGACGGTGCATCTCGCCAATGCATATCAGAAACGAGATCATGCCTTTGTTTTTGAACAGCAAAACAACCCAAGACGATTACTCACACGACCCGGCAAACCAGCAAAGAATGATGGTTACGACAACAAGTTTGATGATTATATCTTGAGAGTGCATGATACGCTTGGACCCAAAGACAAGCAGTAAGTGTGGTACTCATATACAATGGCTTTTCATTTATGGATCATAAACAAGGTATCGCGTCATTGATTTGCTGGGAAGTGGTACATTTGGACAAGTCGTCAAATGTGAACGTGTGCCAACCAAGGAGCTGGTCTCGGTCAAGGTGATCAAGAACCACAGGAATTTTCGAAACCAGAGTTATTTGGAGGTGGATACGCTGAATTGGGTAAATCCGAAAGAGAGAGAAAGGAGCATTTGTCTTTGCGTACTTATTATCCTTGTCAGCTACATAGCAGATTATCCAAGAGGGATCGCACAGAGCGCATCTTGAAGCTTCATCATTCTTTCGATCACAAGAATCATCTTTGCATCGCCTATGAGCTCTTGTCATATAGCCTTTACGACCTTCTCAAGCAAAACAAATTTCGAGGATTGCCAATGTCCATGGTACGCACCTTTACGGTTCAGCTGCTTGAGACGCTTGTTCTTCTTAAGGAGGCTATGGTGATCCATTGCGATTTGAAACCCGAGAACATACTACTCAAAAGGTGAGAAGGGATGAGATCATTGTGGGTTATTATCATTACCAACCATAAATAGCGTCGATTCTCCAGAGATCAAGGTCATTGATTATGGTTCAGCTTGTCACATGAATTCACCACGTCGCATCACGTATATACAATCGAGATTTTATCGTTCACCCGAGGTCATTCTTGGTTTACCTTTCACCTACGCTATCGATATGTGGTCCCTGGGATGTGTTGTGGCAGAGCTATTTTTGGGTGCTCCCTTGTTACCAGGTGAATCCGAATATCATCAGCTAAGGAGGATCACGGATATGCAAGGGTAAGTAGTAGTTATGGAAAGTGAGCGGCATTTATCTTATGCAATGCATCCACCACCATAGTCCACCACCAGCCTACATGTTGGATGAAGGAAGCAACACCAACAAATTTTACAACCGAACTCGGATACCAAATGAGCAAAAGTTACCGCCATCAAATTCTTCAGCTACCAACAACACGCAGCACCTTTATCGGCTGAAGCCTGATTTGCATCACATTGCAGAGCGACCAAGGACAAGTTTGACGGATCTGATATTGAATTATGATGGTTCTTCCTTTGCTGAAAGGGCGCGTAATCAAATGACAGGCCAAGCTCCAGCTAAGAAAACATTGACAACCCAAGGTAATAGGGAACATTTTCTAATAAGGTAACATTATCATGTTGACGTCTTCAAATAGAATCCCAAGAGCGTTATTCACTAGCCAATTTTCTTCAAGGACTGTTAACGATTGATCCGAAGCAGCGATGGTCACCAGAGCAGGCACTTGGCCATCCATTTGTGAAAGGCGAGCAGTTTACAGGACCTTATCTACCACCGGCGGCAGCAATTGACAAGCCTACATCAACTAAATCGCCTCAACAGCCATCCACTGTCAACGTATCGCCACCACAACCGTCATCTTCATTGGAAGCAGTCAACTCAAAATCACCATCCAAGAACGACCAAAAAGCAACGTTGCCTACACCAACGTCACCGCACATGATACCCAATTCAAGTAAAAATCAGCATCCTTCGCATAAGCAATCGGATACTACTATGCCTATCAACATTGTACGACCACGTCCCCAATCCACTACACAAATCGATCGTCTTCTAGGCAAGTCAACTGCTCCTGTTCAGCCATCTCCTTTGAGCAAGTTTCATCAAAATGCACCCACCGCTACCAAGAACAATACAATAACAGCAACAACAACAACAACAACCAATATCAACAACCCTTCAGCTGCTGCAACGTCAAATAAGGATGAGAAGAGTGGTGCAACGAATAACACGACACGACGAGTCAAGATTGCACCCATGGTCAAGATGCGTCGTGGTTCTCATGATTCTTTTTGTATGCCGGATGAGATACGTCGCACCTATTCCTCTGTCTCAACAGTGCTCAAGGGGGAAAAGAGCTTCTATAACCATGGCAACCATAGTACACCGCATCTCCAGTCGTCGTCAAGTGCACTAGGATCGGATGGTGGCGATACAACGGATATAGATGATGATCATTATCGCACGCTTTATGGTGCCAATCACTTTATTATCAACAACCAGAATAGCAGTAGTAGTTTTAGAACGTTGTCTTCTAGACATGCAGGAGAAGCTGCTGGTGGATTAAGGATGATGGGTGTACATAACAAAAAGTGATTAAAAACATTTGTGGTATCGAGGATACATATGTCAGGTGGCATGCACATGATGGAGGAAACGAGGATGAGGAATCTAAAATCTTGCTCTTTGAGGACTGTTATCAGAAGAAGGATCATTTATCATGTTGATGATGAGTGGTGCTTACGTGGTTGTGTTTGTTTTACAAGGTGTGCAAGTGACCTTGCCAATTTATGCGTTGTCCATCATCAGTATAGCGTTGCAAAGCTAACCCCATATGGCATTGTGTATAAAAGATGCTCATTGTCACCTCGTACTTAGCAATGATGTCGCTATGAAAAAACGAAGGCAAATCTTTTACATACATACCCCTTCTTCTTTTCCGTTCACAGCAAGAGGCGGGTACATAGATGGATGGGCTCAAGGGCAGGATTGAATGCATCCAGCAATTGGAATTCATTACCAACATTAGCTCATGCTACAAGTAGGTAATCAGGCGATGATGATCATCGTATACATGGATCGCTCAAGCATCAAATAGGAGGAGGGTGTAAAGCTTTCCTGTCATTGATGGCTTTCAAAGGCACAAGATTCGTTTACAATGATGAGTTGCTCTCATTAAGCTTGTGGCATATGGCACATGGACCATGTAGCCCTTCAATGTTTAAAGCATTGACAACATTTGGATTATGCGGATGTTGTGGTACACAGGGGCACGTGCACAGTAGTACATGGCGAAGCACTGGAAATAGATCAAACAAGATGACGACTGTGGAGCTAGTACATGTGTATTGACAAAACCAGGTAGATCAAGTCGACAATGGTCGTTAAAAGGGATGTTACACTAATACAAAAACATCTATAGATAATGGAGAAATTCTATTTTAGGTACAGAAGGAAGCGGCGAGAACGGGTGAATAGACGACGATCCGGTTGCTTAGTTTCAGACCACATCCTTTCCTTTCCTCTTCTCTCTTTCTTACCTGTGTGGTCTTCTCTCCCTCTCTTTGTTCTTCCCCTTTCCTCGCTATCTCCTCCAATATCGTATCCACACGTCTTTTACTGATCTCTGATGCTTGATCCCAATGCTCTCTCAATCGCAAAACCCCAAGATGCAATGACGAAACAACCTGTCAACAGAAAGGGCAGCAATGGTCATCAACAAGGCAACAATGGCATTCCTGAATTCGTAAAGAAATTGTTTTGGTACGTGCTATTGAGGACGAGTGTGGTGGGCATGATGATCGATTGACTGTGTATTGATTGTCATGTAATAAATAGCATGCTTGAAGAATGCATATACCCACACATTTTCTCTTGGAGCACAAAGGGCGATACGTTTGTTGTCAAGGATCCAAGTGAATTCGCCAAAGTGATTCTACCCAGTCATTTCAAGCACTCCAACTTTTCAAGCTTTGTGCGGCAGCTCAATAAGTATGATTTTCATAAGGTTCGCAACCCAGATGATCGACGACGCCGCATGTATGGTGACCAGGTAATGTCTTCTTTATTCATATGCTTCTTAACAACCCCAACGCTTTTTGTATTCATTTCAATGATATTCTTAGGCTTGGGAATTCCAACATCCGAATTTCAAGTACAACCGAAGAGACCTCCTGGAAGGAATCAAGGTATTAAAATAGATACATGCAAATGGGTACTCCTTGAAATCACGATGGTATTAAAACAACTTTTTAGAGGAAGGCAACTGGCAAAGCAGCAGCAGCACGTAGCACAGCAGCATCAGCGGCAGGGACTAGTACCAATGACGGGGCTGATAGTACTGGGACATCTGATTCAGGTCAATCTACGAGAAACGAGCTCAAGGCGTTGATTACCCAGTTACAGGATCAAATTCAACAATTGCAGCATACACAATCAGAAATGGCCTCGCAAATCCATGCATGTGATAGCAGATCCAATGCAGTGCTGGATGCAATCAGTCGGTGTCGCGGCAACATGGTATCCCAAGAAGGTTTAATGCGAGATATCATGCACCACGTGGCAGCCACAACAACCAATGTCGAGCAACATGGTATGATGAACAAACTTTGTTTATATACGCAATGCTAATAAGAGTGATTTTAGATACGACGCAGAATGACAACAAGAGCAATAGCAACAATGGGCTATCGGTGGATGTCCAGAAGCTTTTGGAGACGTATAACTCTGTTTCACAGGCAAATGAAGAACAAATGAATCGGATATCCAAACTTTTGGAGCAGCGGGCCGACACAAACAGCCACATTCAGTCATGGCAACCACCACCGCCCATGCCAACGCCCAATAGCAACAATCCTACCACCATGGTGACTTCAACAACAACCATGATGAATACACCCTATGCATCTCAACCTTATAATCACTTATCAACGATTCCACCTTCAATGCCATTCAAATTCACCATGGCAGCAGCGTCCTCTAGTGCATTACGGCGAAAATCCAATATCCCAGGCTGGTCAACACCTCCTCATGTGCTATTGGTGGATGATGACATGATCTTTCGTCGACTTTCCACAAAGCTTCTACAAGTAGCAGGCTGTACCATTGATGTGGCATCCGATGGTTTAGAAGCAATCACCAAACTTGGTTCACGTTCCTATGACATTGTGCTCATGGTAAACCAAAAAGATACATCCTCTTGCAATCGTATTTGAGTCTAAATGGCAACCATTAATTATTAGGATATCATGATGCCCAAATTGGATGGCATTTCAGCTACACGAAACATTCGCCAATACGACACATGGACGCCCATCATTTCCATGACATCGAATACCACGGATCGTGATGTGCAAGAGTACATTCTAAGCGGCATGACAGACGTATTACCTAAGCCTTTGGACAGCGGGACATTACGCAAGTTATTGGAACGTTATTGTGCTCATCTTAAAGCCGTGAGACAAGGTTACTTGAACAACGCCATTGATGCTGCTATGACGCCCAAGATTACCGAAGCCGTGGATGAGAGAGAAAACAATAAGCGTAAAGAGCCAACCGTCAGCTCCACACCAGCATCAGCCATCATGCATCATCAGCATCAACATCAACAACAACCTTCATTCCAACGACAACTTGACAACATGATGACCAATCCTCCTGTCATTATATCCACCACATCTTTTATGAACGCTATGCAACAACAACAACATCTTCATCATCAACCCCACATGCATCATCCATCATCCTCAGTAGTAGCCGAACCACAAGATAATCGATGGGAAGCTTATGTCAATACGAGCCCTCATGAAGGGGAACAGCCATGGAAAAAACAAAAACTCTCTGCATCCAATACTGTATCTGAATAGCAGAAGAAATGATCTTTGTATGTTGAGTCCAAGAATAAAAGCAGACTAAAATACCTGTCGCAATATAAAGATTCGAGGAAATGCACTCATGCTACCTTCCAATACATAATGAAAACATGCAAGAACCATTACTAAAACACCTCCTCTTCTTTATTTCTCTCCTCAAACGCTTTCGTGCATGCTCAGGACCGCTGTTTACCACTCGGTGCTGTGCGCTTTTTTGTTCGTTTTTAATCCAGACGTCAGTTGCCGAACCCAGTTCAGTAGATGACAGCGTTAATTTATAGGTTATTCTTTTGCCATTGTCACCCACGTATACTAAAGTTAGTGTGCATATAGTGATAGCATCCATCAACGGCACCCATGGCAGCCCCCATAAGATAATCGATAATAGTACCAGTATGAGCATCTATCACGGCATCAATAAAAGCGTCTATTACGGCATCAATATGAGCATTTATTACGGCATCAATAAGAGGGTCCATCACAGCCTCTCTAACAGCACCTATAACAGCACCTATCACGGCACCCATAACAGCACCCATAACAGTACCGGTAGCACCATCACAACGGGATGCATGGCAACACCAGAACGGTATCCATGGCAACATCAGAACGGTATCCATAAGAGCACCTACCACTGCACACAACCCGCTATCTACAACAGCACCTATGAAAGCATCTATAACAGCATCTATGACGGCACCCATACGGCACCCATAAGATCAGCCATAACGGCGTCACAACCGCACTCATAAGAGCACCGACAACGGCGTCGCAAAGCATCTTTGTCTGCACCTGTAACAGCATCTTCAACAGTACCCCTGACGGCATCCATGACAGCATCCATGAGGGCATCCATGGGCATCCATGAGGGCATCCATGGCAGCATCCATGGCAGCATCCATGGCAGCATCCACGAGGGCATCCATGGGCATCCATGAGGGCATCCATGGGCATCCATGAGGGCATCCATGGGCATCCATGGCAGGGCATCCATGACAGCATCCACGAGGGCATCCATGAGGGCATTCATGACAGCATCCACAACGGCATCCATGACAGCATCCACGAGGGCATCCATGGGCATCCATGACAGCATCCACGAGGGCATCCATGACAGCATCCACGAGGGTATCCATGGGCATTCATGAGGGCATCCATGGGCATCCATGGCAGGGCATCCACGACAGCATCCACGAGGGCATCCATAACAGCACCCATAACAACGGCATTCATGACAGCATCCACGAGGGCATCCATGACAGCATCCACGAGGGCATCCATGACAGCATCCACGAGGGCATCCATGGGCATCCATGGCAGGGCATCCACGACACCCAGGAGAGCACCCAGGAGAGCACGCATAGCAGCACCTACAACAGCATCCATCAGGGCATCCTTATCCATCACCTTAGAGTATCATACTGGTTCTTCTTTCAGCATCCTTTTACAAAGCCAGTTTCCACTTACGTGTTCGACGATGATGGTCTTCACTGAAAACAATAGTCGATAATGGACACATGAACTTGTTATGGCCTTGGAGTTGCTCTTCATCAACTTGCCTAATTCAAGGGTACCATCATAGCGACGACACAATATGTTAACAAAGTTGCATGGACGCATTTCGACAAGGGCCAAAGTGTTGGCAAAGTCCAAACAGCGGTTGCTGATCATCTTGAACCTTCAACAGACTTTTGTTCAAGCATCACTTCGCCCTTTCCACTGCCTTTCATTATGAGGCTATCTGATGGTGTCATTGTTGTTTCACGCGTACTGCTGGCTATTGGTTTTACCCGACGCTCAAGCAATATACGGGAGGTGGCAATCGTTTTTTGGCTGATGAGGTAGGTTTGGATTATGAGCTATGCGGGTTGTGTTTCTTCGGAGCGGACATAGGTTGGTGTCAAGCAATGTGAATGTAACGTCTATGGCAAGAGCTCTTGGAGTTGAGATATTTGTGGATGGTGCGTATTGCCATCTAGCTAGAGGTATTAGTGTAGCTTGTGGTCTATCAAATAAAAGAATATCAGCATAATCGTGAAGATGATAACGGTACAACTTGTGGTGAAGATAGCGTGTTGTATTCTTGACATGGATACCGTGAATGCTGTTGTGGATGCTAGGCTTTGTAAACAATCTTTGATGATAAGTACCCGTTTTATGCTATCATGGACTCGCATGAAAGCGGTTTCTGCTCCATGTGGCAAGTGCAGTTTTACAATGGCATACGTGATGGAAACATGGGCATGACGATATCTGGCCGCTTACATTGCATATTGATGACGCTTGGATGTCGCGATTCATACATGGACATCATCACACCACCGCTCTTGATACATTATACTTCATAGTGTGGACCCCATCATTGTGTTCACATCTTTCCTTTATTTCGAGAGCCGAATAAATGAAACAACCAAAAAACGAATAAAAAAAAATGAAGTTGTGAACTATCTAAACTCTATCATCTTTTCTCTCGAGAGCTCGCACTGGTACACAACCGTCGGGTATCATTCTTTTCGCATGTCTCATGATCAACAAGAAACACCTCCTGCTTGGGCCATGGCCCTTATTGAAAGGCTTCAGGCGTTGGAGTCTCAACAACAACAACATCAACAACAACAACCTGGCTCAATGGCAGACGAATCCATGGATGACCAAATCAATGATCCTTTCATATCCACTCGTTCACCCGAAACGGATCTTCATCTATATCCAGAGTTCAAAGCTGCCTTACCAGGTGTTGACCAAGACTTTTTTCGCCGTCCATTACCAGAAGCAGAACGCAGGCGCTTTTTGGCCGATTGTCCACGCAACTTGGCACGAGAATACATGCCTCCGATTCTCAACGATATTCCGGTTAGCCGAGACACCAAACGCGTTGACAGCCAATTGGCTGATATCCAATTCCGTCTTTCGGGAATCACACGGCCTTTGGATTTATTCCTGCATCGGACTCTTCAACAGGGTCCCCCATCACGTGAAGCTGTCATTGAGTTTGTCAACGTCGTACATGAATTGTTGGTTGACACGGCCTCTCACATCAGCCAACAACGGATCAACAACATGTATCGACACACTCAAGGCAAAGGTCAAGCACCCCGTGTGGCACCCACGTCTTCTCCCACTCCTTTATTGGACCCCAAAACTTTGGTGGATCATGTTTCATTGGCTAAAGCAGTCTACCAAGCCGGTAACCGTAATGGACGTAGGTTCAAGGGAAAGGCGTATTCCCTTCAACATTCGCGCTCAGACGACCAACAACAACATTTGTCCAACACAAATGCTACCAGCGAACGCAAGCAGGATTTTCAGCAACGTTCCCGCAATCGAGACCACAAAGGGAAAAATCGGGATTCAAGCCAACAATAGGTGGCAGTCTACAACACTTCGCTGCTGCTTGGCTACATCTCACCAACGACACTTGGCTCCAAGACGTTATCCAACTTGGTTTCAAGATTCCCTTTACAAGACCTCCTCCTCTTACCTCGCAAGTGGTTCAACCCACCTTTTCGCTTCAAGAACAACGTTTCATCGATATGGAA
Organism: Lichtheimia ornata; assembly: GCF_029851405.1. Classification (NCBI taxonomy): domain Eukaryota; kingdom Fungi; phylum Mucoromycota; class Mucoromycetes; order Mucorales; family Lichtheimiaceae; genus Lichtheimia; species Lichtheimia ornata. The sequence continues at coordinate 308,455 of NW_026695344.1, forward strand.
ATTCAAGCTCTTCTCAACAAGAATGCTATCGAATTTGTTCCAAGAGATTCTATTGGCTTTCGTTCCCGGCTCTTTACCATTCCCAAGAAGACCGGAGATCGGAGACCAGTACTCAACCTCAAACCTCTCAACCAATTTGTGCAACACCGCCACTTCAAGATGGAAACAATGAAGCAAGTGTGCACGTTGATTCGACAAGGCGATTACCTTACAAGTATCGACCTCACAGATGCATTTCTACACGTCCTCATTCATCCATCTTCTCGTCGCTATCTCCAATTCGTATGGAAAAATCAACTCCTCCAATGGCGCACTCTTCCATTCGGGTTGGCTTTAAGCCCATACGTATTCACCAAGGTGCTTCGTCCAGTTCTTCGTTGGGCACGTCGCAAGGGTATTCGGATCACCGCTTACCTAGACGATTTGTTGATCATCGCCAAGGACTACACCACTTCTCAGCTTCACACTCAAATGGTCCAACACAAGCTTCTCGACTTGGGTTTCAACATCAAGATGTCAAAGTCTTCTCTAATTCCATCTCAGCAGCTGGAACATCTGGGGTTTCTCATCGACACACAAATGATGCAACTTCAGGTTCCGGTTGCCAAGATTCGGGATTTACGTCGAGAAGCTTCTCGTCTTTTGAACAAGACCACATGTCCCATCAAGCAAATAGCATCCTTCATTGGCAAGGCACAAAGTCTTTTGATGGCGGTATTTCCAGCACGGCTCAAGACTCGACACCTATTGGCGTTGAAAAATCGTACCATTCGTCACCTCAAGGCATGGGACAAGGTAGTGGAGCTTCCTCTTCAAGCAAGGCAGGAACTGGAATGGTGGCGCGACAACCTGAGGACATGGAATGGGAAAAGCTTTCTTCCACAACTTCCGGAAGCGGAACTTTACACAGATGCTTCCGATCTTGGTTGGGGCATTGTGTCACAAAACCGCACGTGGCAAGGACAATGGAACATCAAGGACCAACAGCAGCACATCAATTGGAAGGAATTGATGGTCATATGGAAAGCGATTCATCTTCCCAATTTTCAAGGCAAGTGCCTTCAGATTTATTGCGACAATATGACGACGATTGCATACGTGAACAAATTTGGGGGCACTCGTTCACCGCTTTTGATGGATTTAGCCAACGACATTTGGAATTATTGTCTCACGACCAACACACGTCTACAACTTCGCTACATCCCATCAGCCTTCAATCCAGCGGACTCACCATCTCGACGTCTACAGCATCAAATCGAATGGAAGATTGCTCCTCAATTTTTCCAACATTTGAACCAGCTTTGGGGACCTCATCACGTGGATCTATTTGCCTCTCACCTCAATCATCAACTTCCCAAGTATGTGAGTTGGAAATGGGATCCCTCAGCCATGGCAACGGATGCGATGAATCTGGATTGGAGCAACCTAGGTCGGCTCTACATTTGTCCTCCGTGGAATCTTCTTCCTCTGATCATACAACGGCTTCAGGATCTACACCTACCAGCAACCTTAATCACACCATGGTGGCCGTCAGCAATATGGTTCCCCACACTTCAAGCAATAACAACACGTCGTCCTCTCAAGATTCCTCGCTCAGCAGTGGTGTCACCACCAGGTCTAGAAGCAAACGTCTTGCACAAGAATCCTCATTGGAGTTTGACGGCTTGGCACGTAAACGGCAACGCTTAACCGATATGGGAGCTTCTTCAGCAGCTCAACGTATTATCATGAACCCGGTGTCTATCAAGCGTCACAAGAAGTATTCTTTCGTTCAAAAACGTTTTATCCAATGGTGCGAACAACAAGACCTTGACCCCTTTCAACCTTCAACAAGCAACCTCATCAACTTTTTGGCGGCCGGTCATCAAGAACGTCAATGGCAACCTAATACCATTTTGTCGTATCGCACGGCACTTTTACAGCTTTTTGATGACCCATCCATTGTTACTCGCGATCCTATTTACCTGGCATTTTGCCAAGGTGTGAACGAACAAGTCATCAAGTCAGCTCAGCACACTCAAGTCAACATTGATCCCGTTTTACAACACTTTCACCAGCTGGGCTCTAATATGGATATGCCAATGATCGATCTCACAGCCAAACTTTGTTGGCTACTAGGCATTTGTGGTTTCCTTCGCCCGGCTGATATTGAACGTATCGATCTTGATCTCTGTTCATTTTCCGAATCATCTACCACTATCACTTTGCAAATCAAGGGCCCAAAGGAACGACGTCATGGATCTCGAATCACACGTTCGGTTGTCATCAACCAACATCCATCACCTCTTCTTTGTCCTGTTCGCGCTTTTCACGCCTATCATCAACGCATGGCTCATATCCCTTGTCGCCGGACCCATCCTGTGATCCCTGGTGCTACTCTCAATGCTCTCATTCGGCGTCACAACAATCCTCATCACGCCATTACCGCACAACGCATTGGCAAGCACATACGCAAGGTCATGGATCTTCTCCCTCAATCGACCAATGTCAAGGCTCGAGCTTTGGGTGCCACAAGAGCTCTTCAAGCAGGTGCTACGGTGGATGATGTCATTTGTCATGGTGGATGGTCTTCACGGGAGATCTTCGAAACCTTCTATCGCATCAACAAGGAGACACACTCTCAAGTTTCGGATTTGGCTTTGGGTTCTTCGTCCACTGAGGTGTCCGATTCTCTGGAGTCACAATGATGGGGTCCACACTATGAAGTATAATGTGTTTTTGACCGAGGCCTTTGGCCGAAGGTCTATCAACATTATACGATTAGTAGTGGACCCCATCATTGTCCACCCACCCACCCTACATTTCTCGCTCTCTCGTTTTCGATGATAGAGTTTAGATAGTTCACAACTTCATTTTTTTTTATTCGTTTTTGGTTGTTTCATTTATTCGGCTCTCGAAATAAAGGAAAGATGTGAACACAATGATGGGGTCCACTACTAATCGTATAATGTTGATAGACCTTCGGCCAAAGGCCTCGGTCAAAAACACAATATTTTATCACATTCCCCTCTTTTGTGAGCGCGGAAATTCACACGCCCACCATACACGATGTACAAATACAAGGGTGGTTTCACGTACCATTTTCCTTCACACATCCCTTCCTTTTATCATACCTCTTGATGGCTTACATTGTCAAAATCCCATATCCATGTAAGTAGTGTGGCAGTTTTGTAGTCTTTTTAAAGCTGCTTGGACTAGAGCTAATCTTTTGAGGTGATTCGTAGCATTTCATTGTTATCCTTCTTTCATTGTCGTGGTCTCATTATGATACGTTTGATTCTTTTACTGAGGTAAAGCCTAATCATCTTGCTAAAGCGTTTGATGAATCACACGCTCATTCATACACTTTCGATGTAGCTAGCTAGCTCCTGTGATGCCTTTTACGCACCAAGATTGGCGGGTGACATGGCGTCCCACCTGAGACTGGAATCTGCGCCATGGAATCACCCATTTTTATCGCTGGCGGAAGCCCCCAAATGGTATCCGTGAAAACCAAACATCAAAATGTAACGTCGCTTAAGATTCCTTGGTGTTTCTTACACACCAAAACCTCGAGCATACGAGAATCTGAGCTGGTAACGAAATACTTGCAACCCGTGCTTGCCCCGCTGTTCGATGATTTGGACAACAATGTCATGCTTCGCTGTAAGTAAAAAGCTAGTTGCATTTCATAGGTGTTCACAAATGTGGTTTTATGTATAATTTAGGGTATCGCAAACAACACGACGACACCATTAATAGAAGCTCGTGCCGATGCAACAGTATCAAAGATTGATGGCGCATGTGTGGGTGTGACTTTGGGGTATGAGGAAGTGAAGGCCGAGTACCAGGCCTTAAAACACAACTTGGTACAGAACGACCTGATTCGTTTACGGCATTTCTCCAAAAACGGCCTCGATCAGTATCAGCTAAAGTATGGAATGGCATACTTGGCTGTAGGTAACCAATGTTACCTTTTACCTTTAATGAAACGTCTCCTCCTACGACCAGCCACTGCAGCCACTTACACCTTATTTTTATCCCTATGCTTATATTCCCTCTTATCTAATATACCTCTATGTTCATTACGTCTCTATTTTTATGTCCCCTATGTTATACGTATTATCATTACGCCTAGCTCTCTCATGTATTATATATCATCTCTATGTTACATTTTATGCTACCCTACCCTGCACTTAAAACTCAAATTCACATAAAAGTATATGTACAACATAGCTATCGTATGAAGGCTTAAGAGTGCTCACGGGACAAAATCCATTTCTTTATTGCCCTTGACTTATTTGAGGTATACGCGATGTGGCGATGCTGCAGCAAACACTGCAGCCCCAGCCAATGCATTGAATGTGGCTTCCCCCCAAACACAAAGAACATACAAAGACAAGCAATTACGATTACACGGAATGGATCATTTCAACTTTATGACCTTGTGGGGTGACCTTTTTGATCCATACATGAGGAAAGGTGATTTGCAAGTTCTTTTCTTTGTGTACGGGAAGGAACCGAGACAAATGCAAATGTCGATCCCAGCTTGTGACACAAACATTTCCGATCAGCAACGAGATGAGATATATGTATGTACATGTGTAGTTGGTCTAGCTATTTGTGTTGCCATTGATGATGATGTACGCATGGGTCGGATAAGTATACCCTGGTACTCGGTCCCTGGTTCCTGTAAGAGCGCTTTTGTGTTGCATTACAAGGGGGGCCATGTCGATAGCTTCGATTGGGATTTTGACATCCGACCCGAAAGAGAGAGAGACGATGCGGGGGATGAAGAAGGGATGAGACCAATGTTACTAATATCCTTTGCCACCACCATGACATGCTTCTTTTCTTCCCTGCATGAGGTCATCCACGAATTGAGATAGAGAGAAAGCGTGAGATAAGAGAAGAGGCATTTATTCCATATATACAGCTATGTGAATTAAACAAGAGGAGAAATGCATCTGGTGTTGAGGATTGTGTCACAGAGGAAAATGATCCTTGGCACAAATGGCTCTCACTCAAAATAGTTTGGCGTGTGTGTACACCTCTTTAGCGTCTCGACATTCATTCAAAAAAGACCATCCCTCACCATTCCTTCTTTATTCACCGCTCTTTTTATCCCCTATTTCATCTTTCACCATTCCATCCGCGTATTTAACATATGCACACTTCACAACGCCACCATGGTGCCGAGTACATAGAACTCTCAGCAGGAACAGCCGATCATCATCATCATCATCATCATAGCACAGACCTTGACGACGTCGACGATCCACCTGATGACCCCAGCAGTATTGAACGGCAAGCAATGCTCTCGCCAACAAAACGACGCTATTCCGATGTCGAATCGCAACCACTCGCTTCCATGAGCGACTCACGTAGACTCTCCTCATCATCAACGCCATTCCTTGTCGACAGCGATCCCGTTATCAACAACGATAAGGATAGTATCATGGAGACCGGCTATACTTCAATCATGGCACGAGAGGTACGCAAAAGTCAAATTTCCTATCCCTTTCACGCTCTCTCTCCCCTTCCTTCTTACTCTCACTCTCCCTCTCCTTAACATGTCATCATCACCTCTACTACTGCTTGTTGCCTTCTTGGAAGCGTCTCCCTATTCATATACCATCGTCATCCTTTTATATATACTCTCTTGCAACTTTTCTATTCTTTCATATCCCTTTTTCACCCTTTTGCATGAGGATTGTTCTTTTCCTTGATGTCCTTTACAGGGCCCTGTCCTTTTATTCCTACTTTGATACATTGATTGGCACATCCAAATCATGGTTACACGAATATCTGACTTTTCCTATGCAGGCTCTTCCTTCACTCATCATATCGGTCATTGGTCTCATTGTTGCTGGTGTGCTCATGGACAAATTTCAGGTACCAAACAAAAAGTGGATACGTTTGTATGGTTGTCTAATCCATGTCGATGAAGGGATGGGATGTGTTTACAAAGACCCCAGAGTTGTTCATCTTGGTACCCATTCTATTGAATCTCAAGGGCAATTTGGAAATGAATCTAGCTGCTCGATTTTCCACAGCGGTACGTAATGTGTATTGTGCTCTTGTGTATGTGGGACAATGACTGATGCATGAAAAATGACAGGCCAATTTGGGAGAGCTTGATCATGGACCCACACGGCGTTCACTGGTTATTGGCAATTTAGCCTTATTACAAGTACAAGCTTTGGTATCGGGTGCTATCGCTGGCCTTGCCTCTTTTGCTCTTGGGTTGGTAACCAAACCAGGTGGAAATGCCAGCACCTACTTTGAATGCATGTACATGACATCAAGTGCCATGATTTCTGCTGCCGCTTCAAGTGCCATCCTAGGCGTGTTCATGTGTGGTCTTATTATCCTTTGTCGTCATTTGCGTGTGAATCCAGGTAAAAAGTTGTGCGAGGGTTTCCTTTTTCCTCTTTCGGTGTGGCGAACTCACACGCCTTTGCTCTCTCTCAAATATTTAGATAATATTGCTTGTCCAATGGCTTCATCCACTGGGGATATTGTGACACTAGTACTCTTGGCTGGATGTGCTGTAGGATTACAAGGGAAAATGCGTACGTGTTGTGTGTGTGCTATAGAGGGTGAATGACCATTGGATGCTGATACCAACGTTTATAGATTCACTATTGAGCACGTTCCTGTTCCTTGCCATGGTCGCATTACTACCTCTCTTTGGGATCATTGTATGGAAGAACGTACATGTCAAGGAACTTTTATTCGGTGGTTGGACCCCCATTCTTGTGGCCATGGTGATTTCCAGGTAAGCCAACAAGATTGTAAAAAGATCAAGTGGACTCACGTGGTGGGGATTTGCAAATTAGCTTGGCCGGCGTGGTTCTGGAAAAGTACGTTGAAGAGTACAAAGGCGTGGCGTTATTGACTCCAGTCTTGATCGGATTAGCGGGCAATCTCGGCTCCATTTACGCCTCCCGTATCAGCACTTGCTTGCACTGCGAGACAAAAGAGGATTACAAGCTGGTCGAATTTACACTATTGATCATGAACATTCCTGTTCAAGTGGTTTTCCTTATCATTATTTGGGCCTTTCACATGGGTCAGCTCAACTATAACTTTTGGTTTTGCTTGGCATATTTTTGCGTCAGCATGATTTGTGTAAGTATGCTTCCCTCCTCCTCCTCATCCTACACGGAAAAAAGTATCTCACCTTATATATTCTGTCAGACATGGATAAGTCTCAAATCGGGCAAGATCATGACGCTAGCCTTTTGGAAAAGAGGTTTCGATCCAGATACCTACGTGCTTCCTTATCTGTAAGTATGGTTGGGGGGAAGATGATAGATGGCTTTGGTGTATCGGGCATTGGGGCGATGTCATGGTGATTTGGCCTTATCAAAGTACACAATCATTGACCCAACATGGTTTTCCTTTCTATAGAACGGCTGGTATTGATGTTGTTGGAACGGGGCTCTTGGTACTAGCATTTGCATTTCTTACGGTCTCTGGTGCCAACGATATGAGCCAACAAGTGGCTGGTCAATCCCAATGAGACAACAATTATTGCATCCAGGATACATAGACATATCCAATATACCATTATTCTTTTTCAAACATCTACACACGCATATCCTGAAGGAGGATCCATAGCCTTTCACCATCATCATTGCTATGTAATAACTGAGATAGCCCTTTTCTAAACACGCCACAATTTTGTATAGTCCTCGATTGTATTTCAGCTGATATCGGTCTTTGTATACACACTCATCCCGCGATTCCATGCATTAAACGCGTTTAATTACTAATGTCAAAGATGCATGATGCACTATCGTTGTTAGTAGTAAGATTACATCATAGCTGTGAACGAAGACGTATGCAACTTTAAGGGGGGAAGGAGTAATGTCTGTGTTACTAGGACAATGGGATGATAAGTCTGCATCTCTTGTTTGAGAGTACACAGCAGGATAAACAAGCCGCAGCATGATGTATAAACATTGCATGTGATATTCCTTTATGTTTTGAGTGTGCTCTTCATCCTTTTATTGTTTTTTTCAGTATAGGTAGGTGAGCATGATTTGAACGTGAAAAATGCAGAATCGTCTTCACATGGCTGAATGGCTGGGGGTCGTGCACACAAGGATACCCGAAAACTAGTTTTTTTCCAATCCTTCATGCTGGTCAATGCTTGAGATCTGCTTGAATCGTTTCACAAAGCATGTGAAAATTGAACACAAGCGTCCAAAATGTGTCCATTTCAGGGAATCTTATTGGGGAGTTTCGATGGACCACCCTTCATTACAGCCAGCTTTATCCTCTTTTTTCTCCCTGTAAACCTTCAATATTGGATATACAGCATCTTGTGGTGACACCGGCACATGGTCCCGACAAGCTGGTGAAATGTGATTTGGGGGTGAGATTTGGGGGGAAAGGAGTGATGAGGAAGGAAAAGATAATGGACATTGTTCATTCACAAAAAGAGAGGGATGGTGTTGATGTGAGATATGAGCATGTTTTTGCTCTTTGTTTGTAATGTATATATGGGTGGTGAATGCCTGATATGGTGAACGCGCCTATACCTCCGGTGAATGGTTGCCGGGTTCCGTTAAAACTGACCATCACTATACATAACATTGTTGCACTCTCACGCTATATACAAGGTCCCCCACTTGTGATTCCTCTCTTTTCCTTCTCTTTCTCTTGTCTTTATTCCCTCCCACCGCTTCTTCACTTTGAAACACGCAAAACTCGACACGCCTTCTTTTACTCCTTCTTGATCAAATCGTGCTTTATCAATATGGCGATCAACCAAACCACACAACATGAAAATGGTAAGGTTTATTTCAGCCGATAAGCGTGTTGGGGACAAGCTGGGATGGTGATGATGGTTGTTGGGGGAATGTTATCGAGACACACGTACACACATGATTGACAACTTGAGTAATGATGATGATACATAGGACATCATGAGGGACATGTCAAGTACAGTGAAGCCACGAATGGACATCTTATCGAGAACGGGCAACAGCAAGATGCTAATGGACAACAACAGCAGCGTGCTACTAGCAATGGTCAAGCTTCGGGTTTCATCACTCGAGTAACATCCTACCCAATTGTTGTTGATGGTGTATCAACCGTGAAAGCATATGCCGAGCGCTCACCAGCAGCAACCTATGCACTATCGAAAGCGTCAGCCACCCTGAATAGTGTCAACAGCTATCGACCACGCTATGTTCAAAGCTATTATGAAACGTATATTCAGCCTCACGTTGAACGTGCTGATGAGCTTGGTTGCAAGTCGTTGGATCTGATTCAAAACCGTTTTCCTGTTGTTACGCAGCCTACAGCCAATGTGGTGGATGCCGTGTACCCCAACCGCCTTATCAGCTCGATCCGCAGTACCAGCACTGCTCCTGTTAACGTTGTTCATCGTCGTATTACCACTGTTCTCGATTCGTTGGAGGATACACTCGATAAGTATCTTCCACCACCATCATCAACAGCAGGTGATGAAAAGACAAGAAATGGTGAAAAGGCGAAAACAACCGAAGTGGCACGTGTCTATGGTCTGGTGAATGCTTTCTCAACCCGTGTACGTGTCAAGCTTGCTGAGCAAGCACCTCTTCAATCCGCTGTTGCTCGCTTGCAATTTGTTCAAGAGACGCTGCGTCATTCCATTACCGTTTACTCGCAAGCTATTCAACAACGTTTGCCTGAAGCTGTTACAGCTCGCTTCCATCAGTTGCATACCGTGCTCACGGCCGAGTTATCGCATCTTGCTGCAAAGCTCGAGCTTCCACCCACTATCAAGGAACGTTTGCGTACACTCGCTAATTCCGCTTCAGAGCAATATGAATTTGTCAAGGTGCAATACGCTCGTCGTGATCTATCTTCATATGACAAAGTCAAAAGCATCACCAACCATCTCCAAAACCAGCTGTTGCCTCTTTTGAAAAACATCGAGTCCCAAATCAAGCAATACACTGAGCTCGTGCGTGATAAGGCCAAGCAAGATCTCCACTTGCGTCGTTAAAAAAGCCCAAACAATCAACCATTAGGCTGTTGTTACCCCTTCACTTATTTCCAGCATATCCGATATCATTCTTATCCATTCTTTTTATCCACCACAACCACCACCACCCCTATCTCTTTCTCCCCCTCCACCCTTTGCTTGATTATCACTATCATTCTTTTTCTTTTTCCACACACACACACAGACAAAGGCTGCCCTTTCTTGTCCTTCCATGGATAATAAACACGGAATTGCACACTATAGCTCCTTTTCTTTGTTGGTGTACGCATGCATGTGTCATTCATTGTGTAGCCCTTCTTTTTTCCTTCCTCTATTGCTGATCTTTATCGGATGATGATGATGATGGTGATGATGATGATGGTAATGGGGATGATGAAGATGAAGAAGAATCGGATGATTGGGGAGGAGTATCTACTACCACGTGGAAAGCACCATTCTTGCCTTGTTCATCCACAACCATACGTCGTCGTTGTTCACCACGAGAGTTGGTTTCCTTGACAATCAAATGCAATCGTTCCAGCTTTTGTCGTCGGTCCATGTGACACAATTCAAATGCAATGGCTGATACGCCACAAAAGGCTGCTACTGCCCAGTTGGCTGCACTCGGTACAGAGCCTAATAAAGTGTATGTGTTATACTATACCCCTTCACTTATACCACCTTGTAGAGAGAGCACTTACGCTTGACGATATATCGCACACCGCCTATACCAAAACCAGCACCTGTACATATAGAAAGCAACCCGTTAGCACGCTGAAGCTATCGTATATAGCTATAAGCAACATACCCATGCCATAAAGGAACGCATTACGGGCACAAGGAATCTTGCCGACATTAGAAAAGTCTTCCACTTTGATGGTCTATTGTTGTTGTTGTTGTTGGTGTCGTGTGGTTCGATGTGAGTCCACGTTGTGGAATGTCTGTCGAGGAATGAGGGTAGAATGGGATCGGCTGTTTACCTTTAACGCGTCTGAAAAAGTGGGCTGATTCGTATTGATGGTAGTGGAGGTGGTAGTGGTGGTGGTATTGTTGTTGTCCATGGTAGGAAGGTGCGTGGTGGTGGTATGTCATCCATCGGAAAAGCCGGCACCAGTTTTGTTTTTAGCATGCTGACTTTTGATTTGTGGTAGACCCATTCACCCTTCAATGCATAGGTGATTGGTATTTCATCATGATACGCAATAGCACGAGGTGTTGTGGTTGCCTGGATACATAAGCATACACAAAGAATAAAACAAATCATTGTTCACTTTGACCGAGAGAGAAAGAATGCCATGGTCACTTGACATTGCCCAGTACGGTAAACAGGTCATTAATGTACAGCCACTCCTCGTCCTCGTCGCCCATCATCACATCACATCTTTGTATCATCATGTGAGCATGGAAACAAACCCTTTTCGTGCATTGCTATTTGTCTACACAACAACGAATGAGATACACTTTGGAATGCATCTTTGTTGTAAACCCAAAAGATGATGATGATGACCACTGTATTGGATCTATGTTGCACGCCCGTTGCATTGTTTGTACTGCAATTAATTTTCTTGGGTGATAGCGGGGAAAGAGCCGAACTCATCCGTGCATTCGTAAGCAAAATTTACCATGTGAATGAAAAAGAGTGGCGTCTTTTTTTGCAACGTTGGGGATTTGATTTGTTCCCGTGTTGTAAAACAGAGAAAGACAAGCTGCACAATGATGCATTAGATCGGCACAAGAGTGTGATGCAAAGCTACCTGTCGAGGTCTGTGAGCAAAAGTGCCACGCTCTCACCTCTCTATTTCCTTTTCGCTGTGGCCAGGGTACCCTTTTCTTCTGGGGTCAGCAGGTATATGTAATCTACATGCTTTGTTAAAAATGCACGGATCAAGCAAGGCACATTGAACGTCAAGTGAGCCAAGCGTTTTAATGACGATAATGGATGAGGTGATGGATGGGGGTGATTTTACCGAATACGGCCATGCCGGAGCAGAAAGTGCAACTAACTCACCACACCATTGACAACACAAGAAACGGGCCGTGCTTCTCTGTTTCAGGAACAAAAGGAACACAAATCTTCCCGGATTCTTTCTTCTTCCTCTTTCTTTGCTTCTTTTTTCTCGGCATTTACTCAATGGCCTCCACCACTACTACCGAAAACCCTGTTCTTGGCACTGGTGTCAATGATAACAATATGGCTTTTACTTGTTCAACGACTTCTTCCACGCCAACATGGCCAACATTGACCGAGCAAATCTATACCAACACCAACACCACCACCAACATGGATCCTGCCTCCTTTTTGGATCATTCTCATCATCACCATCATCATCATCATCAACATCATCAACCTACTTTCCCTCAAATGGTGGCCCCATTGACGCCCGATATGCATTTGATGGCAATGCCCCCTTCCTCTCCTTCAAAATCATGCCCTCAAGTGATGGATACTGCTGGTTGCTGTGCATTCGGCACTCCTTACGATGCACCCACTTTTGCAATGGATCCTCAAGCACCTCCAGGCTATAAGTCAGAGATGATGCTGCCACCAACTCCTGAGGTATGTATTTTTGTGCTTGTGTGTGTGTATAAACAATATCCTCATTTGTGTGGATGTAACCTACTATGAGTCATCGAAAGAGACTTGTACTCGTAGTAGAGTGTGCGCGTGTGTGTGTATACGTATGATGATGTCTGATGTTTTTTCTTCTTTTTTACTCTTTAAGGTTTCTACTGTGAGCATGAGCCCTCCCGATGGTGTTACAATGTTATCTGAGCACCACCATCATTCAACAGCTTATGTCTTTGGCAGCAGCAACAATGGCACCGATCATATGATCCAACATGAATCAGCACCAACCCCCGTCAACATGATGCACCATCACCCTTATTTCGATAACAGCAACAATGATCTATTTTCATCATCGTGGAGTAGCCCTACCACCAGCTCGGAGGAGGAGAGTGGTATAGCAACAACAGCAGCCACTGTTGATTGTTTACAACATCCAACCACTATGACTCGGGATCAGCTGATCGGACGTGTACTCGAATTAGAGCATGAGCGTCGTCAATATTTCACGCCACGTAAGTGTACCACCTACCAAAAGTTTGGGGATCTACGCATACGTACACAATGTGATGCTGACACTTTTTGGCTATGTATTAATAGTGTTGTTGGATATGCCTGATTCATCCTCTGCACCTGCAACAGCCATCAACAAACCAACCACCCTTTCTTCTTCCCGGGATACCGAAAGATACTTTTGCCATTGGGGGGAATGCAACGTCCAAACAGGACAACTTGCCGAGTTAATTCAACACATCCGACACGTGCATGTTGGCAGTGGCAAGGTACGTAAAACAAAAATCATAGGGATTACACCAAAGAATGGTGGTAGTAGTACAAGAGGCACATGGGCTAAATGATATGCAATGTATTACAGCAAGCATATTACTGCAAGTGGGCTGGCTGCTCGAGGCAGGATAAGCCCTTTGTTAAGCGACACAAGATGCACAATCATATACGCACCCATACCGGCGAGAAGCCTTTTGCATGCAAAATTCAAGGTAATAGGATATGACGAGAACATGTGAGAGAAGAAAAAAAGAGCATTCCACAATGACTGACATTTTTGTGTTGCCATGCCAGATTGCGACAAGCGATTCTCTCGTCTAGACTCACTCAAGACCCATATGAAAACCCATTTGCCTGTCAGGCCCCATTTATGCACAGAGCATGGCTGTAACAAGGCCTACTTTCATGCTCGCTCTTTACGCAAACACCTCAAATCACATGCCATTGCTGCGTCGAGACGTCAGCAAAAACACCAAGCGCAAAAATAAGTCCTCTCCTATATGTATAGAGCTGGTGCTCACATCACGCGACACACACAAGCTAGAATTGCCAATGTATACATTATCACGTCGTTTTTTTCTCTCTCTCCCCATCCACACACACAACACCTTTGTATTTTATCTATATATCCCCGCCTCTGATGTTTTATCTTTATCATGCAAATAGCATTCCCCCCTTCCTATATATGTAGAGCCATTTTGTTCATCCATATCATACGCACATACATACACACACACACACCAACGGCATATTATACACATACACTCTCACACACAAACACCCCATCCAATTTTTCATTTGTTGTTGAAATTCTTGCACTTGCCATCGTATCATCATTCTTCTACTACAACTATCATCATCCAACCATCAACCATCATTTGTCACTTTTGTCCTACATTAGAGCTTATCGCACGTTGTGGTGGTACGATACGCGATGTTGACACACAAGGAGAGCAGCTGAGAATGAGATTTGTTTTATCTTTTATGCGAGATGGAGGACAACGATGCAGCATCATGCATTGGGTGCTTCTTTTGCATCTCGTGATGCTAGATTTGTATGTGTTACCCAAAACAAAAACAGATACAAGAGGACACACCAATAACCACACACTTTCATTTCTCTCTTATGAAATATTGGCGTAGCACATTTGTCATTTTAGCTTCCTTCTTGCTCGGGGTGCAGCACCATGTCGATTGTGTTTGGTCATGTTTGTGTGTGTCATGTGCCTTGCAGCAGCAGCAGCAGCAGTATAGAGAAGAGTGACAACAAGTGGTATTATAGTAGTCAATGATGACCCAGACCATGTTCGTCTTGTGACCCACGACCATGGAAACAACAACCCATATCCTTTCTTTTGATACCATGCCGAGACATCAGATGACGAAGAAGGGGATCGACGACACAACAAAAATGTTTCGAAACATTCATATGGATGGTGGTGGTGGTGGTTGTAGTGGATGGGTTGGTGCAAAAAGTAAGCGAAACACTTTCGGAGAATGATGGTGGTGGGGGAGGGTTTGGGTAAAGCGTCCCAAGAGTTGTTTGCAAAGGGTGTGTCAACAATAACAAGAATGTGTGTTGTTATGGCAGCAGTTGCTATGGTGAAGCACTTTCTCTCTCCTCTCCTCGTCAGCTCAGCTTTTCACGTGTTAATCTATAATTCGCTGCAGCAGCAGTAGCTCGTGTGGGTTGTTATTTGACCTCCCCAAGCAATTTTCAGAAAGAGATGGAATACAATGGAATGTCTTCATTTGTATAGGTATGTGTGTGAGAGTACAAGGTTTATCATGCCATACAGAGAGAGAGTGTGTGTGTCAATAGTGCAATAGCAGAGAAGACGTATATAGAATGGGTACATTATCCACCAATCATTGCCAGCACCGGGGAGTTGAGATCACTGGGTGAATGGTGATGATTGTAAGCTTTTGGATTAATCAAATGCCCTTTTCTCTCTCTTTCCTCCCTTGCCGTTCTTTTTTCTTTGTACATTTTCTCTTTCTCTCACTCTCACTCTCACACACTTACACGCTCTATTCGTCATTCTGTTGAATCCTCTTTCGTATGATCACTGCACATCCCGATCGAGCTTCTCAAGTGGGAGGAGGACGACAACAACGATTCAAGCCATCAAGGTTCAAACACCATGGCCAAGCAACTTCACCATCGGAGGGATTTCCCGCTGCAGCTGCACCCATGCTACATCGACGTCGACCGTACCGTGAGGATGGCACATTGTACACGAATGACTTTGGGGATGGCAACAAGGATCGGTTTATGGAGCTTGCTCAAGCCGCGTTAGAAGAAGCTACCCTCGAGGATGAACGCAAAGGGCTTATTTACGAGGTTGTGGAGGCATTGATTGCAAAGTCGGGAGCACCTCTTGTTGCCGAAGTGATTTCCGAGCAGTTAAGAAGTCAAGAGATTATCGAGCAACTGGCAGAGTCGCATGAAGAAGAAAAGTTAAAGCAGCAGCAGCAACAGGAACAAAAAGAGGATGGTGATGAGCAAGAGAAGCAAAAAGTATTTGCCCCGGGATTACTGAAGGAGCCACCCGATGCTGTGCTGCAGGTTGACGACGATGATGATGGCCAAGTAGGGAATCGTCGATGGCTTATTTCTGAATACATTTGGAGACTCTTTCGTATTCTCTTGTTGGCAAGTTTCGTTGGCTTGGTTTATCATTTCATGTGTGCTTATCATCAAGATCTATTCTGATTGTCTCTCTCTCTTCCTCTTCCTCTCGACATCCATATTATTATCATCTATTCTTTTTACCTACTCTATCTCCCCCCCTTCCTCTTCCTCCTCCTCCCAAGCATATACATTTCATATATATTATAGGTCCCTTTCTTCCTCTTTCTCTCGCCCCACAAAAGACTCCCCCTCCCACTCTCACACACATTGCAACCGGTAGCTTTTGCATTCCCTTGATTGTCGGTTATTTGTCATACCATCCTATCGCATTTATCTCCCAACATGTGTAAATATATATTCTTTTCTTTTTGAGACAAACAAAATTATAAGCTCGTGTCGTCTGGTCATATCACATGGGATGATGAGTGGGTCATCGCGTGGTCTGTGCTCGGTATGTGGGGAAAAAGGATCATCACATTGTGTACACCCATTGCATTGATATCATGTGATGAAGGCATTCCATCCACCAGCAACAACATTGATGAGAACAAGGAAATATCCCTTGCATGAAGAATAAACCCATTCCAATTTATATACAAGACCAGTAGCATGAATGTCATCGGTTACTAGTATAGATCCCAACAACGGTCCAAAATCAAATATCAGGATGATCATGTAATGTATACTACTTGCATGGATGGATTTATTGAAGATGCAGGCCCTCTATATATATGTGTGTAAGGGAAATGACAGGCGGCTGTTATACGTAGAGGATAGCAAGGTGGAGGAGAGAAAAAGGAAAGGTGCTGTCATACGTAGATAGCCGAGCCCTTTGCTTGTCCACTAAATCAAATCTGGCACTTTTCGTTTCTGTTCTTCTCCTCAGAGAAATACAATGTGGAGATCATGGGTCGATCGCGTCAATGCAGCCAGCCAAAGCACTTGGAAAGACAGCAGCTCTGATGACCAATCTACTCTCTCATTAGAAACACAAAAGCGGTAGGTTGCATAGTACGTCAACTTGCGCGTGGAGCGGCAATCTCAACTGACTTCTTGATTGTAGACGAGAACGGGAACGTGATGAACTACGAACGCTATTGGAAAAGACGCAATCTCCCACCAACAATGAACAGGTAATGGAGAAGGAGAACAACGGCAACAAGATACGGCAACGCTGACAGTAATAATGATGGGGGGGGCTTCTTTAAAGGAAAACGACAATGTCTTTTTACAAGAGTTCTTGCCAAGATTCTGTCAAGTGTGGGAAAACAACAAGGACGATGTTGTATTCACGGCTATTGATGATGCACGAAGCTTCATGGCATGTTTGACACGGCTATTGTTGGGTGGCATACGACGCGTTCCTGAACAAAAGACCAAAGGCGAATCCAGCAAAGGTATGGTAGCATCCGATTGTGCAACAATGAGGCGATCTCTCTCTCATAATAGATGCTTTGTTGTGTGTGTATAGCATTGATGGATAGGCTGCGATCGAAATCACACATGTATCACATCATCCGCACTATCCGTGTTGTGTCGCATGGTCCGGTATGTTTATTTATGCAACAGCTCGCCGCCCGCCGCATGGATATTGATTGGACCATCCATGTAGGACATGCTGGTCGATTTGATGCTTCAACAACGAATACCATCCGTCATCATTAAGCTCTTCCGATCCTTCATCGATTTACCACACGACTATTATCAACCCAACGACGAGAATGATTTGATGTCGACCGATGATATTGGCTCCTTGGTGACAGACACCCTCAAACAATTCGCTCACAACAAATCGGTTCTCCGTCGGCTCATTGCTGAAGATACATTGTTCATGATGATTCGCCTTGTCACCGTAAAACCCGCTGAATGGCCGGCACATTCAACTATAGAGGGTGAACCAGCGTTCATGGCTTGGAAACATAGGTATGAAAATGTATGCATTGTTGCTTTGCTTTATTACTAACTTAATGATCATAGAGCCCTGGAGGTTCTCAAACAGATCCCAATGTCCTCTGATGTCTGTCATTATATGAAATCAAGGAGGTGCCTTGAAATGCTAGTCCAAGCATGGGAAGATTGCTTCGCAAGCAAGACTCGATTGACAACCTTGGATATGTACGAGATTCTCTCTGGCATTGATCTTCTCACTTATCAAGTCGAGGTAGGTTGTGGATTACGTTAAAAGGATTACAAAAGTAACCATATGATATGATACGATAGACATCACTGCAATCCGATTACCACGTTCTATATGATGATTTGAATCGAAGCAATGCATGGGAGGCTCTTTCAACAGTGCTTTTAGCAGAGTCTACGGATGACAATGTCACTGAGCTGAAGGTATATAAAGCCAACAACATGTTTCCCCCCTCTCGTATGCTCATATACTAATAGCACCTTATTATAGCTGAAACTCAACAAACACATTGCAAGATTGGTATTCATTGGGAGGAACGATCAATCACCCTGTTTACCGGAAGGCTTACCTTATCAACATGAAGGTAGTAGAGATTTGTTGTTTATTGGTCGATGTCAATCTGATGGGTCTTTGAAACTAGATTTCACTTTTCCCAAGGTGGATCGATCCAAAGGTAATCGATTGGATCCAACGTTTACAACATGGGCTAATAGTGGGCGGATAGATGACTTGGTGAGGAACATTCATGCATTTCAGCCATTGTTATCGGCGTTTACATACCAAAGATCAAAGAGGAATTCTGGGTTGGAATCGAGGGTCAAAAAGGTGCTTTCAGAGGACATGCAAAGAGCTGTGTTTGATCAAATGAAGCAAATCATATCAGCGGAGCCGATCAACTATTTCATATTGGAGCGGATCAATGCTGTGGTGTTACTTATTGAGTCCATGGAATATCATGATGAGGAGATTCAGGTACGTGACAATGACAACATGAGGAAGGAAACGGTATCTTAGCAACGATGATGATAGAATGAAACCATGGATATTCTTGTTTACATTATCCGGGACCTCAACTTCGTGCCTCTCAAGGAGCTTGCAGTGCTCTCTCTCTATTTCCAAAGTATGTATATAGACGATGTTGTGTTGTATGCATGGCAGCTAATTCATCATCAACCCCACTAGGCTCTTCATCAGGGAAGCTGATAGGTCTCATTTGCCGTCGATTCGCCAGCTTGCTTCAGGAATTTGAAAAGTTTCAGACGGTGGTGCGTGAAGCTGGTTTCCTCAACGTCCTCAGCATCATGCTCTCTGATATGACAGATACCCTTACAACAAAACGCAACAATGATGATGAGCCACAGCGACCATTCACCCAACAAGCCTTGCAAAACTTTGATGCTATTGCAGATTGCATTGTGGAGATGATAAAAAACCCAGCAAATATGGCACTATTCCAGAAGACGTAAGGAGGTTTACATTACTTGGTATATCAATGATCCTAATAGCATGCTTTTAGCTATCGTGGACATCTCCTTGAATTACTTCGAATACCAGCAACACGATCAGGCACATTGCGTATCATTACATGCTTCCCGACTTCGACCTCCTCGTACAGCGACTTGCTCTCATCACCTTTAACACCATCAGCATCAGCATTTCCAATGGAAATTGATACCATTTTTCCACGTCTTATCGAAACATTGCAATCCATTCCACGTGACAACATCGACTTTCGAATTGATTTATTGGATGTCTTTCAACAAATGTTTTCCAACCATTCATCCACACGCGACCTATTTCGACAATCAGGTGGATATGTGACCCTTATTTCAATGATCGTTTCGCTGGAGAATACCTTGAATGACGCAACCCATGATGATCTCTTTGACAAACGAGTCAAACTTTTGATGATGATTTTCTCTGTTTTGGCATCATCCATGCGAGACAATGACACCAACAAGCAATTTTTCCATTCACAAGTTGGATATTCGGCTCTTGAGAATTCACTTACTTTGACGGGCGCTTTGGAGGAAAATGGATTACCACGGCAGATGTTTGGGGTGCTTTTTGCTTTTGCTATCGATGATCAAAGAGCTTGCGACTTATTTATCACCAACGATGGTCATTCACTCGAACAATCTCGCCAAAAGATCGAGAAGCTTCTCAAGGACGTGTCTGTTACAGTCGACAACCCTGAAATTATGACGGCTATTCTTCGTATGCAAAGCACAGTATCGTACGACAGCGACTTATCGGAAGCTATCCTCTATGCAATGTACATGCTCGCGAGAAGCAATCGACGCAACCAGATCCGACTCAATCACTCTGGTCTTATGCTAGCAGCTTTGCAACGTGTCTTGCCTAAAGAAGTGGACCTGCTATCACCTGCAATGGATAAGGAAAAGACGATTTTATTGGATTTGGTCAAGAAGCTTATGGTGATGGGAGTACGATTGGATGAATTACATCTTATCTTTCGTGGATTGGGTACATGTGGTCATTTCCCGGTGCTGAATGGACCTCTTGGTGAGAGCTTGATGGATCTTATTCTCGATGGTGTTACTCGTAGTCGATGGCCCAACTTTATTCAATTTGACATGACATCATCTGGACATGCATGCCTTGAAGTACCTGCATTGGAAGATTTTCCCGGGTCATCTTCTGGATATACGTTTATGGCTTGGTTTCACATTGATCGATTTGACACGGAGGTGCCGTTGATGTTTTGGACATTATTCGATGCTGACAAGGCGGTATTTCAGCTTACCATTGATCCCGTATCCCGCAAATTGCAAATCCACCAACTCGGAGTGAAACAAACCATCGAGTTTACATCCTTCACCTTCCAACCTGGATATTGGTATCATATGTCACTTGTACATCAGCGCTCTCGACTTGGAATCAACATGAGCAGCATTTCATTGTACATTAATGGGGTTTGCATGGAGCAGACACGATGCCCCTATCTATCACAACCTATGACATCTACCGATTTACGAGCCGTCCTTGGTACACCACGAGAATTTGCAGCAACTCATCATCCGTGTACTTTGACTTGGGATCTTGGTCCAGTTTATTTGATTGAAGAAGTACTTGAAAGTGATGTACTATGTCTCTTTTTCAACCTCGGTGCTCGTTATCGATCGTTGTTCCAAGATAGTCTACGTCAATTTCAAACATACGAGGCATCCACAGCGCTCTTTCTCAATTTACGCAGCATGACCAAAGCCTTCACTCGACGTGATGTGGATCACAGCGTATTGGCGAGTGTGATGCGAGGTGCAGGAACGGCGTCGATACCTGAAGACAAGACGGCAATGGCATTCTTTGCATGCAACAGCCTTGCTGATAGCCAATACAGTGGATTGTGCAAAACAGGATTGAGTGACGCTGCGACACAATTGATTGCTGGCAGTATCAAACGGGCCAAATTGATCCTCAATGCTTCTGTTCCAAAAATTGATGCGGCGTTGACATTGCCTCGTATTATGGGATACCTCGACGGTAACTTTGCTGTGGCACATCCCTTTGGTGTTGACGAGTCTATGTGGCGCATTGGTGGCTGTGCTATTCCCTTGATGCTTGTTGAACGTTCAGAGGTATGAAGAAGAGGAAGAGGATATGGCATGTTCATTCCAAACATGTTCTGATTACCATCTTTAGACCCCACACATGCTATGCAAGGCGATGAGGATTTTGTGCGAGACGATTCGTTACTCGTGGAGGAATTCTGAAGATATGGAGCGATGTCATGGATATGAAGTGCTTGCATACCTTCTCAAGCAAAAGCGTGACTTGTTGACGGTTGAATTGCTCGAATTACTTTTGATCTTTATTGGAAAGAACACGACCTATCCAGAGTACGTTGAATGTTGTATCCTAAACATGAAGCAATCGAGTGTGACTCATATCATGTGGCTATAGGGAATCTATCATCAACAACCCGTTTGCATATCGCTATCTGATTTTGAACTTTGAGGTGTGGAAAAAGACAAGCCTTGATGTCCAGCAAGCACATTTGGAGCAATTTCCTCTATTCTTGCGCTCTAGCAACAGGCGACAATTCAACATGAAACGATTACAAAAATTCCGTAAGTGCAAAGGAATGCATGTTGATGATCACCTTCTGATTGATTGTGTATCTTTAGATTTGGTCAAACGCATGTTGCTTGCTTTCAGAATGCATATCTACTCAAAGGCTCTCACGCCCTACGTGGTCAATGCGCTAAAGACGGTTACATTATGCAATTGGAGCACCGAAAGCATCCGTGCAATAGCTACGTTCCTTGCATCCACTGTATCACAAGGTGAGCCATTGTTTCCCCCCTTTTTCAAGTATCGAGCCACAACTCATAATTCATTATCCAATAGACTCCGAGCATCCACATCGTAGTGCTGATTCACAATCATCCAATAACGAGGACAATGAAGAAGTGCATGGGTTCATTGTTGATGCATCAACTCGCAACCAGGTCTCCAAGACTGTCCAAATGCGGAATGTTGTTTTGGAAATGCTGCATGATATTTTGTGTGACACCAACAGCAAAGAACTCGTCAGCAAGTTTGCCAGCACAATCACCAATCGATGGCCGCTACTCTTCTTTGGTCCACACCTACATCCTTTCACTGTTGTATTGGCGTCACGTATCGTTTCACGTATCCTCATCAATCAAGGTCCTACCTATGTCCACAAATTCCGCCAAACATCAGAGGGATTCACCATCCTCACCAAACTTTTACCGCACTATTGGCACCTGGTACAGCTTCATCAAGTATTGACGATTACCATGATGGGTGCCGATATCTCCTTGTTTCCTTTGCACAAAACGTTCGACATCGAAGACTTGAAGCTATGCTTGCGCTCTGATTCAAGCAAATTTATGATCCCAGACTTATTACCAATCGTGATTGGATTATTGAAAGAAGGCATGGCAGATGCACTTGTACGCACGCGAAAAGATGCCGAAGGCAAGTATATATATGTACGCCCATTTTGATTGACAAATTTACTTATATCTTTAATATAGATGCAACAACAAAGGATATGATTGGTATCTTGGATAATCTTTTGCATTACCTTCGAACGTTGTATCAAGCTCGAGGAGATTTCCGTGACATGTGTATTAAGCCAGAGGTCGTTGATGCCATCATTGCTGTCATTTATCCTGCTGTTGCTTCCACGGATCAGGTGCTGAGTGCCGCTGATGAACTTGCTTTGGGAGAAGGAATCTTTAGTCTGATGATGAGCGCAGAGGGTTTATCAATGGAGGATCAGCTTCAAGCACGAGAGGATGCGGCATCAAGTATCATTCGCCGAGGAGGTACATCTACGCTGATGACAAAGACTTCGCCACATACAAATCGTAAACTAGGAGCAATGATCACCAAGCTGAGGTATATGATCCAACAAGGATGATGCAACATGAAGCCTGTATTTACATGTATTCCTTTGTAGAACGTCGTCAGCACAACCTCTTGTACCTACGGAAGACATGATCATGTTGAAAGACGAGGCGCTACATGGGTTGCTCGATTTTATGGTTACGATGAGTGTTCATTCAATCACCGACCCAAATGACAAGAACCTAACAGCCCTGAACAATATCCTTGGCGTAAGTATAATGAAAGTTGGGTTGATACAATTGGGTATTAAGGTAATTTCAATAGGGATGTCCCGCGAGTACGCAAGAATCTCAGGTACCATTCATTCATTACCCATGATCCATCGGGAACAATGAGCTCAATGCACTCTTTCATAGATCCGTTTCGAGAGCTTCCTTTTAATCCACATTTCTCAAAGCCTCAAATCAACGCTACAGCTTGATGATCACTTGTTGGCCGATAGCAAAGTAGTTGCCAATGTTGCTCGCTTCTGCCAAATGGCTGCCGATTTGGTTTTACAAGGTATGGCTAGGTCTAATTACTTTTAAAGGCCAAATGATTGATTTATATATGCCTTTAGGTCGATTTACAAATGGTGCCGAGCAGACCTATGACCTCTTAGCATCCATCCTTGAACGGTTGATTTCACCTGAATTCTCTGGCAAGAGCAAGCCCAGCAATCAAACGCTTCAAATCCTCTATCGTTCTTTTAATCGGATGATTCTTCTCAAAATCTCGGATCTCGAGCAAGTGGACATGCCCGCCGAGCAAATTGTTGCGTTCCTCAACTATTGTATCCATCATCAAAAGATCATTCTCAGTGCACGGAACACCGACCTCGAATTCTTGCGTTGTTTCTGTTATCACTTGTATCAATTCTTGCTCGTGGACGACAATACAGTAAAGATTGATGCTGCAAATGTAAGTTGATGGATTGGCTTATGATCATGGTAATGATTTAACAAATGATCTAGGTTTGGAAACTCTTGGTGTTGCAACGACCTGACATTCTTGAAACCATCTTCAAAGTACGCTTAAAAGGAGTCGGTATGTATATGGACAATGGAAATTAAGCGTAAAAGGTGATAGTTGACGTTTGCAAATAGAATCAGATGACATCGTAGCTGGTTTCAGGGAGATGATTGAGATGGTACGTATGCGGCAATTCTTATGAAAGAGATCAATTTGCCCTAACACATTTTTAAAAGGATACGACATCATTTTTCGTATGGATCGAATCTCGCAAGCTTGAGCTGAACCATCTTTTCAAAGAGCACATTTTCAAGACATGGGAGAACGCTGTACAACAGGAGAATCGACATGCACAAGAAATGCTCAAAGATCATCATATGAAGAGGACGACCAAGCTGCGTCGATTGCAAAAGCGTGAAATGTATGAGGATGGATTGATGCGTGAATATGTTATAAAGACGTCAGCATGGTCGAGCAGTATTCAGGTAAGAAATGATGGGCATTGTGGTCGAGAGAATATATCATTCATCATCCCTTGTGTCCTCTAGGGTGTGGAAATGGGTCGTTTTACAAAGGCGCTACAAGACAATGATGGACACGACAACTTTATTGTCAGCGAGTGGACACATCTTGCAGGTGAATTGCTTCGTGAACGTGGTCTTTGGGGTCCTGCAGCCAAACAGAATGAGAGCAAATGGCGCCTTGATTACACCGAAGGTCCACAACGTATGCGAAAGAAGATACAGCGCATCACTGAGGCTCAAACTCGACAATACCTTCCAAAGCGTCCAAAGACTTCACCATCTCACAACGGCAAAGTAAGTAGCTGATATTTATTTTCATTATGGATAATGTACTAACATCAACTCCTTAGGCATCAAATGAGGCAACTGATATTGGTGCTGATAAAGGTAAGATCACTCATAGTCCGATTGGTGATATGGTACTCAAATTATACATGACCCACAAAGATCCACAGCCGAAGCCTCTCATTGATGTTGATGACGATATGATGGGGAGCCCCGTTGCCGGCAAGCAAGATAGACGTCCATCATTACCAAGTTCAAATGGTGACCAAAGCTCAGAAGGTTGGTTGAGATTCATTCATTGCACAATCATATATTTTAACATACGTACATGCACAAGGTCATGCCGAGGAAAGGAGGGAAGAGGAGGAAGAAATCTCTTATGACGAAGACAAGAATCGTAAGGTGCTGCGTCTTTTGGATTATGGCGATATGGTCCTTGACGTTTACAATGTCAGTCAAATTGCTGGCTTAGATGCTCGCGGTAAGTTCCTCTGCTGATATTCATGATCTTTGACTTACGCGGCTTTTATCATTTGAAGAGGGCTTGCTTCTACTTTGCAAACAAAACATCTATTTGATTGACAACTTCTTCCAACGAGCTGATGGCGAAGTCGTCGAGATTTGGGACGTTCCAACTGAAGAGCGAGATCAATATCTTATCTTGCTTGCTAAAGCAGCTGGCATGGAAACCGAGCCAATGATGGATCAATCAGGCGATCTTCATACCTCCAGGAAATGGTAAGTTACATAGACCAATGCTGGATCATGTACATTTATTGATGACATAAAATAGGGCCAACAATGACATTAAAGAAGTATACAAGAGACGCTTCTTGTTCAGGTAAGTCTTCAGTTATATGATATGGTTTGATCACCCCTTGATTTATGCATGTCCTATAGAGATGTTGCCCTTGAAATTTTCTTTGGTGATGGTCGTAATGCCCTGATCACGGTTGCTAAGGAGGAACGAGATGAGCTTTACAGCAAGCTTGCTGGCCGAGTCACCCTTTTTGAAAGTTCAACTGAATCGATCATTGGTGCTGCTGGTGAAAAGGAAATGGCTGCAAACGTTTCTTCATTTGGTGGATCCTTCAAGCTATCCAGTCTTTTCGGCAGCTCTACCCTGAATGACCTTACCCAAATGTGGCAGCAGCGGGAAATTACCAACTTTCAATATCTGATGTACTTGAATGCGATTGCTGGTCGTTCTTACAATGGTAACCAAAACACACTTATGGGATTTATGGGATAGGTGTACTAATACGACGTACATAGACCTTACACAGTATCCTGTATTTCCTTGGGTGCTTGCCGATTATAAGAGTAATGAGGTAAGACATGTCTATGTAGGTATGGGGAATATGGGCACTGACGACAGCTATGACGCAGCTTGACTTTGACGATCCAAAGACGTTCCGTGATTTGACCAAGCCCATGGGTGCACAGACCGAAGAAAGAAGAGGTAAAAGGCACATTATCCTATCTATCTCCAATAATGGTAGATTAACACCTATGCTGCAGCCGAATTCGCTGACCGATACAAGCAATGGGGTGAAACGAATAATCCTGAACCAGCATTCCATTATGGCACTCATTACTCTTCGGCTATGATTGTATGCTCATTCTTGATTCGATTGGAGCCATTCACGCAGCACTATTTGAAACTTCAAGGCGGCACCTTTGATCATGCGGATCGTCTCTTTGATTCAATTGGGAAGGCATATGAGTCTGCATCAGAGAAAAACATGGGTGATGTGCGTGAGTTGATCCCCGAGTTCTTTTACCTACCCGAATTTCTGGAAAATGTCAACAAGTTTGATTTTGGTAAGAGCGTTGAGTCACATGTCTTTGTGATACCCTATAATAACAATCTTCCTAGGTGCCAAACAAGGAACCGGTGAAACGATTGATTCTGTGCTCCTTCCACCTTGGGCAAATGGTGATCCTAAGATCTTCATCCAGCGCCATAGAGAGGTACAATGTTGACATTCTTTAGGGTCTCTGATACTCATATGGCTTACTAGGCATTGGAAAGCGACTACGTGAGCGAGAACCTTTGTCACTGGATTGATCTCATTTTCGGTTACAAGCAACAAGGACAAGCAGCAATCGACTCGCTCAATGTCTTCCATCACGTTTCCTATGAAGGTGCTGTTGGTATGTAAACACGCGCTCTATGATTACCCCCAACCTTCTCTCTTTTGACAATATCTTTTCGTGTTCATTCAAAGACCTCGACGCAATCACTGATGTGGTCGAGAAAACGGCTACCATTGGTATTATCAACAACTTCGGTCAAACCCCACGCCAATTATTCAAGAAACCACATCCCACTCGTCTTTTATCGAATCAGCTGCCTGCAAGATTCTCACCTTTGCAAGATCATTTGGATAAAGTAATACAGTCGATTGTCCCTGTCAGAGGTAAATCATTATCACTTAAACCACGAGACACAATTGGTGATGGATGGCTGACTATGTTGATAGACATTAAACGTCAAGTTGGCGAGATTGGTGTTTACAATGAACGGCTAGGTGTCACAGCCTGTCAACAATTATTCATGCCGCCTGATGGTGCTCGTTACATTGAATGGGGCTTTTCAGATAACAGCTTACGATTGATATCCACCGAGACTGGAAAGGTACATATACACACATGAATCTCTTTGTGGATGAACGGAATTAACGATGGGATTGGTGACAGCTTTTACACGTGTATGAGAATATGCATACAGGATTTATCAGCACGGCTTGTTTCCCTGATGCCCGCACTCTTGTCACTGGTAGCACGGATAGCGTAAGTCACTAATAGCTTACTATGATATTGGTATTGATACATGAGTTCATAGACTATTTGTATGTGGAAAATCAAATTGGAGAAAACCACCGAGTTCTCGTTAGCCGAATGTCTTCGTGGTCATACTGGGGCTGTCACATGCTTGGCTGCATCTCGTCCTTATAGTGTCATTGTTTCTGGATCAGAGGTAACGGATGAATGAAAACACTGATAGCTCCATTATATACTAAATCTTGCTGCATAGGATAAAACCGCCATCATTTGGGACTTGAATCGAAGGGAATACGTGCGTACTTTGGATGGTCATGACGGCCCTGTGGATAAGATTGTGGTGAATGATGCCACGGTAAGCATCGTTTTCATTACCTACATGTTCTTTGGCTCATTGTTTCCGTTACAGGGTGACATCATCACGTGCTCTGGTAATATACTACGCGTATGGACGATCAATGGTGAACTTTATTTGTCCAAGGCCGTGTGTTCAAGCGCTGATCCGATTTTATCTTGTGTGGTGTTTGAGGTAAGCGAAAACCTGCCACAGATAAGGAATGCAAATACTAAAACGCTTCATATATAGAATAAGACCAATGATTGGTATAGTGACGATCTAATCGTTACTGGACACAGACGTGGTGTCATCAAGGTATATACCCAATAGGCAAATGTATGTATGTATGCTATGTGTGCTCATTCGATACCACTAGTATTGGTGCAAAAATCTTGTCAAAGGGAAGGATGATCAAGATCAATGGGGACTAGTATTGAAGCGACAAATGCAGCAGCACGATCAAGCTGATGATAGCGTATCAGACATTGTGGCACTTTCTTTTGCTGGGTAAGTGAAATGGGTTATACCTTCTTTATTATAGGCATTAATGCTTATGTAAACTTTGAATTGTTGCAAATAGGCCCAACAAACGAACGCTCTTGTCCGGAAACCAATATGGCGAGGTGTACGCCTATGTACTTCCAGACACCACCGACATGACTCACTACGTTAGGGATGATCGATCCAAAGATTGCATGGGTTGTGGGCGTGCATTTTCAGTTCTAGGTATGTTATGGGGTACACGTTTATAGCTGATATGATCTATTCACCATAATTTGTTATGTAGAACGCAAAAACAACTGCCGATCTTGTGGAGGTAAAAAGAAAGGATAGGGGAAGTATTTATGTATGGACCTAGTTAACTATTTTAAAATAGGCTTGTTTTGCTCTGGATGCATGGCCAGTAATACCCTTCAGATTCATGACCGACCCGTTAGATTCTGCAACTCCTGCTACGACCAGCTGCATCCTGTGCTATAAGGAACCATATCCAATTTCTTCTTTTCGAAAATCTAATAAAAGGCTGTTAGCCACTCATACCCTATCATAAAATGGTCATCCATCTTTTTTATTTGTTGATCCTGCTCTTCTTCTCAAGGACGACATCATCAGCAGCAGAAACAGATAAAGTCATCGTAGGATATTGGGGAGTGTGGTAATGCAGTTATTGTGTACATAAAGCGTATTGGCGTCACTAAAGTGTGAGCTTTCTTTTGTATAGGGATTCAAAGCCTCTTCCAATCAAGTATATCCCATGGTCCCAAATCACCCATATCAACTTTGGATTTGCCACTGTGAACAAAGACGTTGTTCCTGCACTTAAGAATCAAGGCGCTCTGAACAATTTGGTCAAAGAAGCTCATGAGAACAATGTCAAGGTGCTTCTCTCCATTGGTGGATGGTATGGCAGCAAAAGGATGGATGAAATGGTTTCTCTTGACAAGCATAGAAAGACCTGCGTGGATAAGGTGAAAGGATGGTTACATGAATATGATCTTGATGGTAAGCTTTTCATGTTTCATTTGAATTATTGCTACATGTTGTAGCTCATGTCCTTTTTTCCCCTCAGGCGTTGACATCATTGATTGGTGAGTATCGTCTACGTATATGTAAAGAAGCAGATCACTGACAATAGCCGCTATAATAATAGGAGAACAAGGTTGCCATGCAATCAATCATCAACCATCACCAACACGACGACAGAGGACCATCTCCTCCCCTTACTTGAACAACTTCGCAGGGCATTAGGGAACGACAAGCTTTTGACACTGGGTGTAGGTGCGACGCCTTATCCATACAGCAACGTGAGCGATTACCAGCAAGTGGTCGATTGGATCACAATTATGGCTCATGACACACACGTTGGCCAACCAACAATCGGTGCCAATTCACCTCTCTACAACAATGATGCATCATCAAACAGTGCTTTGGAGGCGTGGAATGCATGGATGGCCATACCAAGTGAGCAACGTGTGTTGGGTGTACCATTTTACGGCTATGCATCCAAGCCGATCCGTAACAAGAAGGATGGCGATCTCGAAAAGCTCACTGGCCCTGCACATTCGATGAGACCTCCCGGCGATGCTGATGATCCAATGCTACCTGATACGTGTAAACGTGGTTACTCTGGATTATGGAGATGGCGGTCATTACGCAATACGGGTATTCTATTGGATGAATCAAGAGCTGGTAAACATTGGACCAAACATTGGGATACATCTTCACAGACTCCATGGCTGTACAATTCTCTTTCAAACGTTGTCATCAGCTACGACGATCCTCAAAGTGTCAAACTTAAAACCACATTTGCAATGTGTCAACAAGCGCGTGGCATTGGTGTATGGGACTTGGCATATGATTATTATACTTCTGGTAACGGCCAACTGCTTACTGCTATTCATGATGCGCTCAATACTACTCATCCAAAATGCGATTTGACGCTAATACATCCCGATGCAGACCCTGTGGAGAGTGTTGGAACATATAGTCTACCCCGATCAGTTGTCTTTGTATTTCTATATGCCATCCCCATGATGCTTTTTCAATTATAAAAACAGCATTGATACCGAAAGAGCAGTTTATGCTATGATTGATTGCAAAATGATATGTGCGGGGGACTACATGTATAAGAATTTATGCCGTATCAAGTGTGGTAGACTAACAAATAACGATCATGCAAGCTTTAAATCATAAAAGTGAACGTGTGTTACGATGTTAATGACAAGATCAAATCATAAAAGAAAGGGAGGTGAGCTGCACATTCAAATACAGTCTTTGTTCAAGGCACAATGAATCAACCAGATCCTTTCGCTCCCTCTCTTTTTCCTTTATCACAGGATTCACAGTGGATACACTTCTACGATCCTGCATAAACCTTTCTATAGCACAATGCACCAATTGCTTACACACAAAGAGGGTTGACTCAGGAAGAAGGAAGGTTTTATAGAATATTGAAAATAGTTGACCGATGTAATACCGTATTAGCTAAAGTATCCTTTAATGCAGCATCATTCACGAGGGATCGATTGAGAGGCACAACAGATTGCTCCAATGTTGAAGATACATCGATTTGGGAAGTTGCTATCCTTTGGGGTGTGGTTTTTGCAAAGATGGAAGGATGAATGTGGATGGCACTTGATGGGTGATGGCGAACTATATGCATGCTGTGTCAAACATGGATTTGGATGATGATGGTTGTACACGGTTGACAAGTTGCACAAATGGTGACGGTGGTAGCTGCCATGGAATAGGATGTACAGTAGGATAATGGGTTGCATCAATCGTCCAGGATGATAACAATCAAGTTAACAATGAATGCACTCTTGTTCCATGCGTTACATATACCTAAATCCTTCCATCCAATATACCAAAGCAATGCAGTATTCAGATCCATATCCATATCCATGAGAAGTCGTGTGTATCGAGGCAAGTTGCTACGCGTAAATAAAGCTGCTTCTATACAATGGCTATCTGCTGTTCACGTGAACAAGGCTGTAAGGCAAGCTGCTGCAAGCAAAGAACGCTGTTGGAGACAACAGAGCAAAGGCATTGCTAATACCAATTGCTGGAATGAATGCTGTTACGATTGGTCGTGGTAGAAGAGTGTACAAGAGAATGTGAAGTGCCAAGGAACGCGAGTGTCGTAGTAGAGTGACAAGAGGGTTGCGTATACGCCATGGACTTGCCCATTCAGTCAAAGACAATCGGATCAAGACATTCGTAGGGTTGACATGATGGGTTGAAGCAGGACAATCGTTTGCAGGTGGTAGTTGTACTTGAATGGGCCAACAGATGAGAATTGGAGGAAGAGGCAAGGGGCTGAGAGTGGAAGAAGTGGAAATTAAATAGGCGGACACCTCTTGTATAAATCCATTGTCAGTCAAAGTCTCTCCTGACAATGGAGCAAGTCCATCGGTGTCAAACCTGACACATGAATGCTGTGATCTAATTTCTCCGCTTTATTGAGCGAGTGCAGCTAGAAAATTTGGATGCAATAAAAGTCTAATCTATAAGTCTAAATGTTCTTTGATCTTTTTCTTCGC